>NW_027223771.1:7565000-8106073 GCF_028538775.1 Myotis yumanensis | reverse complement strand
TGGGAGGGGAGGCCAGAGACGCAAAGACAAGCACCTGCGTTTCTTGGGATTTTGTTACGAGAACTCTTGCACGAAGTCCCGTTGCCTAGACCGGTCACACAAACCACAGAACCCCCCCAAAGAAAAAATGAACCCTACGGACCCAGACTCCCTACACAATGGTTAGAAAATGGAGTGTTTGGCCCTGGCCGGTGTGGCTCAGTGGCTAGAGCGTCGGCCTGCAGACCAAAGGGTCCCCGGGTTCAATTCCGTTCAAGGGCACGTACCTCGGTTGCAGGCTCCTCCCCGGCCCGGGCCCTGGTCGGGGCGCGTGCAGGAGGCAACCCATCGATGTGCCTCTCTCACATCAATGTTTCTCTCTGTCTCTCCCTCACTCTTCCGCTCTCTAAAAATCAATGGGAAAAATATCCTCGGGTGAGGATTAACAACAACAACACAAACAAACAAACATTTGAGTGTTTCATATTTAATTTTATATTTATATCTCTCCCAGGAAAATACATATGACGTAGTCTGTTATTTTGACCACGCGGTGCAGAAATTCCTTAAGCAAATATGTGATGAGGCGTTTTAAAATAGAGGACTTGTTTATGTACAGCTCACACCCACGCATTTGCTTTTATTTATCCCAAAGACGGACCCTGTGACTCTCTTGGTCCTTTCTTTGGTTTCCTGTTAAAATATAGAATTAGGAAGATCTTTCATGTGGCGAATCGCCCTGAGGAGGAGACGAAGCAGCGATCTTTTGGAAACGGTAAAAATATTGGGAGGAAGTCGGTCTCCTCGTTTCTTCCCCCCGCCCCCCCCCCCCCCCCCCCCCCCCCCCCCCCCCCCCCCCCGCCACGTTCAATAGCTCGGCCCTGCATTTCCTGTTTCCAACAGCCGGGTAATTGGACTAGAATGAGGACTCTTTGCTGGGGAGGTGACATCCGAGAGTTGAAACTATCGGCTGCACAAACCTTGACACAGAGGGCGGTTGGGGATGGTCTCGGTAACTGGGGAGAACGTTTTAGGACTAGAATGTCACTTCCCCCAAGTGACTTCTTCCTGCAAACACTCTGATGTCTGGGAGGTAAAGTGACATTCGTACTGTTTTTAATGGAATGATCAACTCTCCATTGTTTTCATTATGATTACTAGAGGCCCGGTGCATGGATTCGCACACCGGTGGGGTCCCTCGGCCTGACCTGCAGGGATGGGGCCGAATCCGGCTCTCTGACATCCCCTGAGGGGCCCCCGGATTGCGAAAAGGCGATTTTCGGGTGATGCACCCCCGGAATCGGGCTCCCTCCTCTCTGGTTCTGGGTGCGTCACCCGAGAACCACTGCTGCCAAGTCACCGCAGCTCGGCAGCTCCTGCGTTGAGCGCCTGCCCCCCTGGTGGTCAGTGTGCGTCATAGCTACCGGTTGGACGGTCAAACGGACGGATGGTCCCTTAGGCTTTTATATATATAGATTATTTTCAAATATATCTCTATTGATTTCAGAGAGGAAGGGAGAGGGAGATAGAAACATCCATGATGAGAGAGAATCATGGATCGGCCGCCTCCTGCACGCCCCCCCTACTGGGGATGGAGCCTGCAACCCGGGCATGTGCCCTGACCGGGAATCAAACCGGTGACCTCCTGGTTCCTGGGTTGAAGCTCAACCACTGAGCCACGAGGCCGGGCCATCCTTCCCGTGTCGATGCACGGTTCCCTCTGCACTTGGCTTCTGCCCGCTGCAAGGTCTGACGAACTTGGGCCACAGGGAGCCGGAGCCGGGAGGAAGCTCTGGGCGGGCTGGCCCTCCGCAGGCAGGGGTGTGGTTGGGTCCTGGGAGCTCCCCCCCCACCCCGGCCCCCCTCTTGGATAACGTGTTCCAGGTGCTGATCCTCAAAACAAAGGCGCTTTTCTCCTTGGCCTGAGAATGAAGAGTCCTCGGCGGCCGCACATGGCTCTTCCGAGAGCGTCCGATTTGGTTACAGCAAGAGCTGCTGTTTCACAGGGAAAACCAGCAGAGGTGCCCGTAATTTGATTCACGGAGTAACTGGGAAAACTCAAAGCGGGCGGGGGGGGGGGGGGGGGGGGGGGGGAGGGGATGGTGGAGGGGGGGAGGGAGGCCCAGCTCGTTCATGCAGCGCTCAGCCCTCTGCGAACCGCAGACAAAGGCCGCCCCTGCCGCAGCCACCTCCGAGGTCAAGGTCACCAACAAGTTTGCTGGCGTGGCTCGAAGGCTTACACCCCTAACAGTTTCCATGCCCCACATTATTCCGTCTGAGTTCATCTTCCTAACGACTGTTCATGTGTGCGACGCTGAAGGCCGAACAAACAGCTCCGTGTGGGGGAAGTGAGGCCATCAGGGAAGGGTGTTGACAGTCAACGGCTACACATTCATTGGGGAGCGCAAGAGAACTGGGAACTCGAGGAATATCATCGTATAAAAGTGCCGACAGGTTTTGCCTAAACATATTCTATTAATTCATCTCCCTCCAGCAACTTCTAAATTTGTAGCGCCACTGTATCAACTACAGGAATCTATACATTACTACCCATTAGTGAAGATTTATATTATAGCACGACTATATCAATGACATGGATCTATAAGTTACTACACATTAATGAAGATTTATATGATAGCACTACTATGTCAATGACATGAATCTATGTTAATGCACATTAATAAAGATGTATAGTATAGCACTACTATATCAACTAAATAAATCTATACGTTACTACACATTAATAAAGATTTATAGTATAGCACTATTATATCAACTAAATAAATCTATAGGTTACTACGCGTTAATAAAGATTTATATTATAGCACTACTATAGCAATGAAATAAATTTATAAGTTACTGCACATTAGTAAAGATTTATCTTATAGCACTACTCTATCAACTAAATAAATCTATAAGTTACTATGCATTAGCAAAGATTTATAAGAATGAAATGTATATAATTGGATACTCAGCTTTTCCGAGTATCCAATGTGTAGGAATGGCTGTTAATCTAATTTATTAGAAGATTTATTGGGGATCAAGAGCATTAAGAAACGCATACAGTCTGGCCAGCGTGGCTCAGTGGTTGAGCGTCCATCCATGAACCAGGAGGTCACGGTTCGATTCCCGGTCAGGGCACAGGCCCAGGTTGCGGGCTCCATCCCCAGTGTGGGGCGTGCAGGAGGCGGCCGATCCATGAATCTCTCTCATCATGGATGTTTCTATCCTCTCTTCCTCTCTGAAATCAATCAAGATATATTTAAAAAAAAATAAAAGTATACAGCTTTTGCCTTAAAATTGGCAACCGGTCAATGTGTGTGTGTGTGTCTCTCTTGCTCCATCCTACATCTCTCTAAAGATCAATGGAAAAAGTATTCTGGGTTAGGACTATATAAATATGTATATATATATATATATATATAGCCAAGGACATCATTAGAACAGGTACGAGTTGGCCATTATTACAGCGGAGGCACAACCTACACAACACACAGATCAGTGAAAAGAGCAGGCGGGCAGCCCTCCCTTCGCTGTGGAAGGCGGGGTGACCGCTCTGGGTGAATTCCTAGAATAGTCGCACCCACACACGTTGGGCAATAAAGACTCGTCAGAGGAGGAGGAAGGAGGAGAACCCGCCGGGCTGGGAATTCAGGACACAGGGAGACACGGTGGATGGTACAGTTGGACTTCTTTCTTCCCCGTGAATGAATTCCCTTTTTAATTAAAAAAATAAATCAATCTAGCCCGGCTGGCGTGGCTCCGTGGTCGAGCTTCAACCCATGAACCAGGAGGTCACGGTTCGATTCCGTGGTCAGGGCACAGGCCCGGGTTGCGGGCTCGATCCCCAGTAGGGGGCGTGCAGGAGGCAGCCGATCCAGGCTTCTCTCTCTCATCATTGGTGTTTCTGTCTCTCCCTCCCTCTTCCTTCCTCTCTGAAATCGACAAAACTATATTTAAAAAAAATAAATGAATCTAGGATGAAGCCGGATGTATGTGGGATGCTCTCCTGCGTGGCTCTGAGGACTTCCACGTGCCCACATCCCTCCTGCCTGCCCACCGGGGCCTGGGCCATCGGTAATCGGGGAGTTTGACATGCGGCCAGGCCCCGTGCTGCTGGCGGACTCCAGCTCAACAGTCCCTTTCTTCCCCCTCCTCCCTGCAGCGAAGCTTGCAAATCGCTCTGATCCCGGCAGACAAAGCCCTCGCTCACTCCCGGCATCTCCGAGCGTCCTACACAGGAACGCTAAGAATTGGCGAAAATGACCCGAGATAAAGCGGCCCCCGGGACTTCAAAGTCCCCGATTTCCAGGCTGTGGGCTGCAGGTATGCGACAGGCCTGACAGGCCCGATGGATGGCGGAGATAACGCAGGAGGTCCCAGGCTCCGGCCTCAGCACCCGCCCACCTGGGACTGGGCGCTAGGTTTGCTGCGAGATTAATGTTATCTGGGGAGGTGTGAGCACTTTGGTTGTTCCCTTCGAACCCAGGAAATCGGCAGCAGGTAACCAACCATCAGGAACGGAAGCCTTGCCCTGGCCGGTGTGGCTCAGTGGATAGAGCTCCGGCCTGTGGACCAAAGGGTCCCGGGTTCAATTCCGGTCAAGGGCACGTACCTCGGTTGCAGGCTACTCCCTAGTCGGGGTGCATGCAGGAGGCAACCAATTGATGTGTCTCTCTCACATCCATGTTTCTCTCTGTCCCTGCCTCTCTCTTCCTCTCTCTAAAAATCAATGGAAAAGTATCCTCGGGCCCTAACCGGTTTGGCTCAGTGGATAGAGCGTCAGCCTGTGGACTGAAGGGTCCCAGGTTTGAGTCCGACCAAGGGCATGTACCTTGGTTGTGGGCACATCCCAGTGGGGAGTGTGCAGGAGGCAGCTGATCGATGTTTCACTCTCATTGATGTTTCTAACTATCCCTCTCCCTTCCTCTCTGTAAAAAATCAATAAAATATATATATATTTTAAAAAGTATCCTTGGGTGAGGATTAATAAGAAAAAAAAAAGCCCCTAAACCCAGTGGAAGCTACAATGCCTCTTTTGAGCCCAGTTTGCTGAATTCTGGGCTTGCACACGCATATTTTCTACGTTGGGGCTAAATTCTTTTAGAAAATATTTTTATTGATTTCAGAGAGGAAGGGAGAGGGAGAGAGAGAGAGAAACATGGATCGGCTGCCTCCTGCATGCCCCCACTGGGGATGGAGCCCACAACCCGGGCCTGTGCCCTGACTTGGAATTGAACCCTGACCTCCTGGTTCATAGGTGGACGCTCAGTCACTGAGCCACGCCGGCCGCACCCCCCCCCCCCCTTATCTTTTTATGTCTAGAGCCTCTCCAAGGGATCTACACCCCCAGCCGCCTCCCTGCTCTGCTTGGCGTCTCCAGGGGAGGGTGTTGCTTCTGATCGTAAAGAAACGTGACGTATGAAACCCATGTGTGATTTATGGCTGTGCACCCACGACCTATAAAACGGCGCCTTTCGCCCTGAACGCTCCCTGAAGTCATGGGGTTTGACCGGCTCCCCCACACCTCCCCGCGATGACACGATGGGGGAGAAATGCGAAGATTCTGGAGGGGTTCGCTGGGCTCCACCGCCCACAGCCCCGGCCATTTCCCCCCTCGACCCGGCCTGGTGGGTCTCCGAGCTGTTTCCTTTGGCCGATGGCTGGCCACACAGCTGCCCCGCAGCCCCTGGGTGCACATTCTTTCCGGACACACATCATCGAGTCCGAGCGCCCTGGCGAGCTCCCCTCCCCCCGGGTGTGCGTTTGGTTAGGTATCAGGGGAAGTGGCCAATGTGTTTTGGATTATACGCCATCACCGGAGGCCGCCCCAGTTCCAGGGGGTGGAGGGGGTTCCATGAAGGCCCCTAAGAGGCCCCGGGAGCCGGGAGCCGGCTGGGGGGAATGGCTGGGTCCTCCCTGCCTGTCAGCTTCAAGGTCAGGATGGAGCGTCTGACCCTCTGGGTCACCCCTTGTACTTGGCCTTGGGGGTCTTTCCCTCCTTCCTTCCTTCTTTTCTTCCTCCCTTCCTTCCTTCCTTCCTTCCTTCCTTCCTTCCTTCCTTCCTTCCTTCTTCCTTTCTCTCTCTCTCTCTCTCTCTCTCTCTCTCTCTCTCGTGTTAATCCTCACCCAAGGCTATTTTCCCCATTGATTTTTAGAGCGAGTGGAAGAGAGAGGCAAAGACAGAGAGAAACATCGGTGTGAGAGAAACACATCGACGGGTTGCCTCCTGCACGCGCTGTGACCAGGGCCCGGGCCTGGGAGGAGCCTGCAACCGAGGCACGTGTCCTTGACCAGAATTGAACCCGGGACCCTTTGGCCTGCAGGCCGACGCTCTATCCACTGAGCCACACCAGCAGGCGCTGTTTCTCTCTATCCACAGCTTCCTCTCCTCAGAGCCCACACAGCTGTACATAGATCTTAGGGAAGCTTGTTCACATTCATGACAAGTTCCATGCTGGACCTCAGTGCTATAGAGTAATTACTATTATTAATTATTATTATTAGTTAATCCTCACCCAAGGATATTTTTCCACTGGTTTTTATTTTATTTTATTTATTTTCTAATATATATTTTGTTTATTTCAGAGAGAGGGAGAGAGAGATAGAAACATGAATGATGAGAGAGCATCATGGATCGGCTGCCTCCCGCACGCCCCACACTGGGGATGGTGCCCACAACCCAGGCATGTGCCCTGACCGGGAATCGAAACCTGACCTCCTTCCTGGTTCATAGGTCGACGTCCAACCACTGAGACATGCATGTGTGTGCATTTTAAATAGATATTTGTTTCCTTATTTTCCCCATGAGCTACATGACAGACACATTCACATGTACCTTCTCATTTTAGGTTAGAAAAAATGATCTTCTGTTTATGGAGAGGAAAATGAATATAAAACGGGGGGAAATTCATGTTAACGTTGGTCAACAGTTAGAACAATTGGGGTCCCCCCCCGACCTGCATGAAGGCGGTGGGGTCCCCACAAGGCCCACTTGGGAGACTGGCTGGCTGCGTCTCTGAGCAGAGCGCCCACTGAGTGCAGACGGGTGAGTGAGACATACAGATCGCGTGTTGTCACTCGAGTGGCATTTCAAAAGCCCGGATTCCAGAGAGAAGCACCGGGAGGCGGTACATGTTTCAAGGGCCCTGAGACGCGGGGGCTGCTTCTCAGACAGAGGCTGTGACGGTGGGACAAGGAAGCGGGTGGGGGAGCGAGAGGCCCCTTTAATTTACGTTCCCAGGGAAAGCGCGGGGTGGATAGGGCAGGGCGCTCACCTGGGCTCCTGGCCACCTCGGGACTTTGCAGCCCCCACCCCCACCCCCCGAGAGGACCATAGCTCGGTGCGACCAGGAGCAGGGCCACACGGCGAGTTTGTGGGGCACAGGAACTCGGGGAGTATCAGTTCCCACATCTGTACCTGGGGCCGGGGTGGGTATAGAATAGTGCCTGCCTGGTGTGAAAATTCTATAAACGTGGGCACAGTTTATGTGTGTGCTGACTGTTGGTGTGCACGTTAACAATCTGTGTGCATGCCAACAGTCTGTGTGCACGCCAACAGTCTGCGTGCATGCCAACAGTCTGTGTGCATGCCAACAGTCTGTGTGCATGCTAAGAGTCTGTGTGCATGCCAACAGTCTGTGTGCACGCTAACAGTCTGTGTGCACGCTAACAGTCTGTGTGCACGCTAACAGTCTGTGTGCATGCCAACAGTCTGTGTGCATGCTAACAGTCTGTGTGCATGCTAACAGTCTGTGTGCACGCCAACAGTCTGTGTGCATGCTAACAGTCTGTGTGCATGCTAACAGTCTGTGTGCATGCTAACAGTCTGTGTGCACGCCAACAGTCTGAGTGCACGCCAACAGTCTGTGTGCATGCTAACAGTCTGTGTGCACGCTAACAGTCTGTGTGCACGCCAACAGTCTGTGTGCACGCTAACAGTCTGTGTGCATGCTAACAGTCTGTGTGCACGCCAACAGTCTGTGTGCACGCTAACAGTCTGTGTGCACGCCAACAGTCTGTGTGCACGCTAACAGTCTGTGTGCACGCCAACAGTCTGTGTGCATTCCTGCTCATTGTTCAACAAACACTGAGACTGACTGCTCTGTACGCCCTGCCCTCGCTGCTGCGAGGTGCACATTCTTTGGCTGCGGGCAGCCTTTTCTCTGGAATCTGGTGCTTGGAGGCTTCGGCTTTGATATTGTTCCCTCACAAACCCCATCATTAAGCAGCGGGCACTCGGGGGTTGCTCACATTCATGCTCCTTCCTGCCCGTCTCGAACCCTGCACACCGCGCTCCGGGGGCTCCAATGTGCCTACAGAGCGATAACATCTTTCAAGACCAAGTTCGTGTCTGACATGGGCTTGGGCACCAGTTTCTAACACGTGGATCGCTGAGTCAAGGCCTTGTTGATTTGCCCCGTATTCACGATTTGTGACCCAACTTCTTTCTTCCAAATGGAGGCCTGGGGCTTAGTGACAGGCTAGACATGTTCCCCAGAAAGTTCTACAATTCTCTCTCTCTCTTTTTTTTAAAAAAATGTTTTTTTATTGATGTCAGAGAGGAAGGGAGAGGGAGAGAAACATCTATGATGAGAAAGAACCCATTGGCTGCCTCCTGCACGCCCCCTACTGAGGATCGAGCCCACAACCCGTGCATGTGCCCTAACCAACCAGGAATGGAACCGTGACCTCCTGGTTCATAGGTCGATGCTCAACCACTGGGCCACACCAGCCACGTACAGACAGGAGTTGCCACGCATCCCCCCGCGTGTGCCCTCTGCTGTGGTCCCCGTCGGGATGCAAGAAGGGGTCCCACCCTGAGCCGGGTCACCGGCGGCGGCCAGGAAGCTCTTATTCTTGCCTCCATGGCCCCAGGGGATCCTCAAAAGACCACAGTCAGAAATCAGGGCATTTCCCAGGGTCTGGCGGCCCAGGGTTTAGGCGGGGCCATCTGATTGCGCGTCCTATGTCATTACCGAGTCAAATTATCCACATTACGGGCCTGGTGCTGGAGTTCACTTCTCCGCCGATGGCAACCCTGCAGTTTCACATGGATTACCGAGGGAGTCCGAGGAGACACGCTGCCCACAGAGTGTGGGAACCACTTATGCCCCCAAAATGAAGGAGGAGGGGGCGGGGTGGGATCTCAGACATCCGTGATGAAACCTGACTGGCCCTCAATCCACTTTCTTCCCTTTTTTTTTTTTTCTTTTTGGAATTTTTATCTTGATCTCAACAGAAGCAAGTCAATGGACCAAGTTCACGAGTAGAAGCAAGAAGCCATGGGGCCCTGGCTGGGTGGCTCAGTGGTTGAGCATCAACCTATGAACCAGGAGGTCACGGTTCGATTCCCGGTCAAGGGCTCATGTGGGAGGCAACTGATGGATGCTGCTCTCCCACAGTGACGTTTCTCCCTTCCTCTCTCTCTCTCTCAAAAAAAAAAATTCAATTATATATATAAAAAATATATATATTGAATTACATATATTTTCACCAAAATGAGGGGATTTTCCTTTCAGAGGCAAGAGGAAAAGTCCAGAACTGAAGGAGAGACTGAGGGGATGGCTAGAGATCGTTCTCAACTTTTTTGTGTTTGTTGTTAATCCTCACCGGAGGATATTTTCCCCATTGATTTTTAGAGAGAGTGGGAGGGAGGGAGGGAGGGAGGGAGAGAGAGGGAGAGAGAGAGGGAGAGAGAAACATGGATGAGTGAGAGAGGCGTCAATTGGTTGCCTCCTACACCTGCCCTGGTATAATCTGCAACCCGGGTACGTGCCCTTGAACGGGAACCGAACCCGCAATCCCTGGGTCTGCAGGCCGACGCTCTAACTACTGACCCACACCAGCCGGGCATGCACCGTGGTTGTCCACTGAGCCGTATCCTAGTGAACGGATTCGAAAAGGGAAAAATTCTTATCTGAACACCACACGTCACCTACCTCCTTTGAGGCGGCCAGGGACCCCGGAGGGTCCCTGCCTCCCTCCCTCCCTCCTTCCCTCCTCCCTCCCTTCCTCCCTTCCTCTCTCTCCAGTTCGGCCTGCTGACGTCAGCGAGGGCTGTCCTGGCCTACGCGGCCTTGGCCTTGGGCCTGGAAACCGTCCCTGCGGGCGGCTCGGGCTGGAGGCTGACGGCCCCGATAATTGGACAATTGGAGCCCAAATACCCGTTTCCAAAACCAGAGGGATTTCTGCGTGGCTTGACCTACGATTTCAACCAGACAGCGAAGAGGTGCCATCGCGGCCTCTGTAAACAATGCGAGGTGCTCTTCCGCCTCTGATGACACCCCAGGCAGGGCCGCTGGCAGGGGAGGCGGCCAGGCCCAGAAAGGACAGTGTGGGCCTCACAGACTTTACTCATCAATAAGTTATAGGCAATTAAGCATTCTGCAATGGTTTTTTTAAATCTGTTGTCTTTATTTAAAAAATGTCATGCCTGTTGGTGAACATTTCATATTATATAGTGGCTTTTAGAGATTTGAAACTTTTATCTATCTATCCTCTATCTATCACCTATCATCCATCTATTATCTATCTGTCTATCTATCATCCATCTATTATCTATCTACCTACCTATCACCTATCATCCATCTATTATCTATCTGTCTATCTATTATCCATCTATCTACCTACCGACCATCTATCTCTTAAACTTTTATGTTATAATATCTAATGACTTGAAATATATATATATATATATATATATATATATTTAATGCTTTAATTTATATACAATAAAATTAACGCTTCTTGGTCATCAGTTCTATGAGATTTTACATATGCATAGATTCTATTTTTAAATATATCTGCTAAAAAAGGCAGAGTGAGCCCAGCTGGCGTGGCTCAGTGGTTGAGCGTCAACCCATGAATCAGGAGGTCAGGGTTTGATTCCCAGTCGGGGCACATGCCCGGGGTTGTGGGCTCGATCCCCAGTAGGGGGCGTGCAGGAGGCAGCCGATCCATGATTCTCTCTCATCATGGATGTTTCTATCTCTCTCTCCTTCTCCCTTCCTCTCTGAAATCAATACAAATATATTTTAAAAAACAAAAATAAAATAAAAATATATTTAAAAAAAAGACCAGCTCCTACTAGCCTGTGGCTGCTCCCAATGGACGTCCCAGCATGCCTTGCAGCTGAGCCCAGCCCAGGCTCCTCTGCAGCCCCCGCTGCAGGAGGGACACACCTACCTGGAGGGCACCGTCCCTGCCTTCCCAGCAGCCCCTCCGGCTCCCCCAGCCCCTGCCTCCCGCAGCTGCATTTTGTGCAAACACACGCTCTCCAAGGGAGCCAGACTTCATCAGGGAGATGCAGAGCAGGCAGCCCGGCTGCCCACAGCCCTGGGAATGGGAGGCCTGCCTGGCAGGCTGACCACCCACGCTGGTCCATTGCCTGCCCACCCAGCCTGCAGAGGGCCGGGCGGGCAGGAGCAGGAGGAGAAAGCGTGCTCCGTGGGGTTAAACTTTTTTTCTTTTTTTAAATTGATTTCAGAGAGGAAGGGAGAGGGAGAGGGAGAAAGAGAAGCATCAATGATGAGAGAGAATCCTGGATCGGCTGCCTCCTTCACGCCCCCTACTGGGGATCGAGCCAGCAACCGGGGCATGTGCCCTGACCTGGAATCGAACCCGTGACCTCCTGGTCCATACATTGACGCTCAACCACGGAGCCACACCAGCGGGGTGGGGGAGGTTATTTTTCTACCTTCTTCTTAGCAGGACCAAACGCGGGGAGTGGCACACTCGGTGCTCACAAGGCCAAGGTTGGAAGTCGCCAAGGTACCGGGCCTGGCTGAGGGGCCAGCTCCCGCCCAGCTCTGGCCTATCTTTCGGGATCACCTGATTTTTTTCTTTTTTTAACTAGACGCCGGATATCTGGGTTTTTACGGACAATCTCTTGATTCCTTAATTTTAAAAAATTGATTTTTAGAGAGAGATTTTTTGAGAGAGAGGAAGCGAGAGGGAGAGAGAGAGAGAAACATTGATGTGAGAGTGAAACATTGATCAGCTGCCTCCTACCAGGGATCGAGCCTGCAACCACAACACGTGCCCTGACCGGGAACCGGCGACCTTTCTGTGGACGGGGCGATGCTCAACCACTGAGCCACACTGGCCGGGCAATAAAAACATATTTTAAAAAAAGATTGTCTAGTTCAGTGGTTCTCAACCTTCCGACCCTTTAAATACAGTTCCTCCTGTGGTGACCCAACTATAAAATTATTTTCCTGGCTACTTCCTAACTGTAATGTTGCTTCTGTGATGAATTGTCATGTAAATATCTGATATGCAGGATGGTCTCAGGCGACCCCTGTGGAAGGGTCGTTTGGCCGCCAAAGGGGTCGCGACCCACAGGTTGAGAACCGCTGGTCTAGTTGAACCCCCACCCCGTGCAGGACACCCTAACCCATAACACTATTTTACCCCCACCCCTGCACCAAATAGGCCAGGTCCTGCTCTCCCCCCTTTTTGGGTGGGGGGATGCGGGGGGAATTCTTGTTTTTTTCCCAGGCTTGGAATGGAAGCCTGGCTGCTGAGGGTCGCAGGATTCACAAGGGCCCCCAAGCGCCCTGCAGCCTGCAGAGCAGTGAGCACAGAGGCGCTGCCTGGGCCAGCTGGGCTCCACCCTGCAAGGCAGGGTCAGCGTCAACCACGCAGGCCCGAGGGCTGTCGGCGCCAAACATCTGGATCTGTGGACAGGCCCCCAGGACGCCAGGATGCTGTACTTCCCACCTGGAAGCTTGCCCTCGTGTAAGCCCGGCGCTGACCCGGGAGACGGAGCACCTGGCGGGGAGCAGCCCACTTCCTGGGGGTGGGGTGTGGGGAGGGGAGGCAGAGGCTATCCGGCCTGTTCCGGGTCTTTCTAGGCTTTGGGGTAACCCTGCGCCCATCCTGGGGCCCTGACAGCCCCGTGGCCACTGCTGGGCACAGTGTCCTTGCCTTTCTCGTGGTCCATTAGCTACAGGGCAGCTGCTGGTGGGTTTGCCTGGGCTCTGAGAAGGGAAAGCAGAACCCCTTGCTTTTGTTCATGAAGGAGGAAAGCCACTTAGTTTTTTAAATCATATCTTTTTTTTATTGATGTCAGAGAGGAAGGGAGAGGGAGAGAGAGAGAGATGGAAACATCAGTGATGAGAGAGAATCATGGACCGGCTGCCTCCTGCACGCTCCTTACTGGGGATCGAGCCCGAAACCCGGGCATGTGCCCTGACCGGGAATTGAACTCGGGACCCTTCAGTCCGCAGGCCGACGCTCTAGCCGCTGAGCCACACCAGCTGGGCCAGAAATCCACATCTTTCCATTCTGACTCTCTTCCCACTGAGAATAAACTGAAGGGCTAATGTGGAGGGTCTGACTCCCAGAGGTGTATGTGGGCGTGTGTGTGTGTGTGTGTGCGTGTATGTGTGTGTGTGTGTGTGTGTGTGTGTGTAGTTACTGCTTTAAGCAGCAGCAAACTATACCAACCCCCATTTCTTTTAGGCAACAAAGTGTAATTAGTTATTCATCATTATTATTAATTTTTTTAGAAAGGGAAGAAAGGAGTCCAGTCAGCGTTGCTCAGTAGTTAGGTGTCGACCCATGAACCAGGAGGTCACGGTTCGATTCCCGGTCAGGGCACATGCCCAGGTTGCGGGCTCCATCCCCAGTGTGGGGCGTGCAGGAGGCAGCCGACCCATGATTCTCTCACATCATGGATGTTTCTCTCTCTCTCTCCCTCTCCCTTCCTCTCTGAAATCAATACAAATATTTAAAAAAGAAAATGTTTAGAGTCTCAGGGACTTCAATATAGAGCAAAACCACCCCTCCCTCCTCCCCAGCTTCCCTCTCAGGTGTGTGCATACGGTGACGTCCAAGCCTGGACGGCCAGACACCTCGGGCAGAGCGGTGGGAAGCCAGTCCTTCTCCACATGGGCTTTCATGCGCCCTGTGCGGCCCAGAGCGCCGGGGGCTGCGGGGGAGGAAGGGCAGAGCGTTAGCTTCTTGCAGAGACCAGGCATCTCCGAGCTTGTTTTTATTATTTTTCTCTTTTTTAACTCAATTAGCTTGGGAGCGGGGTTGGGTCGGCAGCTGCATGGTGTGTGAGTCACTTGAACTTCCAGCTCGAAACGGCCCGATGTAGGCAAGGCATTTTGAACGTTTTGGAGTTGCATTATTATTGTTTATCATCATCATCATCATTATTATTAATTTTTAGGTCTGGCCCTGGAACAGATGGCTCTTTACCACCCAGGTTTGAGCATTAGGCCTCGAAATCTGTAAACAAGGAGGTAATTTGAGGTGCCCTAAACTGGGAGGATTTAAAGCGAAATGAAGGGCCCCTGGCCGGTGTGGCTCAGTGGACAGAGCGTCGGCCTGGGAACTGAAGGGTCCCGGGTTGGATTCCTGGTCAAGGGCACGTACCTCGGTTGCAGGCTCGATCCCTGGCCCCGGTTGGGGCATGCGCAGGAGGCAACCAATCCATGTGTCCCCCTCACACCCATGTTTCTCTCTCTGTCTCTCACCTCGCTTCCATCCCTTCCACTCTCTCTAAAAAATCAACGGGAAACTGTCTCCGCCTGAGGATTCACAGAAATAGAAAATGAACAGGGACGGATATTGAAATCGAGACTGCGCTGCAGAGTTCCCGGAGCACAGCTGCCGTACACGTGGGCTGTGCTGTTCTTGCTACGGACCTACCCAGGGTAGATTTGAGCTGCGTATTGAGCGCCTGCCGTGTGCGAGGTGGGGAGATGAGTCAGACAGGAACCTGCATTCTGGGGAACTGGATACGTGATTCATCGCCAGCGCTCCCAGGGGCGGGGAGGGGCGAGCCCCTGGTCTGCAGCATGTGGCCAATGCCTGTGGTGTAAATCCTCCTGCCAACCAGACATCACTGCGCTGGGAATTGGGAGGAGCGGGGCCAGGGCACGTGTTCCAATGGAGTTTCCACCCCATAAGCACCGTGGAGATGACACAGAGACAGAAATTAATACAATCATAAAATGGGGTAAATTCATTAGGAAGTGATGAGCCTGAGGAGGTGTGTTTTTTATTTATTTATTTATTTATTTATTTAAAAATATATTTTATTGATTTTTTACAGAGAGGAAGGGAGAGAGATAGTTAGAAACATCGATGAGAGAGAAACATCAATCAGCTGCCTCCTGCACATCTCCCACTGGGGATGTGCCCGCAACCCAGGTACATGCCCCTGACCAGAATCGAACCTGGGACCTCTCAGTCCGCAGGCCGACGCTCTATCCACTGAGCCACACCAGTTTCGGCAGGAGGTGTGTTTTTTAAAAAAACATATTTTGATGTCAGAGAGGAAGGGAGAGGGGGAGAGAGAGAGAAACATTAACAATGAGAGAGAATCAGTGATCGGCTGCCTCTGATGATGGAGCCCGAAACCCAGGCATGTGCCCTGACCAGGAATCGAACGGTGACCTCCTGGTTCCTAGGTCGACGCTCAACCACTGAGCCACACCGGCCGGGCGAGTCTGATGAGTCTTGAGTATCACCTGGGTGGGGGCCACTTCCTGGTTGCCAGGTCGGCTGGACTTGGAGCCCATCGCTGGGCCTCAGACCTGCCTGGCTCCCTACCCGGGGGAATGCCCACCGTCGCTCCATCCGGGGTCTGGGCCATTCGCGGGAGAAGGCCCGGAGGCGTGGGGCCTGCAGCGGGGGAGGCCTCTGCTCCCCGGACTGGCCTCTGACGGCCTGGGCGGGCCCTTCTGGCAGCCCCTGGACGGGTAGGCCGTGTGGAGGCGGCCATGGGCCGGGCAGCTGCGGGCCCTCCTGGGAGGACAGTGCTGTAATGAACTTGGCCGGGCGGCCCAGGCCGAGATGCTGACCTCATGCCTGCGTGCTGGAAGCGTCCCGACCAGAAAAACAACCCAGCCCGACCACAAAGCAGAAGAGATCAGAAAGGGGTTGGAGCCCCTGACACCCCCGCCTTCCAGGCAGCGGTCCCCCTCCTCCCTGAGCCCCCAATTATTACAGAGAAACATGGGTGTGAGAGGGACACATTGATTAGCTGCCTCCTGCACACGCCCCAACCGGGGCCAGGGATCAAGCCTGCAACCGAGGTACGTGCCCTTGACCAGGTGTCTTTTCCTGGTGTCTAAGAAAATATAAGCCAGCCCAGCCGGCCTGGCTCAGTGGTTGAGCGTCAACCTATGAACCAGGAGGTCAGGGTTCGATTCCCGGTCAGGGCACATGCCCGGGTTGTGGGCTCCATCCCCAGTGTGGGGCGTGCAGGAGGCAGCCGATCCGTGATCCTCTCTCATCATTGATGTTTCTCTCTCTCCCTCCCTTTCCTTTCCTCTATGAAATCAATAAAAAAATTTTTTTTTAAGGAATGTAGGCATATGGAAAAGCTCACAGAACCGATCACAAAGACCTCCTGACCCCCTGGTTCACGGATCGACGCTCCACCACTGAGCCACGCCGGCCGGGCTGCTATACTCTTAAAGGGGAATTTCTCAGGTCTCCAGGGAGGGGTGGCCCGGGCCTCGGGCCTGTGCCCTGGAGAGGGGAGGCCGAGGCCCAGGCCGGTCGGTCCCTCCCTGTCCGCTCTCATGCTCCCGGTCTGCAGGGCGGCCTGTGAGGAGCCTGAGTGGCTAGGCCCTGCCCACTGCCCCACTGTGCGCCTGCCTGGAGAGCACAGGCCACGTGGCCTTTATGTGGGGCACGTGGGGTGGGATCGGGCCGCGCTGGTGGCCTCCCTGCCCAGGCACACGGGGCCACAGGCCGGAGCCAGGCTGCCGTCCGTCTCCCAGATGGGGATCACCCAGACCGCGGGATCCTCCTCATTCCTGCCTCCTTTCTTTAAATCCTCACCTGAGGGCATTTTCCCATTGATTTTCAGAGAGAGTGGGAGGAAGAGAGAGAGAGAAAGACAGAAACATCGACGTGAGAGAGACACATCGATGGGTTGCCTCCTGCACGGGGACCCTCCCAGACCAGGGCTGGGGATCGAGCCTGCCACCCAGGTACGCGCCCTTGACTGGAGTCGAACCCGGGGCCTTTCAGTCCACAGGCCGATGCTCTTTCCACTGAGCCACACCGGCCAGGGCTCCGCCTCCTTTTCATTTGCTAATGTCACACGTCCCCCTAACTGAGCTGGCTCTTTCTCTCTTGCCTTCTCTGTGGCTGTCTCAGGCTGTGTCTCTCGCTGTCTCTGCGTCTCTTTTCCTTTCTCTGTTTCCCTCTGTGAGTCTGTGTTCCCATGTCTCTCCTTCTCTCCCCTCCCTCCTCTCTCTCTCTCTCTCCCTCTCTCTCATCACCCCGCCCCGTCTCCCCGGGACAGCTGCGAAGAGTTAGGCTCCGCCACGAGTGTCCCCAGCGGCAGGGAATGATTTACGTCTCCGTGGGAGAGCGGGCAGGTTTCCCTCGTTATTCACCCAACAGCACACCTCCCGGGGCTCCCAGGCGGGGCGGGGAGGGGGGTGGGCGGTGCGGGGCGCACCCTCCTTTCACAGTCTCCACTCTCCCCTGAGTCGGACAGTGCGTTCTTATTCTTAGAACAGCTCGGCCCCCACCTGCTCCTTCCCCTCTGATGACGCCACGGAGACCCCCCCCCCCATGTGGGGTCCCCTAACCCCCGGTCCCCAGATAAAGGGGCCAATAGGGAGGCTCAGAGATGACCCTCCTGCAATGAACAAGGCCCATGGGTTACGCTCGAGCCCCAGTAACAGCTGGTCTCTGCCCAGCCTTCCGACAGCACCTTCCCATTTATTCATCTTTATTAATTTTTTAAAATACATTTTTATTTACTTCGGAGAGGGAGAGAGAGAGAGAAACATCCATGAGGAGAGAGAATCGTGGGTCGGCTGCCTCCTGCACGCCCCCTACTGGGGATGGAGCCCGCAACCCGGCCATGTGCCCTGAGCGGGAATCGAACCGTGACCTCCTGGTTCCTAGGTCGACGCTCAACCACGGAGCCACACCCCTTTTCCTTCTAGCCGCCTACGGTGCTATCCTGAAAGACAGAGCAACTTCTTAATGGAAAAAAGCTGAGAGGGAGGGGGCGCGCTGGGAGCACCTCCAGGCTTACATAAGTCACATTCCTGCGGCATAAGCATCTTGGCAAACCAGGGACAGAGGCCCAGCCAGCCCACACTGCTGGCCGGGACCGGACCCAGGGTAATATATATGTATATGTGTTCTTTCAAAAATCCTGTTGATGGTAACATTTTTCTGTCCAGAAACAAGTCATTAGTTTGGACCAAGGGATCCAAATACATCTGCTCAGCTCCCCAAAGCGGTAGTGGAAAATATTATCTAGAGGAAAAGCGAGGAGTCGGAGTGGAGAAGCGGGATTTCTTAGGAGTGAAGCTGAGAGGAACGGCACTGAATGGTTTTTACAAAGCGCCTCTCAATGCAAAGCTGCAAACCCCGAACCAAAGGAAACCATCCCCATTGGGCAAATGCCAACCAGGGAGTCCAAAAAGTCAGTTTTAAAGAATTATTAATTCTTTTAAAAAATATATCTGTCTTTATTGATTTCAGAGAGAGGAAGGGAGAGGGAGAGAGAGATAGAAACATCCATGATGAGAGAGAGTCATGGGTCGGCTGCCTCCCGCACGCCCCACACTGGGGATGGAGCCAGCACCCCGGGCATGTGCCCTGACTGGGAATCAAACCGTGACCTCCTGGTTCATAGGATGACGCTCAACCACTGAGCCATGCAGGCTGGGCAGAACCTTTACATTTTTTTTTTTATCTAACTCCTGCATTGACATGACATTGAAATATGCAATGAGTAGTTTGGGAACCCCAACTGTTCTGTGATATGTGCACACCAAAATATTCATGCAAATTTTTGTTCCCAAGGAAAGAGAGGGCTTAGGGAATACTTCCTATCTCGCCACCTATAACCAATGATATTGTAATTCCAACATGATGGAATGCAAAATGCGAGGAAGAATTAATTCTTCTTTCTCAGTGTTTGTCACATGAAAACCAAGTCCTATCCCGATAAAACCAGTATCCATAGTTTCTGAACCACAAACAATATTAGTATTTTTTTTCTTCAGTTCCTGCAGGTCATAATCCACTAGAAAGGGTCCATTTTCTTCAAAAAGTCTGAACAGACCAATGATTAAGAAGCTATAGAGGAAGTAGTTAGAGCCCCCCAGTACCCCCAAAGAGCATGAAACCCAAATGGTTTCCTGGGGGAATTATAGCAAACCTTAAAATCAGATAGTACCAGTGTTAGTGACTTAAGCTATTCTATAACATAGAAAGAGAGGGAAAACCTCCTATTATTTATGAAGCCAAGACCTTCATCCCTTTGAAAATTTGACAAAGATTTTATAAAACATTAAAACCAGAGACCCATCTCCCTCATTCATATTGATAAGAAAATGTTAAAGAAAAATGCTGCCAAATGGAATCGAACAACCAAGTAAAGAGAAGATGTTGTGAGCAAACCGCGTTTCTCGCCGGAATGCAGCGTGGTTCCATTCAGAAAACACAGCGATACAATTCCTCATGACCCCAGAGCCAAGGATAAAAATCATACAATCGTTTGAGAAATGCGGCTCTCATTGGTGCTAAAAAGACTTTTCCATCGAAACTAGAACCAAGACACAGATGCCCACAATCACCTCAATGGTAGAAAGTTGTGTCGGAAGTATTAGGCAAAGCAACCAAACAAGGGAATCACTGCAAACAGGAGAATTTGGAAGAGAAAAAAAAAAAGATAGCAAAAAAAGCTACCTCTGTGCACACAATATCATCATATATTGGAAAAGCTCCCCAAAATGGACGTGACAAGGAACATACACCATAACAGAATTCAGTACAGTTGCAGCTTATAAAATCAACCCACAAGAGCCAGGGGCCTACAGTTCTTCCAAGCAAGGCCACCTGGAGGAAACAATGAAAAATCTCATCCGAAAGAGGGAGAACAAGCCGATGGTGGGTATGAGCTCAATGAGACATACCCGAGTCTATTCAAGGAAAAGCCGAAACTTTTGGAAAAGAGACAGAAGTATCCGCGGAGACATGAAGAGATATACCATGTTCATGGATACCAAGACCCGGGTGCTTGGAGCAACTGGGTATATTATTTTAAACCCTCCCCACTCAACAGTCAGAAGGAAAAAAAAAAAAAAGCAAACAACTCCTTATAATTTGGACAAGAGACAGGAACAGACCTAAGAGGGTACAGGCGTGGCCATACGCACCTGAAAATATAGTTGGCACAATCGGCCGTGAGGGAAATGCAGACGGAAACCGCAGTAAGCTATCCCCGCCTACCCGTTAGAACGGCTGAAAGAAAACGGAGCCACAGCACGAAATGCACGCTCTTTCGGTTCTTTGTTCTCCCAGGAACACGGCTACAACCCTCCCCTTGGTGGTCACCTGCTGAAATGGTTCCTTGGAAGACCTCTCCGTGGCTGTCGTCCGTCTGTCCGTCTGTGTGTTTTTCACGAAGCTTCAGATTCTTCGAGTCCACAGGGAGGGAGCGCTGGTTACAGTCTCAAGTGATCAGAAGGCTTTTCTGTGCTGAAGGCCGCACTTGCCTGCTGCCCTCAGACCATCCCCCCCAAAACTTGGGAGAGCTGGCGGCCTTGGGCTGTCTTCCCCCAGGCAACGAACTGCAGGCTGGCGCCGGGGAACCCACGCCCCCTTCAGGTAGGGAGGCGATCCTGCAAGCGGGGTCCCCAACCGGCAGCAGCAGTGGCAGCTGGGCACTTGTTAGAAGGGCACCGTTGACCTAGCCCAGTGGTCGGCAAACTGCGGCCCCTTGAGTGTGGCTCTTCCGCAGAATACCACCTGCGGGCGCGCACGTACAGTGCGATTGAAACTTCGTGGCCACACGCAAGGGTCCAAAGAGCCGCACGTGGCTCGCGAGCCGCAGTTTGCTGACCACTGACCTAGCCGCCAGCGGGTTTGGCTCAGTGGATAGAGCGTTGGCCTGCGGACGGAAGGGTCCCGGGTTCGATCCGGCCAAGGGCACGTACCTCGGTTGCAGGGTCCTCCCAGGACCAGGCACTGGCCGGGGCGCGTGCAGGAGGCAACCCCTCGATGTGTTTCTCTCCCATCGATGTTTCTCTCTGTCTTCCACTCTCTTCCACTCTCTCTAAAAATCAATGGGGAAAAAAAATAACCTCAGGTGAGGATTAAAAAAATAAGAAGAAGTGCACTGTTGGGGGGAATGCAGACTGGTGCAGCCACTGTGCCAGGCAGTACGGAGATCCCCCCCACAACGAAACATGGAACTGCCTGAAGGCCCAGTGATTCCACTTCTGGGTGTACGGGCAAAGTACCCCAAAACCCTAATTCAAAAAGACGTATGAATCCCTATGCTCCTTGCAGAGGTATTCACAGTCGCCAGCCCATAAAGCAACCCAGGGGCCCATCAGTAGACAAGTGGATAAAAAACCGGAGGTACGTGTATACAGTGGAATATTACTCGGCCGTAAAAAAAGAATGAGACCACAAGCATTTGCAAAAATATGGGTAGCCCTGGAGGGTATTATGCTAAGTGAAATCAGTCAGTCAGAGAAAGACAAATACCATCTGATCTCACTCAGACGTGGAAGCTAAAGAACCATATAAACACAGGAGGCAGAGTCACAGATACAGAGAACACACACTCATGGGACTGGGTGAGAAAGGTGAAGGGATTGAGCAGGACACACTGGTCGTTACAAAATAGTTATGGGGATAAAGTAGAGCTTAGAAAATATAGTCGATCATATTATAATATGGTTACACAGCTGTGAGCGGTTACGTGTGTGTTTATGCGTAACCACGTTAGAAAGTGAATGATTGTGCAACCAGTGTGCTGTACACCAGAAACGAATACAAAATAATAGTAAATGAAAACTGTAATAGAAAAAAAATTTTTTTTAGTAAAAAAAAACTTAAAAAAGAGAAAGAAATGCACATTTTTTGTTGTTGTTACTCCTCACCTGAGGATATTTTTCCATTGATTTTTAGAGAAAGTAGAAGGGAGAAAGAGAGAGAGAGAGAGAGAGAGAGAGAGAGAGAGAGGAACATTGATGTGAGAGAGACACATCGATTGGTTGCCTTTGCACATGCCTGACCAGGGCTGGGAATTGAGCCTGCAACCGAGGTACATGCCCTTGACTGGAATCGAACCCCAGACCCTTCGGTCCGCAGGCCAACGCTCTATCCACTGAGCCAAACCGGCTGGAGCAGAAATGCACATTATTATTATTATTTTTTTACCTAAACCGGCTGCATCAGAAAGGCAGGGGTGCCGCCCCGCAGTCCGTGTTTGCACAAGCCCTCCAGGCACTTCTCACGCCTGCAGGAGTTAGAGAACCACCGAGGGGGGCCTGAGGCCACCCCCTTTTCCACAGTCCCCACCGCGCCCTAATGTCTGTCCCCAGCCCACCTCCCTCATGTGAAGTCAGTGCCAATTCTGTCGGCTCTGAGGGTGACCCCTGCCCTCTCCGCCGCTGCTTGGGGAATTCCCTGGCGGCCAGAGGCCCTCAGCTGGGGCGGCTGCCAGGCGAGCATCCAGTTCATTCTCCCCGCGCAGGGGGAGGGGGCGGCGGACGCCAGGGCCTCCGGGCCCGGCTGTAAACCGCGGGTGACAGAGCAGCACCAGGCCCCACGCACGCACTCTGACCCCAGAGGAGGTGCCGAGAGGCGTGTGAGGAAGTGGGAAGCGGGGACCCCCAATCCGCACCGCCTGGATCTAGTCACTGTAATCACCCCGGGCTCCTTCTCCCCCAGCGGACCTGGTTACACAGCTGTGAGCGGTGACGTGTGTGTTTATGCGTTTCCGACATTTGTCCTGATTCATGCATTTTTCTGTTTCGGAAGACACCTCCCCGGCGCTGGCCGCTGTGGCTCAGTGCATAGAGCGCCGGCCTGCGGACCGAAGGGTCCCGATTCGATTCCGGTCAAGGGCACGGGCCTCGGTGGCAGGCTCCTCCCCGGCCCCGGGGCCCTGGTCAGGGTTCGGGCAGGAGGCAAACCATTCATGTGTCTCTCTCACGTCCACGTTTCTCTCTCTGTCTCTCTCTCTCCCTGAAAATCAATGGGAAAACATCCTGGGGCGAGGGGAACAGCTACAACAGCAGAAGCAGTGGCGGAGACAGCAGCTGTGGACGCAGATGGCTTCCTAGGGCTCATCAGCGACTGTCCTTGTGGGATTGGTCCTCTGCCCAGTGGCCGTGGCCTGAGAGGAGGGACGGCTCTGCCTCTGAGAGCCCCCCAGCCCCCTCCCCGGCTTTCTGGGTCAGAAACCCCAGGCCACTTCCCTCGATCCGGCTCCCAGGGTGCCTCTGAGGGCGGGGGCCCCGGAGCCTCCATGTCAGCCCTGGATCCGCACGTGCAACGGCAAATGCGAGCTGCAGACTCGGGCATGTTTCACAGCCGGAGCCGGAGGACCCCGCGTCCGGCGAGAGAGCCAAAACCCCTCCTCGGGGGAGCTCCCCAGCGGCTTGGCTCGAATTGCTTTCCTTCCTCAGTGCGTGGGGCTTCCGGTGGGGCCCCGGGCCGCCTGGGCCGGCGGGAGAGCTTGGGAAAGCAGATGTGGATGGACGGAGGCTCCCGGCCGGCGCGCTTCTGGGCAGCTCGCCCCGGGATGGGGATGCCGATGGAGAGAGCGAGGCCCCCAGGGACAACTGGGGGGTGTCCCAGGCTGGGGGGGCCGCTGCAGGGACCCCCTGAGCAGGGGACATCACTTTAGGAGCCTTATAAAGGAGGAACTGGGCCCGGCCGGCATGGCTCAGGGGTTGAGCAACCACCTATGAACCAGGAGGTCAGGGTTCTATTCCTGGTCAGGGCACAGGCCCGGGCTGCAGGCTCCATCCCCAGTAGGGGGCGTGCAGGAGGCAGCGGCCAATGATTCTTATTATGGATGTTTCTCTCTATTTCTCCCTTCTTTCCTTCCTTCCTTCCTTCCTTCCTTCCTTCCTTCCTTCCTTCCTTCCTTTCTCTCTCTTTCTCTCTCTCTCTCTCTCTCCCTCCCTCTCAAGAGGCCCTGCTCAGGTTGGCTCAGTGGCTAGAGCGTCAGCCTGCAGACCAAAGGGTCCCGGGTTCGATTCCGGTCAAGGGCACGTACCTGGGTTGCAGGCTCCTCCCGGGCCCGGGCCCTGGTCGGGGCGCGTGCAGGAGGCAACCCATCGACGTGTCCTTCTCACATCGCTGGCTCTCTCTGTCTCTCCCTCTCTCTAAAAAATCACTGGGAAAATATCCTCGGGTGAGGATTAAAAAAAACACACGAAAAAAAAAAACAGGCTAACTGGCCGGGAGTTAGCCAGGTATTGTGTCTCCTCTCACCCACAGAGCTGCGAGGCTGCCCACACGCCATTCACACAGTGAAACTGCCTCCGCCGCGTGTAGATACTCACCTCTCCTGGCACGGCCGTGAGTAACGCGTCTCGGTATCTCTGTGTCACTGAGACGACAGGCTGGTTCTCCCCACCGAGGGGTGAGTCACGTAGATAAACAAGGGTGCCAGCGGCTTCCGGAGACAGATTCCAGGCCTGAGAACTGAAACGTACTTGGGCCAAAGCGCATCACACCACATGGGGCTCACACACCACTCCATCCACCCGCCCCGCTGCCCCCCACTTCCCAGCAACATCAACAATGAACAATGGGGAGGAATGCCCACGGCGTGGTCCCGCCGCCGTCCTCTTTCCAGCTAACCGGCGTGGCATCACTCACAGCTTCATTCATCGGAGATTCACTCATTCATTCATGAATTCATTCTTCATTCTTTCTTCATTCATTCATTCCCCGACCTGACCTGACTAATCCATCTCCTCCCCAGCCCAAGCCCTGCCTCTACTCAGTGGTTCTCAACCTTCCTGATGCCGCCACCCTTTCATACAGTTCCTCATGTTGTGGGGACCCCCAGTCATAAAATTGTTTTCGTTGCTGCTTCATCACTGTCATGTTGCTACTGTTATGAATCGTCATGTAAATATCTGATATGCTATATGTGTTTTCCGATGGCCGCGACCCACAGGTTGAGAACCGCTGCTAAATCTTTTCTTTTTAAATATATTTTTATTGATGTCAGAGGGGAAGGGAGAGGGAGAGAGGGAGAGAAACATCAATGATAAGAGAGAGTCATGGATGGGCTGCCTCCTGCACGCCCACCTCCTGGGGATCGAGCCCGCAACCTGGACATGTGCCCTGAGTGGGAATCGAACCGTGACCTCCTGGTTCATCGGTCGATGCTCAACCACGGAGCCACGCCGGCCGGGCCCTGCATCTATCTTTTAAAGCTACCTCTCCAAAGATGGCGTCTGAACATTAAGGCGAACGTCCATGGGTGTTTTCTCGACAATTTCACAACCCGAGGACTGCAGGAGCCGCCCCCTGGCACGGTCCCCTCTGTGGCAGGCCTGTGCCCGCTGGGACGACGCGGAGGCCGGCAGATTTTTGTCCTCCACGCAATTTTTTTATCTTATCAGAAAAATGTGCAAGAGAAAACACTAGTATTTGTCAGGCGCCTACTCAGCATTTTTTCAGCCATTTGCTTGCTTAATTCCGCGCAGTCCCTGTCCTGTCGCCACAGCTAACCATAACAAACGTGCCCTCACGCACGGAGCTGACAGCGGCCAGGCGCTGGCCGGTCGCTTCGCTCTGTGGGAAGCACTTTCCGGGGAATCCACCGGCTCCGTCGGCTTGACAGCCCCGTGGCGGGGACTGCAGGGACCCCCGCTTCATGGGGGAGGAAACTGAGGCCCAGACACGTCAGCTGACCCAAGGGGACGCCGCAATTTGGCCTCAGGCCTCAGGCTCCGAATCTAAGCTCTCACCACCTCGGGCCGTCCTTACCAAGTCGCCAGGCTGGGATTTGAACCCAGATCCTTCTGAGGCCGCAGACCCCTTCTCGATCCTGCCACCAGGCTACTCCGATCAAGAAGGAGCCTCCGTGCCCGGCCGGTGTGGCTCAGTGGTTGAGCGTCGACCTGGGAACCAGGAGGTCTCAGTTCCATTCCCGGTCGGGGCACAGGCCCGGGTTGTGGGCTCGATCCCCAGTGTGGGGCGTGCGGGAGGCAGCTGATCCATGATTCTCTCTCATCACTGATGTTTCTATCTCTCTTTCCTCCTTTCCTTTCTGAAATCAATAAAAAATATATGAAAGAAAGAAAGAAAGAAAGAAAGAAAGAAAGAAAGAAAGAAAGAAAGGAAGAAAGAGAGGATCCAGGCCAGGCAGGGGCAAAGACAGCTGCCCTTATCTTCCCACCACAGGGCATGGGACACAGGGCACCCCCGCACTTGTCTCCCTCTCCTTCCCTGGCCCCCCACCCTCTGCCATCCACGGGGGCTCTTGTCTAGGCGCCTGTCTCCCGACTGGCCGGAGACACAGCCTGGGTTTCTCCCGCCTCCTGGCGCAGGGCCCCCTGGCCACCCATACACAGTTGTTGAGAGAATGAACGAAACGCGAGGCATGTACTGGGCAGAGGCCCTTAACCGCTGGGTCGCGGCCCATCGGTCTGACCTCTGTCTTCACGTGGCCGGATGCATCCTTCGGAGGAGACCCCGGGGCCGGGGATGCTGACTGTGCGGTTTCTCCCTGGGCAGGGACAGCGCCGGCCTGGCCGGCGGCCACGGGCTCTAGACACAGGACGCCATGCATCTGGGCATGGTTCTCCCACCCACCGCCTCCACAGCCCCCTGCCAGGCTGCCCGTCGGTCTGGTGTCTCCTCTGACCGGCTCCCTGCTTGCCAGCTTATTTCTCTCTCTTTCTTCTTTAAATCTTTATTGTTGAAGCTATTACATATGCCCCTTTCCCGCCTACTCCCCATCGGCCCACTCCAACCCCCACCACCCCTCGCCCCAGGCCCTCACCACCCCACTGTCTGTGTCCGTGGGTTCTGCATAGATGCATACAAGGTCTTTGCTTGGTTAGCTCCCACCCACACACCCGCCCTCCCCCGCCTTCCCTCCGAGATTCCGCGCTCCGTTCCACGTTCAAGCTCATGTCTCCATCCATTTGGACACCAAGCTCAGATGTGGCCGCCGATGTAAGATGAGCTAGAACCCAGGTGGCTAGACTAAGCTACCCAGGGCCTGGTCCAGCTGTTGCAAGCCTCCTGCCTGCAAGGCTACGCGTGCAGATGTTGTGAGGAAGAGTTGAAAAATACATGTTGAGCCCGGCCGGTGTGGCTCAGTGGTTGAGCGTCGACCTAGGAACCAGGAGGTCCCGGTTCCGATTCCCGGTCAAGGGCACACGCCCAGGTTGCAGGCTCGATCCCCAGTAGGGGGCGTGCAGGAGGCAGCCGATCCACGATTCTCTCTGGTCATGGATGTTTCTCTCTCTCTCCCCCCGTCTCCCTTCCTCTCTGACATCCATAAGCATATATTTAAAAAATTAAAGAATAAATGGCTGACCCAGCTCCTGTCCTGGGCCTCACATGGGGCCTCGGTTTTCCCTTCACCTTCTGTCTCTGGGCCCTGGCGTCCGTCCGCCTCTCGAGCTGCCAGGCCTGGGCTGAGGGCACCCGCGGGCACCTCCGGGCCGGGCCAGCCGGGGTGAGGCCAGGGCAGCTCAGGCCAGACGCCAGCAGGTGAGGCCGGTAGCGTGTGAGGAGGCCTGTCCGGGAGAGCCCTGTGGCGGGTGAGTCACCCGTGGGGAATCTTCTGGGTTATATATAGGCTTGACTGGCAAGAGCTCTGGGAGGAAGACAATAGAGGCCCATTGTCCTGCCTGATACGTTCTTGCTAAACCGTGAATAATCCCGATAGGTTGTTGCTAAACCGCGAATAAGGCCCTTGAGAGCATTCCAGCGTCCAAACAGCTCCCGATGCCCTCCCGGCCAGGCACTGGGTGCCCAGGAGTGTGGCCGGGCTGCACCTCTGGGACGGCATTTACTGAATCAGACACCCACCTGCAGAAAGGGGGGCATACACGTATCCCCGCTTTCTTTTATTTTTTTCTTTGTTCATCCTCATCCGGGAATATGTTCCCATTGATTTTTAGAGAGTGAGAGGGAGGGGGAGAGACACAGAGAGAGAAACATCGATGCGAGAGAGAGGCACACATCAAAGGGTTGCTTCCCGCACGCGCCCCGGCCAGGATCAGGGATCGAGTCTGCAACCTGAGGTACGTGCCCTTGTCCGGAATCAAACCCGGGACCCTGCAGTCTGCAGGCCGGTGCTCTACCCACTGAGCCGCACCAGCCAGGGCTGCGTTTCCCCGATTTAGAGGCGGATTGACAGGCCGGAGACATTCCCTCCCCGGGCGACGTGGCTCTATTTCAACGGCTGTTTCAATGAAATACCCGTGTCACGTCCTCATACTTGGGGGCTTGTTTTCCATGATGCCTGACGAACAATGCAAACCCACAGGCAAGGATTCCCCCCCACCCACCCCCGTCTTCTCTCTTGATAGCGAAACGCAAGGCTACAATGAGATGTGGGCACCTCATCAAAGTGTAAAGAGTCCAGCCCGGCCGGTGTGGCTCAGTGGCTGAGCATCAACCTATGCAACCAGGAGGTCACGGTTCGATTCCCGGTCAGGGCACATGCCCGGGTTGCGGGCTCCATCCCCAGTAGGGGGTGTGCAGGAGGCAGCCGATCCATGGTTCTCTCTCATCATGGATGCTTCTCTCTCTCTCCCTCTCCCTTTCTCTCTGAAATCAATAAAAATATATTAAAAAATAAATACATCTCGACTCTTGTCTTCTAAAGATCCCGCGCTCCGAGCCTGACAGTAGAGGAGAAAGCGCAGGGGAGGGCTGGGGGGCAGATGAGCCGTGAGCCTGAGATCGGGACCCTGCCACCCCCAAGACTCCGGCCCTCTCTTTGCTCCCCAAAGCCCGGCTAGAAACTTCCTCAGAAACCGCCCACGGGCCCGGCAGGAACGAGAGGTAGTGACTAAGCCAGGGGATTGAGGGAGCGAGGCCCTGTTTATACACCGAAGGGGAGAGTCAGAGAGAACAAAGGGTGTGAGTGAGAAATCCAGGAAACAGACCGGGGACCAGGTGCTGGTCCGGGGTCACCACGCTCTCCCACACCCCGCCAGCAGCTGCATGGCCCATCTCTTGCGGCTGAAACTTCTCCGTGAAGGCGCCGGACCACACACGTCAGCCTGTTGACCACACACGACGGTGCTGACGTCGTGGAAAAAGAAAAAAAAAAAAGAGTCGATGATGCTCAACCTACTATGGCCCGTGAACGCTCCCACGGTTCCCAGGCTCCCTTGCTGCTAAGCCAGGTTGCAGGGCCTGTGACCTACTCTGGCCGGCGGGCTGTGAGCACTCAGGTGTTTTCCTCCCAGATCTGGCAAAAGGATAGTGTGTCCTCTGTCCCTGTCAGCCTCCGCTACAGGGACCCCGGGACAACATGGAGGGAGCCTGGATCCCTGAGTCACTGGGTGGATCTGCAGAAGACGAACGATGGCTCCCAGCTCGAATTGGAATTTATGTGAGCAGGAAGCACTCTTGTGTTTATGACAGGGTTCATTTATTGCCACCACATGGCATCTAGCCTCCTCTATCCTTTTTTTTTTTTTTGAAGGATATTTTTATAGATTTCAGAGAGGAAGGAAAAGGGAGAGAGAGAGAGAAACATCCATGATGAGAGAGAATCATGGATCGGCTGCCTCCTGCATGCCCCCTACTGGGGATTGAGCCCGCAACCCGGGCATGTGCCCTTGACCTGAATCGAACCCGGGACCCTTCAGTCCTCAGGCCGATGCTCCATCCACTGAGCCAAACCGGATCGGGCTAAAAGAGTATTTTGTTACTTTCACCTATTCCATGAACGAGGCAGTTCTGTTTGGACATTTTCAAATGGATCCATAGGCCAGCTGAAAAAAAAAAATCATAGAGAGATGAACAGCTTTCCTTTGTAGAAAACAGATTGGAAAATAAGATTTCTTTACCGCACAACCAAGATAATAAACATATATACTCATAAGAACAAACTTACCAGGACAAAGGCAGGATCTGCTGAGAAAATTATGAATGCTATTGAGGGAAATAAGATACAATATTAACAAAATAAACCACTTTCAACCTGGCCGGTGTGGCTCAGTGGTTGAGCGTCGACCTATGAACCAGGAGGTCACAGTTTGATTCCCGGTCGGGGCACAGGCCCGGGTTGTGGGCTCGATCCCCAGTGTGGGGTGTGCAGGAGGCAGCCGATGCATGATTCTCTCCCATCATTGATGTTTCTCTCTTTCCCGCTCCTTTCCTTTCTGAAATCAATAAAAAAAATATTTTAAAAAATGTATGTAACGGACCAATTCCTCACACCATGCATTAGGCTACACGTTCAAGACCATGCCCGGCAGCATTGCTGGCATTGGCTGACACTGGAGACAATTTGATGTCGGTCAGGATGGGCCTGGAAAAACAGACAATGGTGGATTCCTAGTCTGAAATAGCAGTGGCCCTTTGCAAGGCGGAGGTGGCGCCCGCTATACAGATGTGGAAAGCTACCAGAGCTCCATCCTAAAACGTAACAAAGGCAGCCTCAAAACAGTCCCTTTACCCTGACGCGGTTGTGCAAGTACCCCCCGCCCCTAAAATGTATTATAAACCAAAGCACTGAAACCATTTTGTTTTTCTAAAGAGAAGATGAAAAACACATCTACATAAAAACGATTTCACTCGATTGTTATTGAATCATCTTTATTAGATTTTCAAAACAATGAAGTAAGACATGCCCATGCTAAGTGGAACAAGCCAAGAATGATAAAGGAAATGTTACCTTTTTTCTTTTTCATTTGTTTCTGATTTATGTGGTTCTTTTCATGCCAAGCGTGAAAGCAGTTTTAAAGGAAGTTGTAACACCCGGTAAGGCAAACCATTGCTTTATAAAATGTCCTGGGGTGTTCTCAGACTTTATTCCTATATATTACCTGTGAAATACGTTTGCTCAGTTCCAAGGCATGTCGTAGGAATTCTATTCAGAACTGCATTTTATTGTGTTTTGGTACAAGTTTGTGTTCATACCTAGGCACATACGTCTTCCTAACATTGTTTGATTTCTTTAATGATGAGAGAGAATCATGGATGGGCTGCCTCCTGCACGCCCCCTCCTGGGGATCGAGCCCGCAACCTGGACATGTGCCCTGAGTGGGAATCGAACCGTGACCTCCTGGTTCACAGGTCGGTGCTCAACCACGGAGCCACACCGACCCGGCTCTTCTCAATACATTGAAAGGCATCCCCTGTTCTATCAATTTTGTTTCTTTGTGGAGATCCCTTCCCTATGGTTTTCTCTCTTACCGCTCAGAACGGGACGGGCTGCTCTAAGCAGCCACCACCTGCCTGTCAGCCTGGGATTCCATTCACATTCCCCTCTTGTCTCTCAGCGGTGTTTCCTGTCCGTTTGCTTCCCGTTTCTCATTGTCTCTCTCTTCCCCGCTTTGCTCCCCGTGGAGGACGGAAGGGAGAGAAGAGATCACGTGCACTTGTTGGAATCGCTTTCCAGCGATGAGAGAAACATGAACTGTCAACCAAAAAATGCAGAAGAGGAAGAGCTCGCGGGAAGAGCGATGGTGGCCACCGAGATAAGGGGGTAGGATGTGGGAGAAAGGTCGTGGGGCTCGCACACGGCGGAGCTGGCTTTGGAGAGAGAAAGGTCTTCCCACGGCCATCGGCGCCGAGAGACGAAAGACAGACTCCTTGGCGGGGGACCTGGCAGGCTCCATCATTCGGGCCAGTCCTGATGAACACGATGAAAGGTGTTGGATAAAATAGAAGGAACATTTTAAAAACACACACACGTTTAAAGTCGGCCTAAATATTAGATTTTGACAGTCAAAAAAGGTCAACCAACTGATAATAACCTCGTCTGTTTCAACCTAACAGCAAAGCATGCACAGGGCGCCCTGGCCAGTGTGGCTCAAGGGTTGGAGCACCCTCCCTGTCTCAGCTGAAAAGGGGCAGAGAAGGTGCCTACCAACAGTGCTTTCCAATGAGGGTTCCTTTGCCTTCTCCCCACAGAGCCATGAGGCTGCATTTTGAAAAGTCAGTGCTCACGGTTTGATGACCTCTTGGGCCATGACCTCCTCAGAGGACGGACATGAAACTCCCACCAGGTTCTCCATCCGCAACCTGGGAGGCCCCGGGCGCCAGAAAAGAATTCCACACACTCTGTCGTGTCATGAGTTACAGTCATTGTTCTGGGAATTTTCTCTGGGATTTGGCACGCGTCCCCGTAAACAGAACTACTTATCATTCCGGACGCCGTCTGGCACCCGGAACGCGAGCCGTCGCGGCATCTCTTCCAGATGAAAAAGGAGGCCCGGCCGGCGTGGCTCAGTGGTTGAGCGCCAACCTATGAACCAGGAGGTCACGGTTCGATTCCCGGTTAAGGGCACGTGCCCGGGTTGCGGGCTGGATCCCCAGGAGGGGGCGTGTGGGAGGCAGCCGATCCATGATTCTCTAGCATTATTGCTGTTTCTATCTCTCCCTCCCCCTGCCTTTCCCCTCCTCCTTAAAATCAATCGAAATATACTTATAAAGAAAGCCCTGGCCAGTTTGGCTCAGTGGATTGAGCGTCGGCCTGAGGACTGAAGGGTCCCAGCTTTGATTCCTGTCAAGGGCCTGTACCTTGGTTGCAGGTTCCCCGGCCTTGATCAGGGCTGCGTGCAGGGGGCAACCAATCGCTGTGTCTCTCTCACATCGACGTTTCTCTCTCTCTCTGCCTCTCCCTCTCTCTTCCATTTTCTCTAAAAATCAATGTAAAAATATCCTCCAGGTGAGGATTAACAACAACAAAAAATAAAAAATATATATATTTATAAAAGAGAGAGAGAGAGAGAGAGAGAGGGGGCGGGGGTGCCCAGTGGTCCCAAAGCAAAGCAGGGCTTTTGGGTTTCACGATTCACGTGCCCCCAGTAGAGTTGCCCCCACCGGGACATGGATGGAGGCAGCATCCCCTCAAAGCGCCCTGGCCTGACCCCAGGCCCCCACACAGGGACCTCGGACGGCCTCCTCCACGACCTTTCAGAGCCTGTGAGTGTCGCGCCCGGAGACAGGGCTAAGGTTTCTGTCTCCAGACAGAACCTCTTCGCCTGGACATCATCCTCAAGATCCCAGCTCAAGCACCCACGGCTGGTCCAGCCTGTTCCTTGCTCGTAAGTGGGTTCTGGGACGAAGTTTACAAGATAGAGTTGGACGACCTCTTGGGCCTCAAGTGATGTAGGCTCGGAGGTCGTTGAAGTCAGTGGGGCGGACGCAGAGGAGAAGCCATCGTCGTTAGCAAGCCTCCCAGCCTCCTGGGGGCTGGTTCCCTCCCTCCCTTCCTCCTTTGCTCGATGTGAATAATATCAGGGCGGTGTGTCTCTTTATTCTACAGTCCTTTTTTCTTATTGTTAATCCTCGTCAAGAATATATATAATAAATTATTGATTTCAGAGAGGAAGGGAGAGGGAGAGAGAGAAACATCAATGATGCGAGAGAATCATGGATCGGCTGCCTCCTGCACGTCCCCTCCTGGGGATGGAGCCCGCAACCCGGGCATGTGCCCTGACCGGGAATCGAACCCTGACCTCCTGGTTTATAGGTTGACGCTCAACCACTGAGCCACGCTGGCCGGGCCTCCCTTTCCGTTTTGAATGGCTTCCCCAAGAGTGCAAGGGGTCATGGATCGCGGGCCAGAGCTTCTGAGGGGACCCCAGGTTGGAGGGTGTCTGCAAGCGCATGCCCACACGGGTCTGCGTGACTCCAGGGCCCACGTCCTCCGCATCATCCCGCCAACCGCCATCGGTGGCAGATGGAGGTGGCTTTGCGGGGCCCTAGGACCGACGGCGTCAGGAGGGCATCTGAGCGAGCCAGGCCTTGAGAATGCGTAGAACTGCGATGCGCAGAGAGGAAGAGAGGGGAATTCCAGGTGGGGTGGGACGCGGGGAGAAACACACAGAACTGGTTTGATGGATGGAGCGTGAACAAGTTGGACCAGAATCTAGCAGCGTTTCTCAACAGGGGCCACCGGCTGGCATCCGGACGGGACCGGCGTTCAGTGTGTGGGGCTGCCCTGGCCATCAGAGGGCAACGTGCGTGCCCGGCCTCTGCCCACCCAGTCACCGCCCCCATCCAAACTGCTTCCAGGACTGACCGGACGGTGTGGCTCAGTGGTTGAGCCTCAACCTATGAACCAGGGGGTCACGGTTCCATTCCCGGTCGGGCACATGCCCGGGTTGCAGGCTCGATCCCCAGCAGGGGGCGTGCAGCAGGCAGTGGATCCATGATGCTCTCTCATCACTGATGTTTCGGTCTCTCGCTCCCTCTCCCTCCCTCTCTCAGAAAGCAGTAGAGACATATATTTTTTTTAAATCCAGAAAAACAACGTGACAAGGAAAAGGGTACATTGAGATAAACGGCCGTTTCACGGCCCCTTGGGGGCCTGGGAAGGTTGTGTTCCCAGAGTTGTGTGGCACGGGCCGCCCTCCAAGATTTGAGAGGCACCTCCAGGCATTTGGAAGAAAGCACCATTTGGCCGGGAAAATGGTACCAAGGGAGGCTCTGGGTCCAGGAATTCCAGGGAAAGTAACAACGGTGCTCATCACGTGCCTGGAGCTGGCTTTGCCGAGGCTGTGTGTGCAAACATTGGCAAGAGTATCGTTCTGTTTGTTTAAAATATAATCCTCCTTCCCTTCTTCTTCCTTTTTTTAAAAAATATATTTTTATTGATTTCAGAGAGGAAGGGAGAGAGAGAGAAACATCAATGATGAGGGAGAATCCTGGATCGGCTGCCTCCCGCACGCCCCACACTGGGGATGGAGCCCGCAACCCGGGCCTGTGCCCCGACCGGGAATCGAACCGTGACCTCCTGGTTCACAGGTGGACACGGAGGGCTCTGGCCCGCTGGGTTGGCCTGAAGAGGAAGCTGGGAGGGATTGTGGGTAACAGGGCTACCTTTTTCGCCTGCATCAGCATGAAGAGCCTGCGCAACTCACTTTTCCTGGAATTTGCTCTTCCTGCTCTTAGAATCCTGGGCGGAGATGTAACGAATGCCTTCATGTCCACGGCTTCCGGCAAGGGTTTCTGTGGCAGGCCCGAGGTCCGTCAGAAGTTTCCAGTATGTTCCTTCCATTCCTCCCTTAAAAAAAAAAATATATATGTATGTATATATATGTGTGTGTGTTTATATGTTATTGATTTCAAAGAGGAAGGGAGAGGAAGGAGAGAGAGAGAGAGAGAGAGAGAGAGAGAGAGAGAGAGATAGAAACATCAATGATGAGAGAGAATCATGGATCGGCTGCCTCCTGCACACCCCACACTGGGGATGGAGCCCGAAACCCGGGCATGTGCCCTGACCGGGAATGGAACCGTGACCTCCTGGTTCATAGGTCAATGCTCCACCCCTGAGCCACGCCGGCCGGGCCCTCCCTCCCTTTCCCTCAGCCTTTTGGTCCATCCGGGGCTTTGTCAGTAGAACCAGAGCAGCAAATGCCTTGTCTTTGGCTCCCGTGGCTCCGATCGCAAACTCTCTGCTCCACGTTGGGCATCTCTGAGCAACTCTTACTCAGTGGGTGATGACACTGCCGGGCTTCTGGCAGAACGCGTGTTTGTCCATCGCATTATCGTTGTTAACTTTCTCTCCCACTCACATTTTTTGCTGAGTGTGCGTGGCTGCGGGGAAGGGAGTCCTGTGTGGACGGGTCTGAGACACAGTGTACCTCTGGTGACTATCACGCCGTGTACTCGAACTTTCCTCTTTCTCCGGAGGACAAACACCTAAGGACAAATCCGTTGCGCTAAGCCAATGTTCCATTTTTTAAGCCAAATTTCTTCTGGTTCCCCCAAAAGTCCCTTTCGTGGTTCCTGCCTTTCTCAAGTGTTAGTCATGCCTCGATCACCTCCTACGTGCCTTATGCTAGTAGAGGCTTTTTAGTTGTTGTTTCACGACGGGTCTAAAAGGATGTCTTTTGGCCCTGGCCGGTTTGGCTCAGTGGATAGAGCATTGGCCTGCGGACTGAAGGGTCCCGGGTTCGAATCCCGTCAAAGGCACCTGCCAGGTTGCAGGCTCGACCCCCCAGGGTGGGGCGTGCAAGAGGCAGCTGATCCATGATTCTCTCTCATCATGGATATTTCTCTCTCTCTTTCCCTCTCCCTTCCTCTCTGAAATCAACACACATGTATTAAAAAGAAAAGATGTCTTTTGAGTCTCCAAGAAGCCAGCCAGCCAGCCAGCCAGCCAGGAGCAGGATTACGTCGAGGCTCTGGAAAATAGATTAGTCATCTGCTGTAGTCACTCACAAAAAATTCGGAGCTAAAATCCAAATGGCTTGCCCAGCTTTCCAACGTCTTCGTCACCCCATTGCTTCCCATCATTCAAACCCGGAGTCCACGTCACCTGCTACACATGCCACCCTTTCCCCGGTGCCTTTGTGGGGGGGAGGGGGGCCGTGTCCAAGCCACTGGCCCAGGAGGACGAGGGGGGAGCTATAGATGAGCCCCCAGTGAGACACCCTATATTCCCACCCAGATCCAGGCCTCACATGCCCACGGGCCCAGCTGTCTCCAGTGAGGTTCTGTGCTGCGATTGGCTGGGGACCTTCTACCCTGGCCTTAGAGGATCCCCCCAAATTTAGTTCCCCTGTCATCACTACTCCCCGGCATGACATAGGGAAGAAAGTCGCCTGCAGACCAAGGACGCCCGCCTTGGAGTGTCACATGGGCAGGACATGAAGGTCTACTAGGGGGTCACTTGTTACAGCAGCTGATGTCACCCTCACTCCTCCAATAGCCATCTGTGCTGGCCTTTCTCTTTCGCTCACCACCTTTCCCCACAAGTCTGCTCCCCAGGATGTAGGCGCCAGCCTGGTCCATGACTCCCAGGGCCCACGCTCTCGCTGGCCTGGATCCACACGATTGACCATCTCCCCATGAGTGGGATCTCTCTTTTTTTTTTTTTTTAATATTTTTATTGATTTCAGAGAGGCAGGGAGAGGGAGAGGGAGAGAGAGAAACATCAATGATGAGAGAGAATCATGGATTGGCTGCTTCCTGCACGCCCCCTACTGGGGATGGAGCCCGCAACCCGGGCATGTGCCCTGACCGGGAATCGAAGGTGACCTCCTGGTTCCTAGGTTGATGCTCAACCACTGAGCCACGCCAGTGAGGCTCTGTTGGGGTCACTTTCCTGGTTTCAATCTGCACCCCGACTGCTCAGGCACCCAGCCTGTCCCTAGCTCAGGTCTTGCGCCCGCAGAATGGGACAAAGACGTCTACCCCGCGGCGTGTATGTCATGCTTTCGGGGTGTAAGCTCCCGGAAGTGCTGGGCCGTCATGAAGGCTCAGGAAACATCAGTGCCCTCTGTCTCTCTACTCCCTGAGGAGGAAATTCAGACACAAAACCTGAGCCGTCTGGCTGAGCATCACCTGCAGGAGCAGAGAGGGGAACCCCCCTGAAAACCCAGGACTTGGACTTGCCCTTCCTGGTTGGCGGTGAGCAAGGCTCGCAGCATCGCAGGGAGGTGAGCGTCCGGGGCGGGGGGTCCACATGGCCTGGGCCCGGGCCAGGGAGGCTCATCAAACTCACACACACACATACACACACACACACACACACACATACACACACACACATGCCCTACCCGGTTTGGCTCAGTGGATAGAGCCCCGGCCTGTGGACTGAAGGGTCCCGGGTTTGATTCCGGTCAAGGACACATGCCTGGATTGCAGCCTTGATCCCCAGTAGGGGGCGTGCAGGAGGCAGCCGATCCATGATTCTCTCTCATCATGGATGTTTCTATCTCCCTCTCCCTCTCCCTTCCTCTCCGAAATCAATAAAAATATATTAAAAAAAACACACATCAATGATGAGAATCATGGATTGGCCGCCTCCTGCACGCCCCCTACTGGGGATCGAGCCTGCAACCCGGGCCTGTGCCCTTGACCCGAATGGAACCTGGGACTCTTCAGTCCTCTAGCCACTGAGCCAAACCAGCTAGGCCTATGGTGCATCTTATATCACTTACCACCCAGAGTCTTGGACTCCAGAATATTCAGTAAAGCCACGCCTCCAACCGATCAGGCCTTCAAAAAAAAAAAAAAAAAAAAATAGGGCACTTGTGTCTTTTTTAAGAAAACTGCTGTCTCCAACTGGCCTCGCTGTTCTGCAGATGTGCACAAAAACCCACTGACAAACAAATTCCATCCTCGATTGGCTCATTCCTCTTAAAAAAAACACCCCAAAACGGAGGGGGATCGGATGGTTTCAGGAATTGGAGTCACTCACACTTCACACTTCAGGGAGTGCCTTTTGCACCCACACTTCAGAGCACAGCGTCTGCAGAAGCAGAGCAGCCCACAGCGAGGCCCGGCTGGGCATCTGGCCGCGGGCTGCTGGCTGGGGTCACTTCAGGGTGTCCGCTGACACGCGTCTTAGTGAGCCCTGTGGGGTGGGGGTGGGGTGCGTGGTCGAAACCCTGATGCTGCCTTTTTAAAGATATATATATATTTTTCATTGATTTCAGAGAGGAAGGGAGAGGGAGAGAGAGAGACACATCGATGGGTTGCCGTCTGCGTGCACCCCAACCCGGGTTGGGCATGGAGCCTGCAACCCAGGTGCGTGCCCTTGCCCGGGGATCGAACCCGTGCCCCTTCAGTCCGAGGGCCGATGCTCTATCCACTGAGCGAAACCGGCCAGGGCCCCCACAGATTCGAAAGCTCAGGGCACTCAGCCCCCACCCCCTACCCGGGTAGCTGGGCCCTCACACAGAACCAGGCCTCCACAGATGTCCTCATGCTTTCCTCTTTGTCAGTAACTTCCGATGTCAGGAAAGACGGTTTTCCTGCACACACATGCCCCTTTTTAAAAATTTTTTATTTTAATTGATTTCAGAGAGAGGAAGGGAGAGGGAGAGAGAGAGAAACATCCATGATGAGAGAGAATCATGGATCGGCTGCCTCCTGCACGCCCCACACTGGGGATGGAGCCCACAACCCGGGCATGTGCCCTGACCAGGAATCGAACCGTGACCTCCTGGTTCCTAGGTTGATGCTCACTCACTGTGCCATGCCAGCTGGACCATACCAGCCTCTTTTAAAAAAAAAAAAAATATATATATCTTATTGATTTTTTACAGAGAGGAAGGGAGAGGGAGAGAGAGTTAGAAACATTGATGAGAGAGAAACATCGATCAGCTGCCTCCTGCACACTCCCTACTGGGGATGTGCCTGCAACCAAGGTACATGCCCTTGACCAGAATCGAACCTGGGACCCATCAGTCTGCAGGCCAACGCTCCATCCACTGAGCCAAACTGGTCAGGGCCATACCACCTCTTACTACAGGCAGGAAACACCTGGAAGTGGCATCTAGCAGCCGCCACTTAGGTTGGGGGGAAAATAGAGACCAGTGATCCTCAGACACAATTTCCCACCCCCGTTCCTGGGAGGTGTTCTGGAGGGACGCGGGGGCGGGTGTGTTTAAACAGAGACAAGTGTGAGTCACGGAACCGAAAACCCACGGAAGGGAATTTTCAAGTGAGTCTGCTCAGCTCCAACTCTGTGGGACTAACCGATCCGGGCCGTCTATTTACTCTGTTATTCAGTTGTTGGCCCGAAAGACAAATATGGGATCGGGGGGGGTGGGGGAGTGGGGGAGTGGGGTGTGGGAGGCAGAAAAAAAACCACCGTAGTGTAAAGAAATGAGAGACAAAATCCGCCATTCAAACCCAAACAAACAGGCCTGGCCAGGCGTCCATCCCCTCTGCTCACTGGCCTGGCACCTCGTGGCACCTCGGCTGGAGGAAACAGACAGGTAAGGAAAATGCCAAGTTGGCCTGGCCAGTGTGGCTCAGTGGTTGGGCACCAACCTGTGAACCAGGAGGTCATGGTTTGATTCCCGGTCAGGGCACATGCCCGGGTTGTGGGCTCCATTCCCAGTAGGGGGCGTGCAAGAGGCAGCCGATCCATGATTCTCTCTCATCATTGATTCTCTCTCTCCCTTTCTCTCTGAAATCAATACAAATATATTAAACACACACACACACACACACAAAGACAAGGGCTGGCTGTGCCCGAACACGGGCCGGTTCCCGGAATGACATTTCCCAGCCCCAGCTAAGTGGCCAGATGTTTTCCTCATTAAGCCCTTTCCTAGGGTAGCGACAACTCTGGCCTGTTTAATGCTTGGGTAGATGGGTCGTCTCTCCGCGAGGCGTGGGAACTGTCTGCTTTCGATGGCTGCCCCAGATGAAACCTCGAGTCCACAGCATCCTCGACGCGAGCCACTTACCGGAACGTTCACCCCGAGTCCCAGCCCGGCCTGGCCTGGCCGCCGCCGCCGGGCTGACCCCCAGCTTCCAGGAAGTACCGGAGGCAGGCGATCGGGCCAAGTGACACCAGGAATAAACAAACGGTCACGCGTATCCCGAGGAAGGGCCGTTCTCCACGGCAAGGCTTCTGGACTCTTCCATCTACCTCATTCGATGAAGAAGAAATCGAAGAAGAAATAAATGAGGTAGGGTTACTGCTCTAGACCAAAAGGAACCGAAGAGACTCACCAAAGGCCATGGGTAGCCCTAGATTAGATGCCGATTAAGCGTCCTATTAAAATAGTTATAGCAGAGCCCGGCCGGTGTTGCTCAGTGGTTAGCATCAGCCTAGGAACCAGGAGGCCACAGTTCAATTCCCGGTCAGGGCACATGCCCGGGTGGCGGGCTCCATCCCCAGTAGGAGGCGTGCAGGAGGCAGCCGATCCATGATTCTCTCTCATCATCGATGTCTCTCTCTCTCTCTCTCTCTCTCTCTCTCGCTACCTCCCTGAAATCAATCAACATATATTTTAAAAAATAATAAAACAGACGCCCTAACCAGTTTGGCTCAATGGATAGAGCGTCGGCCTGCAGACTGAAGGGTCCTAGGTTCGATTCTGGTCAAGGGCATGTACCTGGGTTGCGGGCACATCCCCAGTAGGGAGTGTGCAGGAGGCAGCTGATCGATGTTTCTCTCTCATCGATGTTTCTAGCTCTCTCTCCCTCTCCCTTCCTCTCTGTAAAAAATCAATAAAATATATTAAAAAATAATAAAATAGAGATGGCGACCCCGTGAACTCTCAATCCTGGTGAATTTGTCACCGGTTTACGACAAAGAGAAGTAGAAAGGACATGTGTCTGTCTGTCTGTCTCTCTCTCTGTTCCTAGACAGACCTCCTGCCTGTTGGGAATAGATAGAAGCTCCTGGAATCGAAGGCATCCCGTAGAGATTTTTTTTTCTGGAAGGATTAAAACAGTAGCAAGCATGCTCCCCCTACGCTCCGGGCAGCGCTGGCTCTAACCCCAGCATGGACACGCACACACACACACACACACACACACACACAGAAGGGTGGGTGGGATGGGGTTGGAGAGCGTGCAGGGGTGGGCTCCCTGACCCCAGGGGCCGAGCAGGGGACCACATGGCCCATCCTGAAAGACCCTATAATTTGCAACTGATTAATGGGGGGTGGGGGGTAGGAGGGGGGAGGGAGGGGGACAGAAACCAACGTGTGAATCACCTTTCAAGTTTTTAATTTCATTAGACAAGGAAAACGAGGCTGCTTTCAAATTCCTCCCTGGTATTAACTTTGGTCGCCAGGCCGCCCCGAGTAATTGGGAGAAGTGATTGCGGAGGCTTAAGCTCATTTCTCACGGCCGCTGCACTCGGACAAAGAGGGTTTTACGGGGGCCAAACCCTGGGCCAGCGCAGGGCAGACCCCGGAGCAGGGACCCCAGGCTTTTCATAAACCACCTCGAATCACAAGCCTCCGTAATAAGGGCTCCTAGGGAAGGGGTGGGGGTGGGGGTTATTAACCAACAAGCCCAGCAGGGCCCCCTCTCCTGTTGTCCCAGGGCCCTGTTCTTTTCCCTCCCGTCTTCCCTGTAGCTTTTTTAAAAAATGTATTTTTAAATATATTTTTTATTGATTGCAGAGAGGAAGGGAGAGGGAGAGAGAGAGAGAGAGAAACATCAATGATGACAGAGAATCATGGACCGGCCGCCTCCTGCACGCCCCACACCGGGGTACACAACAGGTCTGTGGAACTGAACATGACCGCCCTCCACTGCTCCTTGACACCATTTGTGTCACAAAGGCATTTCCACAGCCCGGCCGGTGTTGCTCAGTGGTTGGACGTAGACCCAGGAACCAAGAGGTCATGGTTCGATTCCCAGGTCAGGGCACAGGCCCGGATTGTGGCCTTGCATAGAGACAGACATTGAAAAATACATATATATTTTTTATTTCACAGAGGCAAGGAGAGGGAGAGAAAGTTTTGGGCATTCCCTCTTCTTTATCTGTTTTCCCACTCTCCAATGGGAACGATCAAGCCCATCAAATTATACACATCCTGTATGTGCAGTTGTTGGTGTAATAGTTATACCTAAATCAAACCGGCTCTGTCCCGGCCGGTGATGCTCGCTGGTTAGAGCATGGGCCCGTGCACCAAAGGGTTGAGGCCCTATTCCCGGTCAAGGGCACGTACCTGGGTTGCAGGTTCGATCCCCAGCCCCGGCTGGGGTGTTGTGAGAAGCAACCAATTGATCTCTCTCTCCATTTCTCTCTCCCTCCCCCTCCATCCCTGCCTTCCACTCTCTCTAAAAACCAATGAAAAACAAATATCATGTGAAGATTAACAACAACAAATCCCCCCCCCCCCCAAACTGTTTCAAAACTGCACCGGTAGGTCACCGGTTCGATTCCCACTTCAGGGCACATGCCCAGCTTGCAGGCTCGGTCCTCAGGAGGGGGGCGTGCAGGAGGCAGCCGATGGATGGCTCTCTCTCATTGATGTTTCTCTCTCTCCCCCTCTCCCTTCCTCTCTCTTGCTTTCAGCAGATCCCAAGCAGAGCTGACTCTATGCTGCTGACTCTCAGAGTGAGTCCCAGACCAGCCACAGCCCTTGATGCAAAGCTACACCCATGTCCCGGCTGGTTTATTGTTTTCCTTGAAGCGGGTAACGCGTGCTTACCCCCAAGAAGCCCAGGCTGTATCCAGGGGCTGGGAGAAGACTCGTTGGTGCTGGTTCCCTGGGTGCCACCCGGCCCGACCTGCCGCCAGCGCCTGGGCCGATGTTGCTGGTGCCTCTTCCCATCGCCAGGATGCGCACGGGCCGTCGGTGTCCCCGGGCAGCGCCTCGGCACATGTGAGCCGGAGCAGCGAGCATGGTTCTCTCCCCCACCTCCGCGCAGGCCAGGCCAGTCACGTTAAGTTCGACAGACATATGATGGACGAGCTGTTGAATGAGGCCGAAGGACGGTAACAGCAGGACACAGGCCACCGGTTTTGTCCCGGCCCAACTGAAAGTACGTCGCTGTCGTTGCAAAAGATAATTGGAGACATAAGCCCGGACGGGGAGTCAGCTGGTTATGTGGCCGGGAGCGTTGCATTCTTGGTTCACGGAGCTTAGGGCCGTGATGGCGAACCTATGACACCCGCGTCAGAGGTGACACGCAAACTCATTTTTTTGGTTAAATGGCATTTAAATGTATAAAATGAGTATCAAAAATATAAGTCTTTGTTTTACTATGGTTGCAAATGTCAAAAAATTTCTATATGTGACACGGCACCAGAGTTAAGTTAGGGTTTTTCAAAATGCTGACACGCTGAGCTCAAAAGGTTCGCGGTCACTGGCTTAGGGGGCCGTTTACACATGGCTTCTGAGAGTCAGTCTATTTTTTTTCTTTTTAAATTTTTTTTTTTTTAAATTTCAGAGAGGAAGGGAGAGAAACATCAATGATGAGAGAGAATCATGGATCAGCTGCCTCCTGCACGCCCACTACTGGGGATCAATCCCGCAACCCAGGCATGTGCCCTGACCAGGAATCCAACCGTGACCTCCTGGCTCCTAGGTCGATGCTCAACCATGCCGGCACTTTTTAATTAAAAAAAATCATTCAATGGAGAGGGAATGCTATCAGTTAATCTCAGGTCAGGTCCTGCCCGCCCCCCAACTCCCTAATAATTTCCTAAACATCAAGCATTTCCATGAAGCCAGCCAGCCCCTTAATTACACAGCCTTTGTGAGTAAGTGCTTCTACGGGCTTCTCAAAGGCATGGCGGGGATCCGAGTCTAATAGAGGGTTTCCATGTTCCTCGGAGCCCGTATTCCAGCCCTTTTATCTCCACGCAGAGCGCGGCCCAGGGGAGGCGGCAGCGAGGGGGCAGGTACCTACCTTGGGAGCCAGCCTGGCTCGAGGATGAGGCAACCTGCTGGGGGCTGTGCGTCGCAGACGTGCTGGGGCCCCTGCAGGGCCCACTGTGGGGATCATCCCAGCAGGTGAGCGTCCCATGAGCAGGAACCCTCTGCATTGTTTTTTTTTGGTTAATTCTCACCCAAGGATATTTTCCCATTGATATTTAGGGAGAGTGGAAGACAGAGGGAGACACAGAGAGAAACATCGATGTGAGAGAAACACATCGATGGGTTGCCTCTTGCACGAGACGCGACCAGGGCCCGGGCCCGGGAGGAGCCTGCAACGGAGGTATACGTGTCCTTGACCGGAATTGAACCCGGGACCCTTCAGTCCTTGGGCTGAAGTTCTATCCATTGAGACACACTGGCTAGGACTGGCCCTTCCTTTCGATGATCTAAGACGCAAGAAACCTTGTCACGACAGAATAATGCTAAAGACAAATGAATCACCTTTGTTATCTTGAGTCCACATGAGCTCCGGCCGACGTAGCAATACCTGGCAGTGGCTATTTAAAATCTTTCTTGGTACTTAAAGGTACTCTAAACTCTCACCATCAATATCTGCATTGTGGACAGAAGGTCCCGGGTTCCATTCCCCGTCAGGGCACACACCAGGGTTGCGGGTTCGATTCCCAGTGTGGGGCGTGCAGGAGGCAGCCGATCCATGATTCTCTCTCATCCTTGATGTTTCTCTCTCTCTCTCTCTCCCTTCCTCTCTGGGGAAAAAAAAAAAAGATAAAAAAATAAATACAGGCAGAGGATACAAATGCATTTCCTTTCGTCTCAGGAGCCCAACTCTGTGAGATGCGGAAATGTCTTCTTTGTGTTTTTTTTTAAATGAAGGAGATAATCTGTTTTATCAAGAGCGACTCAGCCCTTTTTTGCAAACCGCCTTTCAGCTGCAAAAACAGCACCCCACTTACATCATGTTGGAAAGCAACCACCTCCGGGGTTCCAAGCAACACAGCGATTTCTCACAGCTGAGCTCCCCCACGGCTCAGGAGGCCGGGTTTCAGATGGCCCGTTCCCGGCCTCCGCGCGGGCCAAGCCCTGGACGAGCCTGCAGATTGCAGTTGCAAAGCATCCAACGGCTCCGTCAAGTGCTAACTCCCGTCCTCCCTTGTCCTCCGCACGCCATCACTCACGTCAGCCCCAGGGCTCTCCTGAGTGAGCCAGGCTGATGTTACCCAGAGGAAGCGTGAAACACAAGTGTTTTTTGTTTTGTTTTTTACTTTTGTCTCCTGCAGCCTGAGAAACTATCTCAGATTCGTTGTTCTCGCTGCATCACTGTTCTGGGCTTAGAAAGGCTGGGGTCCAACATCTGTCCCCAAAGTGTGGCAGACATGAGGCAGAGGGGAGCCCGGCCCTCAAAAGGCTTGGGTTTGGAGCAACACATTGAAGAATGCGATAGGCGTGTTTGGCTGGTATTTGCAGAATGCAATAAAAAAATAAAATAAAAAAGGGCGGCGATGGTGGTGGTCAGAACCGCCTCATCGGATCTAAAATGGCTCTATTTTCTGTATCACATTCTGACACCATTTCCAATGATCTGGTCCCTAGCCGGTGTGGCTCAGTGGGCGGAAGGGCTGCTGGTTCGATTCCCGGTCAGGGCACATGCCCGGGGTTTTGGGATCAATCCCTGGTAGGGGGTGTGCAGGAGGCAGCTGACTGATGTTTCACTTTCACCTCGCTGTTTCTCTCTCCCTAAACATCAATTAAAAAATCTTTCTTTTTAAAAAATATTTTTTATTGATTTCAGAGAGGAAAGGAGAGAGGGAGAGAGAGAGAGAAACATCAGCGATGAGAATCATGGATCGGCCGCCTCTTGCACGCCCCACACTGGGGATGGAGCCCGCAACCCGGGCATGTGCCCTGACCGGGAATTGAACTGTGATCTCCTGGTTCATAGGTAGACACTCAACCACTGAGCCACACTGGCTGGGCCAATTAAAAAATCTTAAAAAGATAAACATAAGTCCTAGCTGATTTGGCTCAGTGGATAGAGCGTTGGCCTACAGACTGACGGGTCCCTGGTTCGATTCCTGTCAAGGGCACATGCCTGGGTGGCAGGCCCCATCCCCAGTAGGGGGCGCGCAGGAGGCAGCCAATCCATGATTCTCTCTCATTCACTGATGTTTCTCTCTCTCTCTCTCTCCCTCTCTGAAATCAATTAAAAACATTTAAAGAAAAAATACTGATGAAGGAAAGTTAGATTTTTGTTTCCTTTCACGAAAGAGTGGGGAAATATTAAACCGTTAAGGCCGACTAGAAATAACACACAATTCCAGGAAGTGTTAAAACCAGATTGAAGTTTTTTGTTTTTTTTTTTAATTCAAACTGACCCAAAGCAAAACAAACTTACATTACAAAGGAAGAACAAAATACAGTATGAGAGAACACACTAGGAGTTACATGAAAGCTCAATTTGGGGGCAGAGGGCCTCATCCCGGTCATATCCTGGGCTGCTGAGCACTTGGGCAGGGCGGTTAGAATCCCCCGGGGTCACAGGCGTTCCCGTCGCTTAGCCTAACACACGGCGCTCGCTCCCCCGTGTGTCACGTGGACCCTGGCCACGGCCACAGGACACTGGATTCTCTCGAGGAAACACGCCCCGAGCGTGACTGACAACATGACTCAAAGAACAAAACGGTGACGTCGTCCCGACGCACAAGCTCGGATTATTTCTGTCATCAATAGTTTAGAAAGATGGGCATTAAATAATCTAAAATAAAAAACAAAACAAAAAAACCACTCTCGCTCTGCTGTACATTTATGAACACAAATATTTACATGGGGGGGTGGGGGAGGGGGGAAACTCGGTTTCAAAAACAGATGAGGTTGGCAGTTCATGGCTGATCATAATCTTTCAGGAGCTGGTTTCTTTGGTGTACTCGCCAGATAGGTTTTCTATAAAGGTTTATGCGGAGGCTGCAATCATAAATTTCAAAAGAAACGTGAAGGATCGCTGACAAATTTGACGCTATTCTGAACATCTCAGTCAAGATTCTGGGAAAAGCGATCTGTTGATTTTTTTTTTTTTTTTTTCCTTTCTGAAATGACGCGTTTCTCTCTCCTCACCATGGGACCCCAGGATGCTTCTAGAACAATCCGATTCAAATTCGGACCTGCACATTCACCCCTCCATCCCACGGATTCCTGACCCCCAGACAGTTTTAGTTACTGTGAAATATGCTGATGTGATTGGGAGCCTGTTACCCCCAAAAAAACCCCCACATAAAACATTCTTTTTAAATGTCCGGAGAAATCAAACCTCAAACAATAAATAGTGGGGCTTAGACACGTCTTCATTAAATAGAAATTTCAATTGCGCAAGGAGCTCGCATAATTTTTTTTTCTGAAGTTGAAGCAGCAACACGGCACGAAGAACTCGCCTCGGTCTTTCTACCTGGGACCCCCTGACGGGGACTCAGTGGCTTGCTTTGGGGAAACCTTGGGCTGGTTGGGGAAACAGAATCATTTTAGACTCAACTGATTGAATTAACACCCATGTAGGCGGACAGGGGCCTGCCCGGCCTCCCCCGTCCTCGCCTTCTGGGGCCTGGATTTTACAGGGAGAAATAAGGTTCCGTTCATTTCTGGCTGTGCCACGTCCCCGATGCCTGCTTGGCTCTGGCCTCGGTGTTAAAGAACCACCAGGCGGCTCGGCTCCCGATGTCCCGAGGGAAGTGAACTTTTCGGAGCGGTTTTTACGGGGAAAGGGACAGACCACCCCTTTTGGGCCACCTGGCTGCAGTTACAGGCCTGGGGTGGTGACAAAACCGGCCGCATGCTCACGGCTCCCCCATCGGCGACCCCCGAGGCACCCTTTTCCCGAAGGACAAGCCACAGGAGGCCCCCAATTCGCTGTGGAAACGGCTCCCCACTTGGGGACGTGGAAGCAGAGACTCGGACGAGACCAGCCCCTCCCCGCCCCAACCTCTGATGAGAAACGCGTTAGGATGCGTTACTGGGCGTTGCCCAAAGCGCCAGGAACCATCCTGGGAAGTTGGAAAAGGCTTTTTGGAAACGAAATGACCCGTCAGGCGCAGCACCCACTTCCAAGGGCCTCATCCCAGATCCCTGCGGCTTCTGGAAGCTTCTGCGTTTTCACGCTGCCAGCCCTATCAACCCAGGAAATAAGGTCCCCGCGGGTAAGGGCTCATCGGGACCTTAGGAGGTTCTCCAGATTCACCAACGCCTGCCGATTAGAAATGTCACCCTTTCGAGGTCTGGCTTAACTGGGGAGGAAAAAAAAAAACACCCAACACAACACAAAAAAACGCCACGGAACCACCTCGAACGATTCCACCACGAGAGCCACAGGGTTTAATGGCGTTTGGGGCTATTTTTAGGGAAAAATGTTCTCCCACCCGGAGGTGAAATTTTCGGCTCCATCCACGTTGGGGGAAAGGGCGAAGCCCTGAATGGAAAGTGCGACCCGGGGACTCCGGCCCCGAAATTCACACGAAAGTGGCAGTGCCTGCGCTCACGGGCACGGCAAAGCCGGCGGCCGTGGCATGGGGAACATCAAGCGAGACAAGGGCCAAAAGACACCCGAGAAAGTACTGTATTGCACCGGAGGCGCTTTAGAAAAACAGAAGACAGTGGCTTTAGAAAGTGATTTTCTCTCCCGTTAGTTTTTTTTTTTTTAAAGCACTATTCCCACAGAGACTCGCGGAGGCCCCGTGTCTCCGGGTAGCGTCCTGCGATGGTTAAAAAAAAATAAGTTAAAAGAGCACGCTGACCGGGAAGAGAGAGGTACTGGGGTTAGGTTCCCCCCACCCCCCCGCAAACCACCGAAAGCGACAGGAACTAGGAAAGGAACCGTTTCAAACAGCTGATCTGTATTCATTAAAAAAAACAAACGAGGGGACAGGAGTACTTACAAAATTTTTTTTTTTGGAGGGGGGGGGCATTTCCCAGTAGAACCCAGAACCCCGTCCTGGGTGGGACGAGGACTCCCAACGTTAACATGTGCTCTGCTGGTTGGTAACATGCACAAGCCCATGAACCCATAACATTGGCAAAGGGCGGATTCTCCGCTCCAAGCCTGCTCACGACGTTTGGGGGTGGCGGGGGGGTGGGGGGGGGTGAGAGAGAACCACCACCCCACAAGCTTTTGTGAGTGTGGCATCGGAGAGAAAGCTTGGACCTCTCAAACCTGGACCAAGAAACCAAATTAAGACCGTCAAGCACGTGGTGTGTTTATAGATAGATATATATATATAAAAAACCAACAACCCCTCCCGTACAACGAAAACCAACTGAACAAACGAACGAAAAAATAAAAAAAAAAAAACAGAAAGAATAAACATCTAAAAGTGTACACCTGCTTTCTGACTTCTCGGCGGATCAGAAATTGCATAGGATATACTTTGTGCAAGGCGAACGGCCTTAGGGGTATCTGGGACAGAGCGCCCGGCCCCGCGGCCCGGGGGGCCCGTGTCTGTCAGATGCCGTCGAATTTGTGTTTTAAGTAGTCTTTTATGACCTTGGCAATGGGGAGGTCGTCAAGTAGCTTTAGGTTCTGAAGGCCTATACACTGTCGGATTTTAATTCGGCACAGGTCCTGCAAGTTTCGGGGCTGCCCTAGAAAGACAGAGAAGAAGAAAACACGTTTACAAAGCAGAATATTTAAGGCGGCCTTTTTAGGTTCTGAAAATCACTGGGTGTTTTTTTTTAAAAAATATGTTTTCATTTTATTTTTTAAACAGATATTTTTATTGATTTCAGAAAAGAAGAGCGAGGGAGAGTGAGAGAAACATCAATGAGAGAGAATCATGGATCGGCTGCCTCCTGCACGCCCCCTACCGGGGATCGAGCCCGCAACCCGGGCATGTGCCCTTGACTGGAATCGAACTTGGGACCCTTCAGTCCGCAGGCCGGCGCTCTATCCACTGAGCCACACCAGCCAGGGCTTTTTATAGTCTAGATAAACATCTTTCGTATTGGAACTATGTTCTCTTCGCCTGCTTTCATAGTCAGTGGTAACGCTGATGAGAGCTCGCACACGTAGAGTGCTTACGCTGAGCCATGGGTTCTTACAAACCCCCGACACACAGGAACTCCTTTCATCCTTTTACGAGGGGAGGACTTTGATCACCAGCCCATTTCACAGACTCCAACTGTCTGAGGGATTAGGTAACATGCTCCAGGTCCAGCCGGAAGCCCTGGTTCAGCGGTTCCCAAACTTCTCCGTCCCAAAGCCGCTTCCTCCGTTCCCAGATGCTCACGCCCCCCAAAGAACGCCTGTGTTTAGGGTAGGGCTGTATCGAGCGATTAACATCCCTGTCTGAAGCTGAGAGACAACGTTTAGAAAGACTTCTTCATTCGCTCAGAAGCAACGGCAAGAAACCCCATGACGTGCGAACAGAAACCGCACGGCTGTGAAAGGAGCAGAATGGAGCGAGGAGAATGGCACGCGTTCAGGTCTTATCAGCACTCGGGAGCGCCTGGCTGGATCCTCAGCGACGCTGCCGCCTCCCACCCGCCGGGACGCAGTCACGTCATCTGGTCTCTGGAAAGGTCCCCTCACACGCAGGGGAGAAGGAATGTGAGCGAGGCAGCGCCCGCCTCGGGGTGAGGATGAGCATGACTCTGACCTCAGGTGCCCTGAGAGGGTCTCGGGGAAGCCTAGCGGCCCGGGCCACACGGGGAGGACCATGGGGGGCCACACGGGGAGGACCATCGCGCTGCTTAGCACTTGAACCTGTGCTTGAATGGTACTCGTCTGTCTAGGGATCACCACTGTTGGAAATTAATTCTTTGTGAGGACAAAAGGCTCCTTAAAATTCAGACCTCTGTTCCGGAAGGCCCACGGAAACACGTGTTTTCCAAGAGTTACTGAATGCATACGTGTAAGGGCTTCTAAAAGAATCACTGCAGCCCGGCTGGCGTGGACCAGTGGTCGATCATCGATAGACCTATGAACCAGGAGGTCACGGTTTGATTCCTGGTCAGGGCATGTGCCCGGGTTGCGGGCTCGATCCCCAATGTGGGGCGTGCAAGAGGCAGCCGATCCATGATTCTCTCTCATCATTGCTGTTTCTCTCTCTCTCCCTCTCCCTCTCCTTTCCCCTCTCTGAAACCAATAAAAACATACTTAAAAAAACAAATCACAGAAGTTACAGATTCCCTAGAAAGATTTATAAATTAGGAGCAGGAGCATCTACAGAGGTTTGCACTGGATCTGCGTGGCTACGAGACACACAGACACACAGACACCCCCTCCCCCCCGCCCCCACGTGTCTCCCAGCAAACTTCCGCCTTCCCTGCCTCCCATCCTCAGGGGCGAGGAGTGAGGTTCCCAGCAGACGCGCTCAGAGCTCCACTGGCCCATAACAAGGTTGTGAACGACCTACACCCCATGCCCCACGAGGGCAGGACCGCTCTGGCTGCCCGCGTCAGCCCCGCGCGTGACACAACCCTCCACAAACGCCGGCAGAGTGAATGAGTGAATGAGTGAATGAGTGAACGAGTGCTCCGTAGGCGGGTCCCTAACGTAGAAACCGGCCAGCTCATGGCAAGACACACCCATGTCAAGAGCAAATCGTTTCCTGAGCGGTGCTGGGTGACTCGGCATCGCCATGCACGGGCTGCCGTTAGCAAGAGGATAAGCAATCGCTGCCACTTTTCAATAAGTGCTTACGACACTTGACCCGCACGTGTACACCAGCACAGGAATCTACACACACACACACACACATACACACACACTTCAGAGAGGAAGGGAGAGGGGAGAGAGAGAGAGAGAGAAACATCCATGATGAGAGAGAATCATGGATCGGCTGCCTCCTGCACGCCCCCTCCTGGGGATCGAGCCCACAACCCGGGCACGTGCCCTGCCGGGAATCGAACCGTGACCTCCTGGTTCATAGATCAATGCTTCACCACTGAGCCACGCCGGCCGGGCAAGCTGGCGACTTTCAATCAAGGGACACAGCTACGGAAGCACCGCCACCCTCGGATGTCAGCTCCGCACGGGCCTTCCCGAGGGGAAAACCACCTTTCTGTGCGTAGCTATGGGAGAGTTCTACTCCGTTTGCTCCTGATTGTTCTTCTCCCATAAGCAGTGTGCTGTGGCGACCGTTTAATATTTGGGGGGATGTGACTTTTAAAAGAAGTACATTTTCATTGACTTTTTAGAGAGGAAAGGAGAGAGAGGGAGAGAGAGAGAGAGAGAGAGAGAAACATTGATGTGAGAGCACAGCAGCGACCGGCTGCCCCCTGCACGCCCCCTACTGGGGGATCAAGCTGATCACCCCGACTGGGAATCAAACCAGCAACCGTTTGGTGCAGGGACGTCGCTCAACTGCTGGCCAGGGGCGGAATGTGAGTTTTTAAAGCCTTCCTGACCCTGTGGGACCCCTTGCCTGCAGAAGGACCATTCATGACAGGGGCACACCCCCCATCGTGCCCCAAGCATCAGGTCTCCAGCCAGACTCCCCGGGCCTCAGGTCAGTCCCCCCTCGTCCTCACCTGGACACTGAGGACACCACCACCTGCACCACAGGCCTGACAGGCCTGACACGAGTTCACCCGGGTCAAGGGCCCAGAATAGCACCGGGCACACAGGAAGAGCTACCCACGCCTTTAAGTACACAGACTCGCCAACAGTCCTATTTAGAGACTCGTAAAAAAATCATGTTTGCTTCTCCCGCACAGGAGAGGAGGAGCCGGAAGGCCCTGTCCGCCCGGTGCTCAGAGGACAGTGCGGACCGTAAAGGTGGGAGCGACCGGTAACCCCGTTGCCGGGAGCCGGTCCCGGGCCGACGGATGGAAAGCAGATTCCGGAAATCACCGCACGGCTTGAGTCAGGGAGTGAGGTGAGAACGCTCCCTGTAAACAAAGAGGTGCAGCCCTGGCCGGTTTGGCCCAGTGGATAGCGCGTCAGCCCGTGGACCGAAGAGTCGCGGGTTCGATTCTGGTCAAGGGCACGTACCTCGGCTGCGGGCTCGATCCCCGGCCCGGGGCCCTGGTCGGGGTGCATGCAGGAGGCAGCCCATCGATGTGTCTCTCTCACATGGATGTTTCTCTCTGCCTCTCCCCCTCCCTTCCACTTTCCCTAAAAAAAAAAAACAATGGAAAAATATCCTCGGGTGAGGATTCACACAAATAAAAAGCTGTGAAGCGATGAAGGGAGGCGTATAGTTATCCCACTGCCCCATCCACGCAGGCACAGACGCTGACTCATCTCGCCTGGTACTAGTGCTGAGCGACAAGCAGGCGAAATAATAAATAGTAATAAGGGCTACCCATTGTAATTATTGTTATTGCTAAGATTAAGGAGCTGCCCCCTGCCCCCGCCCGAATATAAATTTGGGAATAGAAAATTATGATTGAAAAAAAAAAGACTTATTTAAAAAAAGGTTTTTTTTTTATTGATTTCAGAGAGGAAGGGAGAGGGAAACATCAATGATGAGAGAGAGAATCATGGACCGGTTGCCTCCTGCACGCCCCCTAGCAGGGGTGGAGCCCGCTACCCGGGCATGTGCCCTGACCGGGAATCACACCGTGATCTCCTGGTTCCTAGGTCAAGGCTCAACCATTGAGCCACACCAGCCGGCCAAGGGCTTATTTTCTTGAAAGTATTTAGGGAGCACCTACTATGCACTCCCAGATGCACTGCCCCAAAGATGAAAGGGGCGAGGAGCAGGCAGCGGCAGAGGAAGAGAGAGCTGAGGAGGAGAAAAGGGGCGGAAGGAGAAACTCCACACACACACACACACACACACACACACACGCACACACGCACGCACACGTGCACACACGCTTTTACGAGGTGTCTTAGAAAAGGATCCCTACCCTGTTACATAACAGCGTGGGGCTGTAACAGCAAAGGCCGGACTGTCCCCGGGGGACAGCACACAGCAGAGCATAATGGAGGGAATTATTATAACGCTCTGGGGATGCGTCACACTCCAAGGTAGCCGTGCTGGTGAACGACAATGCGATTACGCAACAGTTCAAAGGGGCTGCCGGGAAGCCCGTCATTAGCGGTAATGGGGCTGGTGCTGGTGCGAAGTAGGGAGTCGGCTTTTGAAGGGCCTGGTCTGGCATGAATTACAAAACCGGGGCGGCCGCGTCGTTTGGAAAATTAAATCTCCCCCCGGCCCTCCTTTTGGCGCTGCCATTCCCGGATTCAAGATAGACCTCAAGTTACTTATCTGGACAAAATATGCGTGGAAGTGGACAGAGAGGGCCAAACATTTGCACGTAACGTCACCCAAAGGGGCGAAATAAGAGCAAAATAGGGTTTTTTTTTTCTTTGGGGAAGAGGCGGGGAGAGACGGAGATGGAGAGGAGGGTGTAGAAAACAAACAAACAACCAACCAACCAAAAAAAAAAAAAAAAAAGCCAGAAATAAACAAAGAGAAAGACTCCGCCCCTCTGGGTGGCTTAGTACAATCTGACTGGTCCTTCAGGCGCCTCTGCATCCCCGCCGACATCTGGAACGGCCTCCCAGTACCTGTGTCCTTGTGTCTTTGCTTCAGCTCAGGGTCCCACTTTAACATCCGCCCCCAACCCCACTGCGTCCCTCCTGCTCTCGCCTTCGAATTCCCTTCCCGGGGACTGGGTCCGGGACGGGTGAGACGAGACTCAACGCTGTAAAACCAAGGTGGTGCCTGGCTGCCTGGACAGAGAGCCATGGCGCTGTCAACTAGGAGGCGGCTCTGGTTCAGCCCTCGGCGCGGCGAGACTCCCAGGGCACCCCCTCAGCCCCGACGACATTCGTCCACGGGTGACATTCTTTCCCACAGGGACATGGCTTTGGGCTATATTTGCGTTTTGTTTTTTTAATCCTCAACCCAGGATATTTTTCCATTGATTTTTTTTGGGGGGAGAGTGGATGGGAGGAAGGAGAGGGGAGAGAAGGGGGGGAAGAGAGAGAGAGAGAGAGAGAGAGAGAGAGAGAGAGAGAAATCGATGTGAGAGAGACACACTGATTGGTTGCCTCCCATATGCGCCCAGACTGGGGCCGGGGATCGAGCCTGCCACCGAGGTACAGGCCCTTGACCAGAATCCAACCGGGACCCTTCGGTCCACAGGCCGGCACTCTAACCACTGAGCCAAACCGACCAGGGCTGACGGGTATTTTCCATTTGCACTCAGCCAACCAAAACCATACGCTGCTTCCTGGCAAACGACAAGAAATCTCTAGACGCTTACATTAAAAATAGAAAGTAATACAAATACGATGAAAACAGCCCAGGATAAGGTACTACTTTCACACCAGAGAACCTTAAAATGGGGTGTGATTTGACTTAACACTGCTTATTTGTTTATTTCTAAAAGTGATTTTAGTCACCGAGGCAGAACTGTAGATGTCTGGCAAAATCCCCAACAAGAAAAAAAAAAAAGTAAATAATCAAAAATAACCTCAGTTAAAATGAGCTACGCAAATCATTGCTCGGAAGAGTTACACTAGGTAACCCTGTTTTGACAAGTCATCCTGCAAGCAAATTCAAAGAAACTGATTAGAGGATCATTGGAAAATTAATAAAGAAAAACAAAACCAAATAAACAAATGAATAATCATTTGAAAGGAGCACAGGAGTAAGGTCCGGGCCTTGGAAGCGATGTTTTACGTGATCATCTGCCCGCACACCCATCGGGACTGGACTCAGCTGAGATGAGCCTCGGCCTAAATTTCATTTTCTTAATATTAAAAAAAAAAAAAAAAGGAGTCATGATTTGTATTCCTACTTTTTTTGTGTGTGTGCCCTTGAGTGGAATCGAACCCGGGACCCTCCAGTATGCAGGCCGATGCTCTATCCACTGAACCAAACCAGCTAGGGCTATTTCTACTTTTTAAAAATCTGATCTCCCCCACCCCCAAGTTTAACTTCTGCAGCGACTGACATTTGAACAGAAACGTATTTCAGGTCGTGCAGTGCTTACAAAACAGGAAGCACGTGTAAACACCTGTGACTGATGTTCTAGAACAGCAGTTGCCAAGCTTCTGGACCTCGAGGACCACTGTTCTAGAAAGCTTAAGTGCTTGACAGATGAAGTCTCTAGCAAAACAGCTTACCCGGCTCCATTCCCATCTATTTCATCTTACAGCTATGAGCCATTTCATCCTAAAAACACACAAATCAAGCCCTGGCCAGTGTGGCTCAGCTGGTTGAGCATCATTCCAGGAACCGAGAGGTAGCTGGTTCGATTCCGGGTCAGGACACATGCCTGGGATGCGGGCTCCATCCCCAGTAGGGGGCGTGCAGGAGGCAGCCAATCCATGATTCTCATCATTGATGTTTCTCTCTCTCTCTCTCCCCTCTTCCTTCCTCTCTGAAATCAATTTAAAAAATCCATGTATTTTTAAAAAAAGAGTGGATTACAGCTGAGAGAGAGCTGTGGGGCGCAGACCCCGCTGAGGAGTGAGGGGAGCCCAGACCCAGGCCACCGAGGCGCCTGAAGCCCCCGGCCCCTCTGGCTGCCGCCACCATGACACACAGACCCGCCCCAGGCCAGGCTAACGTGAAACCTGACATTAACGGCCTCGTTACCTCAGTGCCTATTACCTAATACCGCATGTCTGGCTTCAATCAAAAATGACAAGACGTGCTAAAAGGCAAGAAAAAACACAGTCGGATGAGGCGAAGCGAGCATCAGACCAGACTTCGATATGACACAGATGTTGGAAGGATCAGACAGGCAATTGAAAAGGACTATGATTGCCACGTTAAAACCAAGGGAGACATCAGATGGGTAAATGTGACATCCTGGCCCGGCTGGTGTGGCTCAGTGGTTGAGCGTCAATCTAGGAACCAGGAGGTCGCGGTTCCATTCCCGGTCAAGGGCACATGCCTGGGATGCGGGCTCCATCCCTAGTAGGGGGGCATGCAGGAGGCAGCCGATCCATGGTTCTCAGCCAGCCCACACGCACCCCGGACCAGCTCGGGGCACGCTCCATTCCCGAGCAAGGGAGAACTCCAAGTCCAAGAAACATCCCTGTTGATTTTTCTATCTGCCCCGAATTTTAAAGGTCCATGCGAACCTTATTTATTTAATCCTCATTGGAGGATATTTTCCCATTGATTTTTAGAGAGTGAAAAGTGGGGGGAGGAGAGAGAGAAACATTGATGTGAGAGACACACTGCCAATTGGTTGCTTCCCGAATGCGACCCGACCAGGGCCAGGGGTCAAGCCTGCAACCGAGGTGCGTGCCCTTGACCGGAATCGAACCCGGGACCCTTCAGTCCGTAGGGGGATGCTCTACCCACTCAGCCAAACCGGCCGGGGCTTATGGGAACGTCTTTTCAACTCCACGTTCTTGCCCTCCAGCATCATTCTGAGGGCTGGGACCCGGGCAGCTCCGGCCACGCCCCTGGCCGGGTCTCCGTGTGCAGACCACACACGTCTACAGGCCCGACGAGAGGCGGCTGGGCGAGATGAGTCTGGGAGGGATTCCTGGTAGCCAGCCCTTGTCGTTCACCCGCCCAGCGCTGCAAACGCACCAGACACTGTTTTCAGTGCATTATAAACATTAACTCATTTAACCCTCCCGGCGAGCCTATAGAAGGACATCAGTACCCTCATTTTCAGATGCGGACACAGGCACAGAGCAGCCAGGTTGCCTGCCCGAGGTCACGGCCAACACGTGGGAGAGTCGGCGGCGGGAGCTCACGGGGGCCCAGCTCCAGTCTGTGCTGTGGACCGTGGGGCCAAGTACTTAACGAAAGGGGCTGAGCCGTGTCTGCAGGGCGCATGCCTTCCTGCCGGCGGCCCCGCTCGTGCCACCCAAGCGCCGCCAGTGCAGGAGCTTAAGCGATGACAGACAGACACCCCGAGATTCCGATGAAACAGACACGCTCACTGCTATGCAAGCTGGGCCAGCCACTTCCAGGCTTCTTTTAGTTGAAAAGCGAAAAAAAGCACCCACAGAGAGACAGGTCAGGTACCATGGAAGCCGGCAGCGAATTTCCCGCCTCCGGCAAATCCCTTCTCACCAGTTTCCTACCAGCCTTCACCGCTTTCGCGGGCGGCCTAAGCCGGTGACACTGCGGCCCCATGTCACGTGGGCTCACTCTGCGATGGAGCCAACGTGAGCAGCGACTTGGCAATAAAAAAATAAAAAAGTACAAGTGCGGCCCAGCTGGCGTGGCTGAACGTCGACCTATGAACCAGGAAGTTATGGTTTGATTCCCAGTCGGGGCACATGCCGGGGTTGTGGGCTCGATCCCCAGTAGGGGGCGTGCAGGAGGCGGCCGATCAGCGATTCTCTCTCATCAATGATGTTTCTTTTTTTCTTCCCTTTTTCTATGTATATATATATTTTTATTGATTTCAGAGAGGAAGGGAGAGAGAGGGATAGAAACATCAATGATGAGAGAGAATCATGGATCCGCTGCCTCCTGCACGCCCCCTACTGGGGATTGAGCCCACAACCAGGCATGTGCCCTTGAGTGGAATCGAACCTGGGACCCTTCAGTCTGCAGGCAGACGCTCTATCCATTGAGCCAAACCGGCCAGGGCTCATCATTGATGTTTCTCTCTCTCTCTCCCTCTCCCTTCCTCTCTGAAATCAGCAAGATTAAAAAAATAAACAAAAATAGCCAGGAGCCTTGCGCAGGTCAGAAATCTAAGACCCAACTTGCCCTGGTCCCTCCCCCTGAAGCCCACGGCAGCCCCGAGAAACGACGCTTCCAACCCGTAGGAGCCGCCTTGTTCTAGCAAAGATCTTCGTTAATGACAAGAGCCCTCCCGTCCTGTCCACTTCTCCTTCGCTTCTCTCCCCTGTGTTTCCTATTGCTTCTCGGGGCTCACCTGAGTTTCTATGCTACTTGTGATATCGAGCTTGCTTTCTATTGCGGACGAATGAGGTCTGACTTTACCGAGCAGGGCTAAGAGGCACCATGAATGTCTGGTTGTTATTATTTGTTGAGAAACACCTTACAGCCCTGGCCGGTGTGGCTCAGTGGAGAGAGTGTCGGCCTGCGGACCAAAGGGTTCCGGGTTCGATTCCGGTCAAGGGCACGTACCTCGGTGGCAGGCTCTTCCCCGGCCCGGGCCCTGGTCGGGGCGTGTGCAGGAGGCAACCCATCGATGTGTGTCTCTCTCAGATTGATGTTTCTGTCTTTCCCCTTCTCTTCCACTCTCCCTAAACAAAAATAATCAATGGGAAAACATCCTCGGGTGAGGATCAACACCACCACCGCCTGCGATTCCTCGGAAGATGCGGCGCACTTTTACAAACGCGAGAGTAGGAACCGCCGGGTTACGTACGTGTGACTTCCTGCAAGAAATCCAAACACGGCCGCCCGCTGCCGGAAATGCTGAGCGAAACCGCCAGCGGGGTCTGCCCTTCGTAGTTCCTCGTGTTCGTGTCCGCCCCGTAACTGTACAACATCCGTGCGCAGAGCACGTCGTCGCGGAGGGCGGACAGGTGCAGGGGCGTCTGGCCGTCCTCCAGGCGGCCCAGGTTCGTGTCGGCCCCGCGCTGCAGGAACATGCGGCAGTACGAGTGGTTGCTCTTGATGACGGCGTAGCGCAGCAGGAAGCCGTTCTGGATGTCGATGTTGGCGCTGTGGTCCAGCAGGATCTTCACGCAGCTCGAGCGCTCCCGGATGATGGCCAGCTGCAGCGGCGTCGTGCCCTTGTCGCTGAGCGGGTCCACCTCGGCCTTGAACTCCAGCAGGAGGCGGACGAACGAGTCCCGGCCGTAGTGGGCGGCCACGTGCAGGGGAGTCCAGCCGTCGTTGCTCTTGGCGTTGATGATGTCGCTCCGGTACTCGGACTCCAGCATCAGGCGCGCGATGCGGGCCCGGCCGTGCATGGCGGCGTAGTGCAGCGCCGTGAAGCCGCCGATTAAGTCCTTGACCGTGGGGTCAGCTGCGGTGGAAACCAGAACGGACACATCAGCAGGCGCCCGGACAGAACAACGAGCCCTCCCCACAGCAGAGCCCGCGGGCGCCAATTCTCACACGGGATGCAGAAGGATCAGACATTGTCAAGCAGCACGTCTTTCCTCGGTTTAACTGAAGTCAAGGGTTTTTAAAAAATATATGGTTTTACTGATTTCAGAGAGGAAGGGAGAGGGAGAGAGAGGTAGAGTCATCAATGATGAGAGAGAATAACTGGTCGCCTGCCTCCTGCACGCCCCCTAGTGGGGATGGAGCCCGCAACCTGGGCATGTGCCCTGACGGGGAATCGAACCGTGACCTCCTGGTTCACAGGCTTGACGCTCAAACACTGAGCAGCACCGGCTGCGCTGAAGTCAAGTTTTGATGAAAAATGAAGTTTGGTAGAAACTGATCAACCCTGGGTAAAGAAGTTTTTAACAGATATATATACGCCCAGCTGGTGTGGCTCAGTGGTTGAGCACTGACCTATGAACCAGGAGGCCACGGTTCGATTCCGAGTCAGGGCACGTGTCCAGATTGAGGGCTTGATCCCAGTAGGGGGCATGCAGGAGGCAGCCGATCCATGATTCTCTCTCATCATTGGTATTTCTTTCTTTAAAGATTTTATCTATCTATTTATTTTATGATTATTATTATTTTTTGCTAATCCTCACTCGAGAATATTTTTTCCACTGAGACACATCGATTGGTTGCCTCTGGGATAGAGCCTGCAACCAAAGGTTATGTGCCCTGGATCGGAATTGAATCTGGAACCCTTCAGTCCACAGGCTGACGCTCTAACCACTGAGCCAAACCGGCCAGGGCTCATCACTGTCCATTTCTATTTCTCTCTCTGAAATCAATAAAAAGATTTTTTTTTTTTTAAAAAAAAGATATATACAAAAAACATAGAACTGAGACCACCATGTCCGTTTGCTAACTGAACCCACTGCTTCTGGCTGCTCCAGCTCCCTCATCTCTGAATTGTTTTCATGCTTCTCTTCGCCTTTAACTTTCTGTTTTATTTTCTCTTGTGCTTCTTGGTCTTAAAGAGAAGCATGTGTAGCAACATCTGCGGCTCTAAATTACGGATGTGCTGTGGTCTGGCAGACGGCGCTGTTTTAAGGGTGTATTAAGTGGGGGGAAAAAAATAAAGTTTTTTTTTTTCCCTCCCTGTGGTCTGTAAAAATTCCAAAGCACGTTAGATGTATGTTAAGCGATCTGGACAAATCAGGTTCTCGTAAGATAAACGTCTACTCTGAACGCTTGGTTTTACGAGAACTTTGGCGCGCCGTGTGAAAATCGGGAAGCAACTTTAGCGCCGTGTAAATATTATTTTGTACGACAGTTCCACAGCTCTCTCCGAATGGAATGATTTCTGCGGGCGGAGTGGAAGAGAGAAAGAAAGAAAAAGAAACGCCAGCGATGTATCTGCTGTGCCACTCCGCAGTCACAAACGTTGTCACCTGGCCCAGCGGCTCCTTGAGCCAAAGGGGAAGTTCTCTGTAGCTCTCATCCCACGGGCATTCCTGGCACCGTCCCCCGGAGAACGTAGGCCACTTCCTGGAGGCCCGCAATTCCTTGTGAAGATACACTGGTCAGACCTAACTACCTGGGATCCAAAGGCTTTCTCCTTGCCCGGCCGGTGCTGCTCAGTGGTTAGAGCTCCGGCCCTAGGACCGAAGGGTCTCGGGTTCAATTCCGGTCAAGGGCACGTACAGGTCCTCCAGCCCCGGGAAGGGCACGTGCAGGAGGCAACCAATCAATGTTTCTCTCTCACATCGATGCTTCTCTCTCCCTCCCTCTCCCTCCCTCTAGGAATCAATAGAAAAAATATCTGGGGGTGAGGATTTAAAAAACACACACAAAGGCTTTATTCTCATAAAAGTCACCCTTAATGTCTGGTCTGGCCACGAGAGAGAAAAATTCACGAGTGCTTTTTCAAACAACGAAACAGAAAGCCTTCAAAGTCGTGGGAGCAGGCATTTGTGTACTGTCTAGCAAAATGTTATTTCCTGCTGAAATGTGACAGCTGGGTCTCTGGGGAAATTCTAGGGAGCAGAAAGCTCCATGGAAAAGAACGATATTACGGAGAATGAAAGTTTCAGTTAAGAAGTAGTTGCTCACAGAACCTGCAAAAAGTTAAGACTCTTATTAAGTAAAGTATACCAGTTAAATTTCTAAAACCATTAAATACAAATGAACAGTGTACAACAGTAATAGAGTATCATGCCTATGCTGGTCTTCGCTAAAAGAAAAATAGATAGCAACTCTGTATTATGTGACTTAAAAATAAATGAGGGGAGCGTTTTTTTTTTTTTTTTTTTTTTAACAAAGAGTCTTGCTGCCACCTGCTGGTCATGCCAGGAACGTCAGCTATGACCTGCCCACTGATATAGGATGCTGAGCCCTCCATCCTGCTTCCCACGCCTCCCTTACCTAAAGCAGCGAAGTGGAGACAGGCGTGAAGCAGAAAAGAACCCCTTCTATCCAAATGAAACCGTCACTGTGGCCAAGGCGCCGTTTCTAATCTCTACCTGACCAAGCAACAGCCGCCTGCTCGGTTAGTGAGACGTTACGAATACCTTCCATTTCTCCCACCTTTCGTCCACTCTGACGCGCATCCTAGACTTGCTGATTCAACAGTAAGATGAAAATCATGTTATGTGAGACTGCACTTGGGGCTTTGGTTTTCCACTCTGGGTCCTCGCCAGGTTTTACTTACGTTTTGGTGTTAACGCGGAGCTGGGAGAAACCATGATTAACACACAGAGCAAGGATCTGCTCAGCCTCAGTAAAAACCGTAAAAATATACTGGCTGTGCACACGCGGAAAGCAGCACAGAATATAGAGCTTTAAGTAACAATGCATGAACTTTGCATAGTTACTGTCCTTGAGGAATTAACAAAAGGAAGATCTAGACAGATGAAGATGCAAACTAAATCGAGTTTAAGGATTACTGATAGCCAGTGCAGTAAGAAAGAGATCTCATTTGTAATAGCAACAGAAACGATAAAAACACCTAGAGTCCCAGATGGTGTGGCTCAGTGGATAAAGCATCAGCCTGCGGACTGAAGGGTCTCGGGTTCGATTCCAGTCAAGGGCACATGCCTGGGTTTCGGGCTCCATCCCCAGTAGGGGGGCGTGCAGGAGGCAGCGGATCCATGATGTTTCTCTCTCTCTCTCCCTCTCCCTTCCTCTCTGAAATCAATAAAAACATATCAAAAAAATAAAGAGAGAAAAACACCTCGATATAAATTCAGTAAGAAATGTGCAAGGCACGTACAAAGACAACTTTGACGGAAGTTGAGCTCACTTTGTCCCATGGTCTCAAGAAACCTTGAAATCTAATGAAAAATTTGGAAGTTCATATAAATAAAAGCAGATAAACATTCCCTATCAATATGGTGTTTTTTTCCCCCCAACAACTTCACCAGGATCGCAAGAAAGCTTCCCAATCTTAAGTGTACAAGTCGATGAACTTGGACAAATTGTATACAGTCATGTTGTAACCACTACCATCATCCAAATATTCCCATCATCCCAAAAAGTTCCTTCCTGCCTTTTTACTGTCAATTAATTCTCTGCCCAGACTCTGGGCCCCAGGCAGCCACTGAGGTTCTGGCCTTCCTCGAATTTCATATAAATGAAACCATAGGCTACGGAGAGTTGGTGTCTGACTTATTTCACTTAGCATGATGCTTCTGAAATTCACCCGTGTTTTTGTTGTGTCCAAATGTTCATTCCTTTACATCGTTGAGTAGTTTTCTACAATATGGATCTTCAATTATTTATCTACTAGAGGCCCGGTGCATGAAATATGTGTGGGGGAGGGGCGGGGGAAGGGGGGGTCCCTCAGCCCGGCCTGTGCCCTCTCCCAATCCGGGACCGCTCGCTCCTAACTGTTCGCCTGCCTGTTTGCTGGCTCCTAACCACTCGCTTGCCTGCTTGCTGGCTCCTAACCGCTCGCCTGCCTGCCTGCTTGCTCCTAACCGCTCGCCTGCCTGCCTGCTTGCTCCTAACCGCTCGCCTGCCTGCTTGCTGGCTCCTAACCGCTTGCCTGCCTGCTTGCTGGCTCCTAACCACTCGCCTGCCTGCCTGCCTGCTTGCTCCTAACCACTCGCCTGCCTGCCTGCCTGCTCACTCCTAACGGCTCGCCTGCCTGCCTGCTCGCTCCTAACCACTTGCCTGCCTGCCCAGTGCGTGTCATAGCGACCGGTCGTCCCAGTCGTTCCGCTGTAACGGTCGCTTAGGCTTCTATATATATAGATTATTCACCAGCAGGTGCACAGTGGGCTATTTCCAGTATTGTGGCTATTATGAATACGGCTCCTGTGAACATGCATGTACAAGTCTACACGGGGCTGTATGTTTCCATCTCACTTGGGTACATACCTAGAACTGTTGGCCTGTATGTTATATGTACATGTGAGAAACTGCCAAACTGGTTTTTAGCGGCTCCACAATATTACATTCCCTCCAGCAATACAGGGTGGGGAGGATGTAGATTTACAGGAGTAGTGAGTATGAGAAACAGAGTTTATTCCTTTTTTATTTTTATTTTTTGAAGAATTTGGCGGGGACTTCCATTATACTTTGTCTCACACCGAGCAGCCTGGGCCAGCCAGCAATCTTTGTTTTATTTTATTTACTTATTTTTGTTTTATTGATTTCAGAGAGGATGGGAGAGGGCGAGATAGAAACACCAACGAGGAGAGAGAATCATGGATCGGCTGCAGCCTCCTGCACGCTCCCTACTGGGGGTGGAGCCCGCAGCCCGGACATGTGCCCTGACCGGGAATTGAACCGTGACCTCCTGGCTCATAGGTCCATGCTCAAACCACTGGACCATGCCGGCCGGGCCAGAATTTATTCTTGTATTATTATTTATTAATGTATTACTTTCCATACGAACAACTGTAAACCTTCTTTTGCCCCAGCCTGTAGAGGTGTTCAAGTTGTTTTTCACTAATACCTGGCATCGTAGCAATTTTAGTTTCTTCCAGTCTAGAGAGTGTAAAGTCGTAACTTATAGGAACTTAATTTACACATCCCAGGTGGCGTGGTGATGCTGAGCTTATGCAAGTGCTGTGTGTTGTGAAGTGTCTGTTGAAACCATTTGATTCTTGCTATGGGGTTGTTTTTCTCACCGAGTTTACAACTCTGTTGTGTATACACTCTGGATACGAGCCCTTTGTCAGATACGGTTTGTAAATATTTCTCCTAGTCTGTCAGGCCATTTCATTTCCTAGACAGTGTCGTTTAAAGAAGAAAAATGTTTAGTTTTGATGAGGTCAAGTATGTTTTTCCTCTTACGGTTTTCGCTTTTTGTTAAGAAATCTTTGCCCAACACGACGCCACGTAGGTTTTCTGTCTTCTTCTAGAAGTTTTATGTTGTTAACTCTTATGTTTAGAGCAATGATCCATTGCCTGTTGCTTTTTATGTCCTGTGCGAGGTCAGAACAAGGTTCATTACTTCCCACACAGGTATCCAGTTGTTCCATCAAAATGTGCTGAAAAGTCTAGCTTTTCCCCAGTGATTTTTGTCAAAATCAGTTTCTCAAAAAAAAATCAGTCTACCAGACAAGTGTGGGTCTATTTCTTTTCTTCTTTGATAACCCTCACCCGAGGAGTGAGGATATTTTTTCTAAGGAGGTGGGAGTGGGAGAGACAGAAAGAGAGCAGAGAGAAACATCTATGCGAGAGAGGCACATTGATGGATTGACTTCTGCATGTGCCTCAACCAGGGGTGGGGATCGAACCTGCAACCCAGGTAGGTGCCCTTGACTGGGAATCAAGCCTGCGACCCTAAGGTGGGGAGGCCGATGCTCTAACCACTGAGCAATGCCGGCCAGGGCAAGTGTGGGCCTGTTTCTGAACTCTATTCTGTTCCATTGATCTGAAAGTTTATCTATATTGTCCTGACCACTGTGGCTTTCGAGAAAGTTCTGACAGCAGGGAGTGTATGTCCTCAACTTTCTTTGAAACCGTTCGGGCCAACAAATCAACTTGTCCGTTTTTTCAAACAGGCCTGCTGGAATTTTGACTATCACTCCACCAACTCTATAGGTTCCTCAGACTAGATGTTCACTGATCAATTTTCAAGGTCACTGATTCCATCTTCTGTCAGCTCAAATCTGCTATTAACCACTCTAGTAAATTCTTCATTATAGATAATGTGCTTTTCAACTCAAAATTCATATTTGGGGATATATATACGTATACATATACATATATGGTATATAACCTCCTATATAATAAAGAGCTAATATGCTAATTAGACCAAACAGCAAAATAACCGTCTGGACGAAGCTGGGGCTGCGAGGGCCAAGCCCCTGGCACGAATTTTGTGCACTGGGCCTCTAGTGTATATTATATCTACAATAATAAAAAAGTAATATGCTAATTAGATGTCTTCCAGATGTCATTCTGGACGTCCATCCTGACGAAGCCAGGGCCGCAGGGAAGCCAGCCTGGGTCCCGGGTGCCTGCTGGTGGCCGGAGGAAGGAAGCCTGGGTCCCGGGTGCTGGAGGGAAGCTGGTGCCGGCAGCTGGGGGAAGGAAGGCCTACTCTTGCACGAATTTTTGTGCATCGGGCCTCTAGTATACATATAACAAATTCTATCTGTTCTTGATAGTCTGTATTTGATGCGTTAGTGCCGCCATATATTTCTTTTATGTTTTGACCACCATTTCCTTAATTCTTTGAACACATTCATAAATAGCTGCTCTGAAATTTGTTCTTCTTCACGGTGCAGGGTCCTGCCCTAGCAATATCAAAGATCGCTGATTAGCCCGACCAGTGTGGCTCAGTGGTTGAGCATCGACCTATGGGCTGATCAGTGACCTTTTAAAAAAAATATATACATATTTTTAAATTGATTTCAGAGAGGAAGGGAGAGGGAGAGAAGGATAGAAAAATCAAAGATGAGCCCAGCCAGCATGGCTCAGTGGTTGAGCGTCGACCTAGGAACCAGGTGGTCATGATTCAATTCCTAGTCAGGGCACATGCCCAGGTTGTGGGCTCGATCCCCAGTAGGTGGCCGATCAATGAGCCTCTCTCATCATTGATGTTTCTATCTCTCCCTCTTTCTGAAATCAATAAAAATATAAAATAAAATGTTCCACTCATATTAAAAAACAAAAAACCCAACAACAATAAAACATCCAAAAGAAATCTCAAGGAGGTAAATTCAAAACACAGGGTAGCATTAGGGCATGTTGACAGTCCTCCACTCTACCGACGGAGCTATCGAAGGCCCTGCTATTAGGACATATTTAAAGGGGCCCACGCGAGGTCTGTGTGCTTGAGCAATGCCGGCAGGGGAAACGGGTGTAATTCTCCGGCTGTAGGTACACCACAGCCACTTCTGCTTCTGAAACGCGAGCGACTGGGCGAGGTGACGAAGGGGCTGCTTTTAGTTCAAGCCACCTGCACAAACTAGGCTGTATATAAACTACTACTACAAGGGAAATAGCACATTCACCAAAATGATCTTTTCAACAATCTGGTTGCAAACAAAACTCAGCATAACTGTAACAAAGCATCACATAGGAGAGGTTATAAGAAGTTGAGCATTGCCCAGCTGGTGTGGCTCAGTGGTTGAGCATCAACCTATGGACCCGGAGGTCACGGTTCGATTCCTAGTCCGGGCACAGGCCGGGGCTGTGGGCTCGCTCCCCAGTAGGGGGCGTGCACGAGGCAGCCAAGCGATGATTCTCTCTCATCACTGATGTTTCTATTTCTCTCTCCCTCTCCTTTATTCTCTGAAATCAATAAAATATCTTAAAAAAAAATAAATGATATGCACATGCACACAGATGTTTCAAATTAAATATAGTTTCATTTTAAACTTCTCCTTGGGGGAAAAAAGAGATTTGCTCCTAAGTAGACTCACCTCCGTGTTCTAGAAAGACTCGGACGCATCTTTCCTTTCCTCTGGCTGCTGAGAAGTGGAGCAGGGTCCAGCCATTCGCATCCCGGCCATTCGGAGAATAGCCTTGTTCTAGCATCTTCCGGACGGTGTGGACATCCCCGGCGGCCACCGCAGCCTGGATCTGCAACTCTTCCTGGAGCTCAGGGTTCCTCCGACAGTGGTGGTGTAACATCCTAGCGGAGTCCACTGCTTACAAAGGATGCATTAGGTCACAGGGGTCAGCCTTTAAGGGGAGGTAGAGAACATGGCGTTTAGGATTCTGGGCTCCTGACAGAGGGGCCATGAAATGTCACGGGTTTTCCCTTGGCTAAATCGCGTGCGCCTCAGTGATGCCAGTTCGTAATGAACCAAATCTGTTATGACCAAAACATTCAGTGATTTCCGTAGGATGGTGAAAGATGGCAAAAAGAAAGCCGCCCAGCCAGCATGGCTCAGTGGTTGAGTGTTGACCTACGAACCAGGTCACGGGTTCGATTCCCAGTCAGGGCACAGGCCCGAGTAGTGGGCTCGATCCCCAGGAGGGGGCATGCAGGAGGCAGCCGATCCAGGATTCTCTCTCATCACTGATGCTTCCATCTCTCTCCCCCTCTCTCTTCCTCTCTGAGATCAATAAAAATGTATTTAAAGACATACAGAAACTTAAACTAACATTCTTTTAGAAGCCAATCCATCTGGGCTAATTTTCAGGAATAGATTAGACACATCTCCTAGTAGGCTTCCATTTCTAAAAATAAAAAAAAAATTATGGGATAAAGTTCTTTAAAGACATTTTGGTCTCTTATGTAGGTTAGACATCTTGGGATGATCTTGTTACCAATAATAAGTTATCGTGTGAAACTTCTTATTATAGCCCTGGCCGGTGTGGCTCAGTTGGTTGAGTGTGATCCCACGCACCAAAGGGTTGCAGGTTCGATTCCCGGTCAGGGCACCAGAAAAAAAACAACTTCTCATTATAGATTGTACAAAGGTAAACTTAAGCCTAACTTAGGCCACATCATCATAGCCTAAGAACATAATCAAATATCCTACGCTATTTTATACATGGAAAATGGTATTACAAACTATTTTTTTAAAATATGTATTTTTATTGATTTCAGAGAGGAAGGGAGAGGGAGAGAGAGATTGAAACATCCATGATGAAAGAGAATCATTGATCGGCTGCCTCCTGCACAACCCCTACTTGGGATCGAGCCCACAACACGGGCATGTGCCCTGACTAGAATCGAACCTGGGACCCTTTTGTCCGCAGGCTGACGCTCTATCCACTGAGCCAAATCAGCTAGGGCGGTTATAACACACTCTTAAGCATCACTACTAAGTGACGTCATTTAAAAATATCGGGCTACTTCTACGGAGAGCTATTTCCTCAGAAAAATTAGAAAATGAGAAATTTCAAGACGATCTGTTTTCTTAATAAACATGACTTCCTCCCCATCTCTTCACTTAATTATTTTTCAACTCACACTAAAGTCAACTCTCTCTAGTTTTAGAAAATGTAAAACCAGGAATCCTGTTCGAATAGGTTTTTGCCTACTATTAGCGTTTTCTGTTGTTGATGTTGTTGTTTTGATAATCCTCACCCTGGGATCTTTTTTCCCCAATTGATTTTCAGAGAGTGGAAGGGAGGAGGGAAGGGGAGAGAGCGAGCGAGCGAAACATTGATGTGAGAGAGACACATTGACTGGTTGCCTCCCGCATGCGCACAGACTGGGGCCGGGAATCGAACTTGAGACCCTTTTGGCGCGCAGGCCGGCGCTCTCACCACTGAGCCACATCGGCCAGGGCTACGATTACGGTTTTAAGAGAAGATGTTGAAGACCATCAGAAAGAATGAATGGGAGCTACGGACGGGTCAAAGCAACCATCTTTAACAGATTCTTTTTTTAATGGGATGATCTACCTTGGCCCTCGAATGAGGGCTACTCTGCAAGAAAAAAGGTCAAACACCATCGAACGAAACCTGGGTTTTCTTGTAGCAAGCGCTGTGTTGAGTTTTCCATGAGCTGACTGGAGGGAGAGGAGTCAAAGCTAAAGGGGTCCCCCCCCCCCCCCACCACAGTACGGGTGACCAGGGACCTCCAGTCGCTTACCTTCCGGAAGAAAGTCCCTTCTCCTGGGAGGGGGCCGCCTAGTAAGCATTGTGCACATACAGCATCGTGGGGCGGGTCTCAGAGTGCGTCCGGATGACGGATCAGCTTCCTTTACCTAAAAACAAATAACAACCGTGGGGAAAGTCCGAAAGATGACAGAGGATCACAGCGGCCCGCAGCGTCTACCATTCGATGGACGTACACTTCAGCACCTTACGGAGCAGAGACAGAGGTCAGGCCAAGTCTCGCGAGAAAATGACCTTGAGACCTCCATTCACCTCCCCCCAGGTACAAAATCACTTATTTTTCAGGATTTCCGCCCCCCCCCCCCAAAGAAGCAGGGTGTTTTTGGAAAAAGAATAAAGAAAATAATAAATCACACATTTGCTCTATTCAGAATATATTTTCAGACTTGCCTAATTTGAATTACTTTTTTTGAAAAAAAATCCTCAATCAAGGATATGTTTTATTAATTTTTGAGAGAGAGAGAGAGAGGAAGGGAGAGAGAGAAACATCAATGTGAGAGAGAAACATGGTTCAGTTGCCTCCCATTTCGTGATGACCGGGGATTGAACCCACAACCCAGGTACATGCCGTGACCAGAAATCAAACCCGTAACCCTTCGATGCACAAGAGAAAGCTCCAATCAACTGAGGCACCCGGCTGGGCAATTATTTTTGTTGTTGTTGTTGCTAATCCTCACCTGAGGGTATTTTTTGCTCCATTGATTTTCAGAGAGAGTGGAAGGGAGGGGGAAAGACAAGAGAGAGGGAAATATAGATGCACTAGAGACACACGGATTGGCTGCCTCCCACACTCGCCCCAACTGGGACCAGGGATCGGGCCTGCCACTGAGGTATGTGCCCTGGACCGGAACAGAACCTGGGACCCTTCAGTTCTTGGGGCTACCCTCTAACCACTGAGCCAAACTGGCTAGGGCCTGAATTACTTTTTAACGGACACCGTTAGTCACTTGTTTTTCCCCAAACAGGACTAAGAAAGATGAGAAAATGTGTGCGTTCAATACAGCAGGTGGCCAGAGCCAAAATGGAATCCGTGACAAGGAAAAGGAGATCATGACTTTAAATGCTGGTTCCTCATACGTCCAAAAGGCATCACGTGAGTCACTGTGAGGCTGTCATTCCTTTATGCACACACCCAAGTGAGTAAAAGATTAACAACAGTCTTGCCAGCTTCCTTATATGAACTCTGAAAAAATTCCCTCTGCAACTCAAAGAAAAGGGATCTTGCCTGGCGGGTGTGGCTCAGTGGTTGAGCGTCGACCTATGAACCAGGAGGTCACAGTTCCATTCCCGGTCAGGGCACAGGCCCGGGTTTCGGGCTCCATCCCCAGTAGGGGGTGTGCAGGAGGCAGCCGATCCGTGATTCTCATCATGGATGTTTCTCTCTCTCTCTGTCCTCCCTTCCTCTCTGAAATCAATGAAAATATATTAAAAAAGAAAAAAAAAAAAGAAAAGGCTTTGTGTTAAAAGATGAAGTACCTAAATGGTTTCTCTCAACAAGAAAGAGACACGAACAACAATAACTTGTGATAACCCGAATGGGCACCTTCCATCAGAGAAGCGAAGGCCCCCTGAGAGCGCCCGCCGGGAACTGGGCCCGCTATCGGGCCCGGCCACGCCTGTGACCCCGGGTAGCACTCGCTTAGACAGTTCTGCCTACTTAACAGGAACCACGTGATTCTGGAAATGGCCCATCACTTTCCCCTTTTCTGACAATACCAACCACTATCAATAATAACCGTAGGTTTAAACCCCAAAAGCACTCTGTACGTGCAGGGATCTTCCCAGGAATAACACATGGACTCACATCCCATGCACACACGGACACATACCATGCACAAACGGACTCACACCCCATGCACACACGGACACATACCATGCACACATGGACTCACACCCCATGCACACATGGACACACACAATGCACAAACGGATACACATACCATGCACACACGGACACATACCATGCACAAACGGATACACATCCCATGCACACACGGACTCACATATCATGAACTCATGGACACGTCCCATGCACACATGGACTCACATCCCATGCACACACGGACACATACCATGCACACATGGACTCACATCCCATGCACACACGGACACACACAATGCACAAACGGATACACATACCATGCACACACGGACTCACACCCCATGCACACACGGACACACACACACAATGCACAAATGGATACACGTACCATGCACACACAGACTCACATACCATGCACACACGGACACACACCCCATGCACACATGGACTCACATACCATACACACACACCATGCACACACGGACACATACCATGCATACATGGACTCCCACACCATGCACACATGGACACACACAATGCACACATGGATACACATACCATGCACACACAGACACACATCCCATGCACACACAGACTCACATCCCATGCACACACACACCATACTCACACCGACTCACATCCCATGCACACACGGACTCACACACCATGCACACACGGACTCACACACCATGCACACACACACCATACTCACACCGACTCACATCCCATGCACACACGGACTCACACACCATGCACACATGGACACACACACCATGCACACATGATCCCTGGCAGCTGCAGACCTTAAATTATGAAGGACGGCGACTTATTACCAAAGGTCCTCACAGTCCAAAGCATCAAACAATGAATTTGATCTGGGTGCTGTTTTGTGGGACCTTGCACTTAGCAGAGCCCAGCTATGCGCGTGTATACAGATGAGGAAAACGCAGAGACGATTGAACTTAAAGGGCAAAGGTGCCCATTGCAAACCGCAGAGGAAGTCCAGAGGTGAGAATGGAAAAAAAAAAAAAAAAAGTCTATTTCCTCTAAGGAGCGCAGGTCTGAAAATCTGACAGCCCATGGAAATCACCCATCGCATAAGGGAACACGGCCCGGGAGGCGAGTGTCTAAATGAGTAAATGTACAATGTGAATTGTTTTAAATGAATGATGACTCAGAATGACTAAAACTCTGAAGGTGCAATCTTCAGAAATTCCATTTCAGGTTTTACAGTTAGAAAAAAAGCCAAAAAAGCATACCAACAAGGAAGACTTCAGAATTATATACCACATGAGCCACTTCCCTGATGTATCTTATTATTTTTTAAAATATATTTGTATTGATTTTAGAGAGGGAAGGAGAGGGAGAGAGAGAGAGAGAGAGAAACATCAATGGTGAGAGAGAATCATGGATCAGCTGCCTCCTGCACACCCCCTACTGGGGATGGAGCCCGTAACCCGGGCCTGTGCCCTGACGGGGAATCGAACCATCATCTCATGGTTTGTAGGTCAACACAACCACTGAGCCACACCGGCTGGGACTGATGTATCTTTTTATATAATAATTTGTTACCCAATGTTAATACTATGTGTAAATTTGATGAACGCATGTTTTCTACTCTATATGGGGCCAAAAGATAACAATATAGGTCTCCAAGCTTTTATGCTGTTCACCTTATTAGAAACGAAATATTTAGAAATTATATGTTATCATCTAGCCCGGCTGGTGTAGCTCAGTGGTTGAGTGTCCGACCTATGAACCAAGAGGTCATGGTTCGATTCCCGGTCAGGGCACATGCCCGGGTAGCAGGCTGGATCGGATCCCAGTGTGGGGCGTGCAGGAGGCAGCCAATCAATGATTCTCTCTCATCACTGACGTTTCTCTCTCTCTCTCTCTCTCTCCCCCTCTCCCCTCCTCTCTGAAATCAATAAAAATATATTTAAAAAAATAAATACAGAAATACATGTTACCATCTCATTTCCACATGGATGGCCAAGTAAACTTCATTAAAGTTAAAATCAAAACGTCTCTCTTCATATAATTAAGAAAAAGTCTATCATACAATGGAGTGCAGGAAATGAAAAAAACGAAACATATTTCAGACCTGCCTAAAGTTACATAACGGGCACCCAATTGGCCGACATGTCCCCAGTTCCCGTCGGCATACACGATTAGTCACTAATGGCTCTTTGCGTGCGGTTTTCACTGAAAAGTCCACACATTTTCTGATTAAGGGACACAAATCAGAGCTGCGCTTTCAGATTTCACACAAGCTGGAAATAAGATAACAGCTTGCTACTCAAAAAAAAAAAAAAGTAAGCATTTCTTTGCAGAGTAAACCGAGATCCAGGCTGCCAAGGAAATAAAATCAGCAACTCCAAGAATATGGCCTCTGAGAAAACACACACACACAAACCAAGCCACCAGCGGCTCGCAAGTCCTAACAGAGGAGACGGGTACAGAAATACTACAAAGTCCAACATGGCCGAGATGTGTGTGGATGCGTTCTGCTGATGTGATCGAAAGACTGGAAGCCCAATCGAGTAGAAGGAGTGTGATCTCTCACTCAACATCGCATGGCGTTTATGTTCCCAAACAAGCAAGGTGTGTTCATATTTCTACCCCATTCCTGGGCCTCCATATGACACAAGGATTCATTTATTCATTTTCATTCCTCCCCTGAGAATATTTTTTTCCATTCATTTTTAGAGAGATGGAAAGGGTGGGAGGAAGAGGGGGGGGAGAGAAAGAGAGAGAGAGAGACATCAATGTGAGAGAGAATCATGGATCGGCTGCCTCCTGCACGCCCCCTACTGGGGGTCGAGCCCGAAATCCGGGCATGTGCCCTGACTGAGAATCGAACCCGTGACCTCCTGGTTCCTAGTTCAAAAACAAAAGAATATGCAAACCCTCAGAGCCCCTTAAAAGGATCTCTAGCTAGGTCTTGGCAATTGGAAGAATCAAGAAAGACATTCCTTTTCGTGGGTAGCAGAAAGTCTAGATCAGCCGTGGGCAAACTACGGCCCGAGGGCCGGATCCGGACCGTTTGAAATGAATAACACTAAAAAATAAAAAAGACCGTACCCTTTTATGTAATGATGTTTACTTTGAATTTATATTGGTTCACACAAACACTCCATCCATGCTTTTGTTCCGGCCTCCGGTCCAGTTTAAGAACCCATTGTGGCCCTCGAGTCAAAAACTTTGCCCACCCCTGGTCTAGATGCTCAACCACGAAGCCACACCAGCCTGGCTAGAATTAGGTCTAAAGCGGGGGAAAAAATATTTAACAGGGAAGACCTGAACAGAAAACACATCATTTATTTTTACCTTAAAAACATACTTCAAGCCAAAACCGGTTTGGCTCAGTGGATAGAGCATCGGCCTGCGGACTGAAAGGTCCCGGGTTCGATTCCGGTCAAGGGCATGTACCTGGGTTGCGGGCACATCCCCCGGGGGAGATGTGCAGGAGGCAGCTGGTCGATGTTTCTCTCCCATCGATGTTTCTAACTATCTCTCTCCCTTCCTCTCTGTAAAAAAATCAATAAAATATATTTTAAAAAAAACAAACATACTTCAAATATTTTCAGAAGTCCTCATTATTAGACATCTCTCTGGTGATCCGCACACGGAAATAATCAAAACGGCCTTGAACTTCACAGACTTCCGCCTGGCTTTCACTGAAATGAAGCGGACCCTATGCACACTTACAAGGGCTGCCCTAAATGTTCACAGGGGACAGTCCCTGGTAGACACTGACTCGAAATCCCATTCCGCAGCGAGCACTCCCCCGTGGGGTCTGCCTCCAGGTCTCAAGAACATGCAAACCAGGCCGGGGCTGGTTTGGCTCAGTGGCTAGAGAGCGTCGGCCTGTGGACTGAAGGGTCCCGGGTTCGATTCCGGTCAAGGGCGTGTACCTTGGTTGCAGGCTTGATCACGGACCCTGCTCGGGGCAACCAATCGATGTGTCTCTCTCATATCGATGTTTCTCTCTCCCCCTCCCTTCTGTTCTCTCTAAAAACCAATGGGAAAATATCCTCGGGTGAGGATTCACAACAACAACAAAAGCGTATGGAAACCCTCAGAGCCCCTTAAAAGTGTCTCTAGCTATGTCTTGGCAGTGGAGAGACTCAAGACAGACATTCTGCCGAAACCGGTTTGGCTCAGTGGATAGAGCGTCAGCCTGCGGACTGAAAGGTCCCAGGTTCAATTCCGGTCAAGGGCGTGTACCTTGGTTGTGGGCACATCCCCAGTAGGAGGTGTGCAGGAGGCAGCTGATCGATGTTTCTCTCTCATCGATGTTTCTAACTCTCTGTCTCTCTCCCTTCCTCTCTGTAAAAAATCAATAAAATATATTAATATTAAAAAAAACCAGACAGACATTCGTTTCTTTTTGTGGAAGGCAGCGAGTCCAGTGGAAAGAAGTAAATCAAAGATTTCCTGAGGACTTCTGCTATTTTAAGAGCTTCGCGGTACCTACAACTCCCTGAGCAGTCTTGAGATATTAAAATTACTCTGAGATTAACAAGTCACTTTAGATTCCCGTGACTGGATGTTAGAAGAGTCATTCACTTGGCTAATTTCTGAATTGACGCTTGTCTGATTTCCCTGGTCACACCCCCTTCTTTAGGAACTACACGAATGTCCTAAACATTTAAGAGGCACCAACAAAATCCAGCAGCGCAAATGTGACGCCTGGATTAGATGCTTACATTTCTTTCCTTTTTTCTTCTTCTCTTTTTTGTTTTGTTTTGTTAATCCTCCGAGGATAAATATCTGAGGATATTTTTCTATTGATTTTTAGAGAGCGTGGAAGGGAAGGGGAGACACAGAGAGAGAAACATTGATGTGATAGAGACGCATCCGTTGGTTGCCTCCCGCAGGCACCCCGACCAGGGCCGGGGATGGAGCCTGCAACCCAGGTAAGTGCCCTTAACTGGAATCGAACCCGGGACCCTTCAGTCCTTAGGCTGACACTCTGTCCACTGAGCCAAACCGGCCAGGGCTAGATGCTTACATTTCAATCTAACAAATTACCCGTGAGGGTTTTCAATGGAGAAATCTCATTTATGAAGAGGGCAAAGAGAAAGCCAAAACATTCCTTTGTTTTAAAATTCTTGAATGTCAAATGATAGCGAGCTAGTATGGAAAGTTTTATGAGTTCTAGAAAACCGGAGGTGTAACCAGTATTATTTTTTACCTTTTTATAACAGCTTCAGAGCCCATCCACACGTGTCCCACAGAAACACAAAGAAGCCTGAATCGTTCCCGATACATCAGACCTTCAGGGGTGCATTTTGCTTTCCTACAATCTATGCCGTTAAGGTACACCGACTCCCTTTTTACTAGGGAAAAACTCACATTATTTTCCAAAACTCATACATTTCCAGCCATCACCTTTCCTCGACCAAACCCTGGTGGGTTAGGGAACGCTGAGGATTTTTATTCTGGTGGAGCTAGAAGGACGGCAATAAGAAGGAATCAGGGGGAAGCAGAAAACTGCGGTTTAATTAAAAAAAAAAAAAAAGTAGAGCCATTCAGAATAAACAAGCAATCGAGGAAAATTCCTAGGAGAGGGAGGGGTGGGGGAGGGCTACAGAAAACTCTCTGAATCTCAGAGCAAGGAAAACGGTACCAGTGGTACCGTCACCAAAAGATAATGCAACATACAGAAACAACACCAGCCAGAGAGAAAGGGTGGAAAAGTTATGAAAATGCCCAGGAGCAGGGCAAAAAGAGCAGCGTTTCTGGGTTTGTTTGTTTTTTGTGTTTTTTTTTTGCGGTGAAAAGGGGGAGGGGGTTCAGGAACCAGTTGCACCCCCCGAGGGAACCACCCTGAAACCAGAGCTATTGCCTAATGAGACAGGAGCCCGGGGATCAACAATGGGGGAGGGCAGGGGAGGGCTGGCTGGTTACCTGCACGGAGGATGCTACAGCTAGAAGCTCTCGGCTACTTCCCAGGTCGGTGGGCAGGCCTCCTCTTGCTTTCCAGGCTCCCGGAGCCAAACACCAAACCTGGAAATCAGAAACCAGGGAGAGAGGTGAGGCGCGGTGCCCCAGGGGCCAGGAGCAGGGAGGTGGGGGGGGGGGGGCTTGGAGGAAGGGGAGCAGAGAAAGAGAGAGGGAGAGAGGGGTTGGTTCAGGGCAGGTAGGAAGATGCAGTGATTTTTTTCCCCCTCCCTCCCTCCCAGCCGCCCCCTTCGCTTCAAGGGAAGGTAACTGACTTTACCTGTCTCTTCAGCTGCTGCGGCGCTTCCTCCTCTCAGCCTCCTCCACACTCACCAACTTCTCCATTGAAGAAATGCCTCGGGCAGGGCCGGACACGGGGGTTCCGGAGCCTCCTCCGAGCCTCCCGGCCCCAGCCCGGCGAGCATCCACAGACGCTAGGCGGCGGTCCCGGCCGCGGGGCAGCCTCGGGGCAGGGGTGCAGGGAGGAAGTCCCGGTTCGGGGACGGGCGGGAAGGGGGGGGGGGGGGTCCCGGTCTGAAGGCTCCGAGCAGAGGGGCTCCCGCGGTCCGGGCCGGAGGCTCCCAGCTCCGAGGCGAGGACACGGGAACTGTCGGGGCAGCGAGGTCTCGGCTTGGGTAGGGTCCTCGGTGCCAGCCGCGGGGGCACCAGGCGGGGGGCTTTCAGGATGCACTTTGCACTGGGCCACCCCCGCCCCCTCCCTCCAGCACTTTGGGGTCACTGGGATGGGACCAAGCCTTCAGCAGCCAATCAGCGGGCGCCCTGGAGCCAGAGCCCGGAGCCGTAAACCAAGTCCGGGGTGGGTGGGGCTGGCGGGAGGAGGCGACTTGATTGGCTGGTCGCTTCCTCCTCTCCTCCTCATCCCTAGCGGCACCACCCCTTCGCCTGCCGTAAAGCCGACTGCGCATTCGCGACAGTTGGAGGAGGCGTGGCTATCGAAGCTGGTACTCGTCTGTGATTGGCTGCACTCACTCACCCTCCTCTAGGCTTCCCCGCTGTGGCTTCCAAAGCCCGCCCCTAGCGGAGGGACTCGAAGCGGTTGCTAGGAGACACTGCACGCCGACTAGCGCTTCTACGCATGCGGGAGGCGGGGCCCGCTCGGACGGTCTGTGCATTACGGTGGCCCGGAGGGGGCCGGCGGGCGCTGGCATGGCGGAGGCGGAGGGTCCCTGACAGGTAAACTGAGCTCGGCGGCGGGGGAGCCGTGTGTGCGGCCGACCGCGAGGCTGGCCCGAGGGTTGAAGGTTGGGGAGGCGGGAGTCCCCGGGGCGCCTTGTCCCACCGCCGCGGTGCCGGGCCCTGGGCTGGTCTCCATCCCTTGGGCCGCGGTAGCTGGAGGCTGAGCAGACCTCGCCCTGCGCGGAAGAGGGGACCTGTCTTTGTAATGATGGTGACGCTTCAAGGGCTTTTCCCCCCGCAGGATACGGATCCCTGTAAAGGAAGGGAGAAGGGCGTAGAAAACGTGTGATGGACGCGTTTGCAAGCATGCATTCATTTAGCAGGTGGCCGGGCACCGTCCTAGGCGTTAGAGAAACAATAGTGAACAACCTGCTTGTGTTCGCTTGACCCTTGGAGTCTGCACTTTATTTTTTTTTGTGAATTCTCACACGAGGATATGTTTTTTTTCTTTCCATTGATTGAGAGAGAGTGACATGGATGTGAGAGAGACACATCAAATAGTCACCTCCCTTATGCAGGTCCCTCCCCTCCAGGCCAATAGAGCCCGTAACCCAGGTGCAAGCCCTGGGCCGGAATCGAACCCGGGACCCTTTGGCCCGAAGGCCGGCGCTCTAGCCACTGAGCCAAACCGGCCAGGCCGAGTGTTGGGAGGTTTTTTTGATCACCGGTTCCATCTTGTCTAAGTAGTTATCTGTTCAGATTTTCTATTTCTTCATGATTCAGTCTTGGTAGGTAGGTTATGTGTTTCCAGGATTTTATTTCTTCTAGGTGGTCCAGTTTGTTACATAGAAATGTGTATTCAGGCTTTTAAAACGAAAGGAAAGGCGGGAGAGCTTTCTAGGCAGAGGGAACAGCGTGTTAGCAAGAGCCAGAGTCAGGAGGGAACTGTTCACGCGGACTATTCAGTAAAGGAGGATCGGCTTCCTCCTACTTGAGCTGCATAAATGTTTTCACCGTGGAGGCCCTGTCGTTCCCCAAATCTCTGAGCGTGTGGTACTCTGCTGCGGTGGGGTAGGTAACCTTATTTTTTCAATAATTGAAAATCAAATCTTGGCCCAACTGGTGTGGCTCAGTGATTGAGCTTCGACCTATGAGCCAGGAGGTCGAGGTTCGATTTCTGGTCAAGGGCACATGCCTGGGTTGTGGGCTCCGTCCCCAGTGGGGGGCGTGCAGGAGGCAGCCGATGCATGATCCTCTCTCATCATTGATGTTTCTATCTCTCTCTCCCGCTCCCTTCCTCTCTGAAATCAATAAAAAAATATTTTAAAAAAATCAAATCTTACTGTGTGCACAGAATTTAGAATTCAGTTCAGTAAAATCTGGGTCGTGCTGCTGGCAGGGGTGGGAGGAGGCAGGAAAGGGGAATGCATGAGGGAAACCTTTCATTCTGAAGCAGCACTTAAAACGTAGAACCCTATTTTACAAATAAGGGTAGAAAAGTCTTCTTTCTAGACGTTTTCCATTAAGACACAAAACAAAACTGTAGCATTGCCATGATATAATATCAGCCTCCTGTGGTCAGATTCCTTATCAGTAAAATCAAGTAGATTGGTCAATGCTCATTGAAGTTTAGTCCCCCGGCCAGTTTCTTGGCACCCCCCCACCCCCCACTCACTGAATCAGATCTGCCTTAACCACATCATTTGAAGTCTTTTATCTATGACTTAATTATCAGGCTAAAAAAAAAAAAAAAGGACCTGTAGCAGAGTTCTACAGAGGAGGGTTTATAATAAGTGGGCAATTTACAAAAGCGGGGCAGGTATTAAATATTCTCAGTGCTTCACTGGGAACCTGGAAACTTGTTAGAAATAAAAATGATTGGGCCCCAGCCCGGAACTACTGTGTCTGAAACCTCTGGGGGAAGGCCCGCCCTCCCCCCCCGCCCCCCCTCCCCCCCGCCCCCCCTCTTCCTAGGGATTCTGAGGCCCCTGAAACTTGAGCTCCATTGTTTTAAGAAAATGAGCCCCTGGGGCTAGGAACAGTCAGCACCTGCACCTGCTCTAGGCCCCCCAAGGTAAGTAGAAGGAGCAGTTCCGGAAACTTGAAAGGGTTGCCTTCCTTCCCCCCCCCCCCCCCCCCCCCAATCTCCTGTTGGAGCCTGTTGGGGCGGGGAGAAAGGTGAGAGTATAACCAGCAGGGCACAGGGAAGGTACCCAGCACCGTGCATGCTGTTGGGAAGCGACCCCCCCCCCCCCTCCGTTTCAAAATAGGGTGGGAGGTGCTCTCGAAACCATAGTTGACCAGCTTTGACCGCCCTGGTGATCAGCCCTGGTGATTGGCCCTGGTGATCGACCCCTGGTGATCGGCAGGGATGTTGGGAACTTCTGTGCTTTGGGTGTCTGGGCCTTCTCAGTGCTTAACCGCCCTCACGAGCCTCCCCTAACCTTGGCCCTGATACCCAGGCCTCCCCCACCTCCCTCAACTTTCTGTAGAGTCTAACCAGACTCATTTTATTTATTTATTTTTTAAGTAATATTTTTGTTGATTTCAGAGAGGAAGGGGGAGAGAGAGAGAGAGAGAGAGAGAGAGAAACATCAATGATGAGAGAGAATCATGAATTGGCTGCCCCCTGCACGCCCCCCCTACTTGGGGTCAAGCCTGCCACTTGGGCATGTGCCCTGACTGGTAATCGAACCCAGACCTCCTGGTTCATAGGTCCATGCTCAACCACTGACCCACACCGGCCGGGCTGGAGCACTAGAATATACTTTTAAAGTGTTTTATTTTTCCTATTGTAGGTTCTATGGAAGAAACACCTTAGAGATTTGTCGAATTTCCAAGGTTCCTATTTACCATTTGGAATCGCCCCACTTCCTGTCTGGAAGACAGATGTCGGCAGTCGAAATGAAGGATTTCTTGGAAGATTTGGACCAGTTATATAAGAAGGTACTTGTGGGAGCCACACTGGAGAACGACACCCGGGATTACATCCGCTGTCTCCGCCCAGCGTTTTCAGATCACAGTGGCTCTGGGACCGCCTCCTCCCAGCGCGCAGTCACCCTCGGTGACCAGGGCAAGTGGCAGCCGTCCCCTGTCCATCCGTCCACCGTTCCTGTGGCGCCTGCGCCAGGGAAGAGCAGCGCCCGAGATTTAACGCTCCTTCGGCTGACGGTGATCCAGGTGATGGTGACCAGGATACTGTCCGTGGAGACCGAGTTCCGAGCAAAGGAGAAGTACAGAGAGATCATTACAGTTCTTTTAAAATCATTGGACCTTGATTCCCAATTGGTAAGCCATTTGTTGTCTGTCTATTTTATAGAGATCTAGATTTAAAAAAAAAAAGAAGTTTTAAAAACATGCCACAGCAGTAGGTAAGTTTATTTATTTTCCCACAGATCTGCATGTTCCAGGACTCGGATAAGTTGTTGACTCACGTGGCTGCCAAATGCCTCGCGTGGCTTCTGTATTTCCAGTTGAGGGAAAAGGTAAGTCCTCAGCCCACGTTATGATTCCTTTTCCAGGTTCTTTAAAATCGCTCTTTGGCACCCAGTTTCCGCCTTCCAGGAGTTGCATCCAGAACATGATTGCTAACCTGATGACCTGACTTGCATTAAGCATTCGTGTCTTCGGTACGCGGTAGCTCATTACAAATTAGACTCTTAACCTGAAGGGGGTTCGAGTCAGTGAGTCCAGAACTTCAGATTCTCAAAGGAGAAGGGGGGTTGCCTTCCGCCCCTCCAAGGAAGGGGTGAGGAACCCCTGCTGGAGATCAACCAAGACCGTCCTCCACGGGTTTACTCTAAGTCAGCGGTTCTCAACCTGTGGGTCGTGACCCCTTTGGGGGTCAAACGACCCTTTCACAGGGGTCGCCTCAGACCATCAGAAAACACATATATAATTACGTATTGTTTTTGTGATGAATCACTATGCTTTAATTATGTTCAGTTTGTAACAATGAAATTGGGGGTCACCACAACATGAGGAACTGTATGAAAGGGTCGCGGCATTAGGAAGGTTGAGAACCACTGCTCTAAGTAAATTTTAAGGGCAGTCGCAGGAAAATGAAGAATAAACGCATCAGATTTTTCTCTTATCTCTGAATTCGTTACCAAACAAACCTCAGCACCTACTGACTTTCAGCTGTAAATGCTTGCTCCTTTCTGAAAATGACTTTTTTTTTCCTGAATACAAAAAGGCAGGTATTTGCATTAGAAAATTTTGAGAAATGAGAAAAAGTATAAAGAACAAAATAAAATGTACACCTTTCACCACCTGGAGAGAACCACTGCTGATATTTTCATGTTCCCTTTTGATCCTTTATACCTATGGCATATTGAATTTTTTGGCTTAAAGAATATTAGGATATTTGTTTCCTATTTTTTTCCTTTTTGTGTGTGTGTGTGTGTGTGTGTGTGTCCTATTTTTAACAAATATTATCATACTTTCTTAAAACTTTGTTGCATAGAGTCGTATTGTGTGTAATAGGTGATTTGTAATTGTAAGGACAATATTAATATATATAAAAGCCCAATATGCAAATTTTCCCTGCGGAAGTTCAACTAGACCAACTGGGAGACCGATCGCTTGCTATGACATGCACTGACCACCAGGGGGCGGCATGGAATGAAGGGAGGCCCTGGCCTCCCGGCAGCTGGAAGGCCCTCACCGACCAGGCCTAGGGGCTCGACCCATGCATGACTTTCGTGCACCAGGCCTCTAGTTATATTATAACTTACCACTTTTTAAAATTTTCTGTCTTGTAGATAACATTAAGTAATTCCTGGATTGCTTTTTGCCAAAAAAATCTTTCTGAATACTCTGAAAGTGATAAGGTAGTATACTGCCTCTGGACTCTTACTGCTGTAATAAAAGAAATCTTTAAAGATACATGTTCACAAAAATCAGGTATGAATTATACTCCCCCGTAAATGACTGTCATTATCTTGCTCCCAAGGGGAATTACATTTATAACAAAGAGTAAAACTTATTTTACAATATCTGATCTGTTTTCCCGTATGAAAAATTAAAGAATCTTGCCCCATATTTTTTGATTGAGGGTACCTTTTAAAAATATATATATTTTTATTGATTTCAGATAGGAAGGGAGAGGAAGAGAGAGAGAGAAACGTCAATGAGGAGAGAGAATCATGGATTGGCTGCCTCCTGCATGCCCCCTACTGGGGATCAAGCCTGTAACTTGGGCATGTGTCTTGACTGGGAATTGAACTGTGACCTCCTGGTTCATAGGTCAATGCTCAACCACTGAGCCACACTGGCTGGGAAGGATACCTTGAAAAAAATTTTTTAAAGCTTTTTCATTGTTATTAAAAACGAAAATGAAAAAATTTTCATGATTAGTTATTCCTAACATAGTCTGGTGCTATGGTTACTTGTAAAGTGGACTTTAACCTTAGTTATTAAGGTTAGTCTGTGTATCTTCATTCGTTCACAGTAGAGGTAATGCAGACCCATTTGTTCATCTTGTAAGGTGATAACATTTCTAGAAATTGAATTGTGAAAGTGTGTTTGAAGGAGGCTTTGTCTTTCCTGTTGCTCATAGTTACCTTGTTTGTAATTGCAGAACTTCTACAGCAGCTCCTGACTCCTTTGGACGCTCCCTTTGAAGCCTTTTACAACTCCTTCTTTTCTCAGCATCTTGACGGCCCCCCGGGCACCTGTCACTTAGCAAACACCTCGCTGGGTGTCCTGGAACTGCTAGAACTCCTCATCGCTTCCAGGACCCACCGGGACCTGCATTTCACCTGCCAGAGGATTTTATTTTTGAAACCGTCCTGTGTGCTGGACGTCATCACCTGGCCCGTGCAGGCTTTCGTCAAAAGGAAGTTCGTCATATTCCTCAAAAAGTGCCTTCTCCGGAAAGCGGGTGAAGACCTCTGTCGCGGGGCTGTCGCCGCCCTGGCGCTGCCAGATCAGCATTTGGAGGGGGACACGGCGGCTTTAGCTGATGCTGTTTTGCAAGCTGTGGATTTGGGCTTATTGAGGACGTTGTCCGTCCACGGAAAGCCTTCCTGCTTTGCAGGCGGTGAGGTTCAGCCTGGGAGTGAGCGGCCCCCTGGTCCAGATCACGTGATCCTTAGAGCCGCGAGCTTGCTTGTTATTAAATCCTTAGAAATCAAGTTTCAAAAGTGTGCTTCAGCCAAGGAAATGAGAGGTAATTCTTCTGACTCCTTTTTTAATATATATATTGATTTCAGAGAGGAAGGGAGATGAAGAGGAAGAGAGAAACATCAGTGATGAGAGAGAATCATGGATCAGCTGCCTCCTGCACTCACACCGCCTACTGGGAATGGAGCCTGCAATCCAGGCATGTGCCCTGACGGGGAATTGAACCGTGACCTCCTGGTTCATAGGTTGACTCTCAACCACTGAGCCACACCAGCTGGTCTCCTAATTCCTTTTATATGTGAAGTAATGGGTAATTACTTACTGAAGTAATACTATTCGCAATTATCAAATCTCAGAACTATAAGTTTACTAATTTAAGCTACATGTAATCCTAGTAATAATTTATCAGATATTCTTAAAAAAAATTAGAATTACTTTCCGGAACATCAACATTTTGTGGGCTAAGCCTAATTGTTATAATTACTAAGTTTTTTAAAAAGTAGGTGTGGTTAAGTCAGTGCAAAGTTGGTGATGTAAGTTAACTGGTATATGGGTATTTGTAGCATTTTCATATTCTCCTTTATAAAACTGACATATCTACTCATGTAGATTATTGATAATTATGAATAGAATGGAAACTAATCTGTGAAAAGTTATATTGATGAAGAAATTGTTGCATGTAATTTCCAGGATGTAGAGTCCGAAGACAGCCATGTAACGTATGATATTCAATGTGGGTGTTGGGAAGACATGTCTTCCTTTTCATTTGAGAAAAATGAAGAGCAAACATCTCTAAACAAGCAGCGTATAGTGTTAGTGAAAGGTTTGGCTTGTAAGCAGTGACTTCCCCCGAATTGCTTTGGACATCAGCTCTACTGGTATATTAGATATAATTGTGTGCAGTTATAATTTACAGCACTAGGTGGCATATGTTGCATAACTCAGAGTTCTAAATTGCACTTCAAATTTCCCAAACCCGTTTGAGTTTTGTGCTTAATAGTAGTACTTTCTTTTAATGCTTCAAATAACCAAAAACAAGTTTGTTATTTTGAAAGCAAAATTCGTTTTGTTTCCTGGCATTGTTGCCACTAGTAACAGCTGTGGCATTCGATGATTTCTGTTGTCTGCTGCCCATTCATTCACGTATGTGCTTTTAGCAAGAATTCATGAACAGTCTGACTGTTCATTTTAACGGTATTCTATTGATCGGTCACTTTTCTTTTCTGAAGCTCAATTCCCTAACTTGCAGAAATTTTGAGTGTGATATATCTACTAATGTAAATTATTGGTAACAATATATACATATATATTTAATGTCTTCTTTGGAAAAAAATTTTTTTTTTTATTGATTTCAGAGAGGCAGGGAGAGGGAGAGGGAGAGAAACATCGATGATAAGAGAAAATCATGGATTGGCTGCCTCCTTCCCGCCCCCTACTGGGGATTGCTGAGCATGCCGCCTGGGCCATGATAATGCCTTTTAAAGTACTCCAGACGCTGTCATTATGTGTATACCTAGGCTAACTGTGAATGTACTATTTGTGAACCGTTGCCCACACTTAGAAATGTTCATGTCTTGAAGGTGATTTGCAGAGGTACATGTCTGAGCTACTGACCTTCCTGAAGCCTCACCTCCAGCCGTCCGTGCAGGCGCACAACCCGTGCGAGTGGCTGTCTAGGGTCTTCATAGAGCAAGACGATGACATGCTGGAGGCTGCGAGAGCATCCATGGGCATCTACCTCAAGCTCACCAGGTCGGTATATTGTCAACTCATTGCACTCGCTCCATGCCAGGAAAGCAGAGAACATTTCTAATACTGTGCTGGCCCTATTGTTTACTTTCCATCATTAGGAGGGAAAAAAAAATCCCTAACAATCTTGTGGTTTCCTTGTGAGAGCCAGTTCCTTCCTTTAACTCTGCCCTGCATGAAAACGAGATTACATGTTAGTTCTCGTTAGAAGATGTGGCTGGCGAGGCAACCTCGGTTAGCACAACTAGCCTGGGCTTAGCAAACGGAAGCACTGGTTTAGTCTCCATCTCTGTGCTGCCTGGGTCTAAATGTTAATCTCACTGATTTGGTTAAGAGCTCTTCCTTCGAAGACTAACTTTTCCATATGGAGCTTCTTATAGGATGATGTTTGCCTTTGTAAAGGTGAATAGAAACTTGTAAGTCATCGAAGGAGCTGCTATTCTGAGTTTTCATGTTCTTTCTTTTTTAAAAATATTTATTAATTGGTTGGGAAAGTTTTCATTTTTATACCCAGTTGAACTGGGGCCGATGCCATCCTGAGGCAGCGCTGTGAAATGGATTATGAAGTCATGTTACTGATGACATTGTATACTGATCCTATTTCTGCTTTATTGAAACAGCTGGGCTGAGGAAATACCTTCTCGTGGCACATCTCTGTAATTGGTTAGGAAGCTAATAACTGATGACCTTGTCCACTAGTTCTGCTTCTGCTTTATTTATTTTTAAATATATATTTTTTGTTCATTTCAGAGAGGAAGAGAGAGAGAGAGAGAAACACATCAATGATGAGAGAGAATCATGGATCGGCTGCCTCCTGCACACCCCTTCCTGGGGATCGAGCCCACAACCCAGGCATGTGCCCTGACTGGGAATCGAACTGGCGACCCCTTGGTACATGGGTCGATGCTCAACCACTGAGCCACGCCGGCAGGTTGATTATATCTCTTCTCTGTCTCACACCTCTGAATTCATCCTTAGGCAGGGCCACTAGCAATGTCAGACTTACAGCAGCCTTCCAGTTATAAATAATCTTTAACAGCTTCAGCACAAGTCGCAGGGGAGAGCGGATTGGTCAGTCTGGGTCACATGTTCACCAGGATCAGGAGAGGGTAAAAGAAGGGAGGAGGATAGGGTCCAGCTCTACCTTACCCACCCTACCACATGGGATTAGGAGTTACGGGTGGGAACGAAGAAGACTGATATCAAAGGATGGAAGACGGTACTTGTTGTCGGGCAGACAAAAACTAGAACTACCAAAGTCAGTGGATTTTGTTTGTTTTATTGAGTCGGGTTAATATAGAGATTGTGGAGAAAGAGTTTGGCTTGAATTTTTTCTTTTAAAATAGTGCATGGATTACACTGTAATCTGGGAGGTGAATTATTGCATATGAATTATACCCACCAAAACTTACTTTTGTAAAAGGTCATTAATCTGGGGGTCTCCATTATCTTTGTTTTCAGAGAATATGAAGCTGCTCAAAACTTGGCCCAAGAAAAAGAAACGTGGAACCAGCACACGCATGAAAACGGCTATAACCCGCACTGCATTTTTTTATTCTTTTTAAAAAATATAGGATTTGACTCGACAGTTCTTCTCGACTTTTTGATTTCATCCGAAACCTGCTTCCTGGAATATTTTGTCCGCTACTTAAAATTACTGCCCAAAGACTGGGATGCATTTTCCACCGTTTGCAAGTACTTTGATGTAACTGAACGTACCGATAGCAGAAATACTTGTGGTCGCGTCGCCTCACTTGTCCAAGACACAAGCAGCAACCACACAGAATCCAGCCCGCTGGCTGCCCTTGGCAGTCACAGGAGCGCGCATGCCTGTGTCTCCTGGGCGTCGGAGGCTTCCCCTGAGCCACCGAACCAGGTCGTGATCACCAGGGAGAGCCACGCCCCGCCCCGGGCTGGCGGCCGGGCGTCCCCGCCAGCCGCTCGGAGCCTGGTCGATTACGACACCTCCGACGACTCCGAAGTGGAACCCCCAGACCTGTGCTCAGCAAACAGTAAGCAGACACCTGCACACCAAGAAGCCACGGAGAACATTCAGGACACAGTGGGAACAGGGAGGGGTAAGAAAGAACTGAGCTCGGAGCTTCAGTCGGGGCCTGCGGTTCCGAAAGAATCCGAAGCTCCTTTCTCTGTGGATTGTGACGAAGCCCCAAGGAACGGTGACTGTGAAGTGGGCATGTCTTACCGAGCAGTCAAGTGCTTTCAAGAGCTGCAAGCTGCCATTTCCCGTTTGCAGAAGAAAAACCTTTTCCCCTATAACCCCACCGCCCTTTTGAGGTTGTTAAAACAGATCGAGGCAATTTGTCATAAAAGTACCAACCCTCTGTGAAACGGTGGCATTTTACTTCCAGGAACTGTTTGTTTTGCCTGAATGAGGTGCTAGTAAAAGAGAAAACCTCCAAAGTGTTTTCTAAATGAAGGCTTTTCTTTTGGCCGATTGGAAGCAGCCTGGTGACTTACAAAGATGTAGCGAGCCCAGCCTGCTCACCAAGAGGTCGCGGTTCCATTCCCATTTGGGGCACATGCCACCTTAGGGCTCGATCCCCAGTAGGGGGCTTGCAGGAGGCAGCGGATCAGTGATCTTCTCCCATCATTGATGTTTCTCTCGCTCTCTCCCTCTTCCTCCCTCTGGTACATGGCCATAAAGGTAGCTCTTTCCTAAATGGAGAGAACGTAGATAAACATTGCCTGGTTTTGTCTTTTCTACAAATGGAACCCAGGCATATGTGTTCTTTGGTGTCTGGCTTCGTCAACATTATTTGGAAGCGTGTTCTAAATTATTTTTTTAAGTAATGGTCACGTCGCTGCATTTCCGCGATTAAACCTCTCCGCATTGTCGCCTGCCCTCCCCGTGTGCTGGGATGGTGACACTGACAAACAGGCTGTTTGTCAGACTCAAACAGGTTATGCAGGGCCTTGTGCAACGGGCCCCAACCTGCTGCTCTCACCCGCGGTTCTCCCCCACCCATGTCTGAGCAGCGTCACCTTGATTTTCTTACATATATATTCCTTCATCACGCCCCATCTTCCACGTTGGATCTGGGAAGCCTCCCTCATCTATTTTGTTAATTCTCACCAGAGGGTATTTTTCCGTTGATTTTTAGAAAGAGTGGAAGAGGGGGAGAGACAGAGAGAGAAACATCGGTGTGAGAGAGAGAGAGACACACACACACATCGACTGGTTGCCTCCTGCACTCGCACTGACCAAGGCCAGAGATTGAGCCTGTGAGTGAGGGATATGCCCTCGGCTGGAATCGAACCCGGGATCCTTCAGTCCGTGGGCCAATGCTCTATCCACTGAGCCAAACCGACTGTGGCCTCCCCCGTCTGTTTTGAACCATTAAATCGTACTCACTGTGTGCTCTTTCCTGTATTGTAGCATTTGACACATCATTCGACATTATATTTTAGTCATGCGTGAACAGTCTGTTTGCCAAGCTCTTTCCATTGTCCCTCGTGAATAGCCTCCTGTCAGTCCCATTCTGAGCACATGACAGATGCTGAGGAAATGAGAAGGGCTCCCTCTCTAAGGACTTATTTTTTTCAATCCTCACCCGAGGATATTTTCACACAGTGGAGCGAGAGAAACATCGACGTGAGAGAGATACGTGGATTGGTTGCCTCCAGCACACGCCTGACCAGGGCCCGGGCCGGGGATGGAGCCTGCAACCAAGGCATATACCCCCAACCGGAATTAAACCTGGAACCCTTCAGTCCATGGGCCGGTGCTCTATCCACTGACCCACACCAGCCAGGGCTGAGAGCAATTTTAGTTGGACCCACAGGGGAGGAGGAGAGAAAGCACAGAAAGACAGTGGTTTTCAACTTGTGTGTGTTCTCTGGGGATTTTTGAGTGACAGAAAGGCTGAAAACCACACCATCAATGAAGGCCACGTGCAGGTCACCGGGCCTCAGGCTCTGCCTGTCGGACTCCTCCCACCTCTTCTGGGAGCACACGGGGGCTGCAGTCACCAGGCTTGAGCTGCCAAGGTGTTTGGAAACTCGACCTAAATACTGACCTTTTAATTGGTCTCGTCCTGTATGTAAGATGGTGATGCTTATTTGAATGCCCTCTCGGACACTGTGGTTGATGAAATGCCTTTCTGACTGTTACCACAGGTCAAACCAATTCTAACTTCTGATCATGCTGAAGAAGGTAGAGCTGAGCAAAGCCATAGAAGCCTTTACACGGTGTATTCCCTCCTAATTACAAAGCTCACTATATATATATGTACGTATATGTATATATATGTATATATATGTGTATATGTATATATACACATATATATATTTAAATATATTATTGATTTCAGAGAGGAAGGGAGAGGGAGAGAGAAACATCAATGATGAGAGAGGATCATGGATCAGCTGCCTCCTGCACGCCCCCTACTGGGGATCGAGCCCGCAACCCCGGGCTTGTGCCTTGACCGGGAATGAAACCCTGACTTCCTGGTTCATAAGTCCTTGCTTAACCACAGAGCCACACTGGCCGGGCTGTACTTGCATTGAAAAGAAAGCATGAAGAGAGAAAAGCCATTGGAATCCCACCAGACACATTGCTCTTAACAGCACTGTCAAAAGTCAATGAACAGCCCAGCTGGTGTGGCTCAGTGGTTAAGCATCAACCCATGAACCAGAAGGCTGTGGTTCGATTCCCGGTCAGGGCCCATGCCTGGGTTGCAGGCTCGGATCCCCAGTGTGGGGTGTGCAGGAGGCAGCTGATGAATGACAATCTCTCATCATTGATGTTTCTCTCCCTCTCCCTCTTTGAAATCAATAAAAGTATATATTTTTTTAAAAAGTAAATGAACAGTGGTGCTTATTTAGTTCTTTAATAATAGTCTGTTGTGGAGGATGGCAGAGGCCCCTGTTGAGGAAGATGTGTCATTCCATTCGTGGCAGGTCAGCCGTGACATACCCACCGTGGGAGGCTGCACTCACACACACAGCAGCATGCCATTTGCAACAGTGACACAGCACCGGTGATACTGGGATGCTTATGCATCTGTATTGTCCATCCTGCCTATTGTGAACGAGCTGTTGCAAAAAACCACTGGTATCTAAAGAAAAGTACATGGGCCCGGCCGGTGTGGTTCAGTGGTTGAGCATCGACCTCCGGACCAGGGGGGTCAGGGTTCGATTTCCGGTCAGGGCACATGCCTGGGTTGCAGGCTTCATGCCCAATGTGGGGCGTGCAGGAGGCAGCCCATCCATGATCCTCTCTCATCATGGATGTTTCTCTCTCCTCCCTCCCTCTCTGAAATAAAAATAAATAATAAAAATAAATAAAAGGCCATGAAAAAGCCCAAGGTTACTAGGGTCTGAAACCCAGGGCTGGGCAGGGGAGTCCCCAGACTACACGACCCCACTTCCTTTATGAAGATTGCCACGGGTTTAGTTCTCTTTTCACCAAGGCCAGGGCTCAGCGCAGAGCAGTGCAGCTCAAGCACGTGCCGCGGACAGCTTCCGGTGCACTGTCCTTCCTTCCGGTGCACGCGGGCCGCCACCTGCGCGGGCCTCGAGCGCCGGCCCAGCATGCACCGCGCCCAGAGGCGCCGCTGCCCGCGCCTGCGCAGCAGGGCCCGCCGGACCGGGCGGCAGGGACGGTGTGGGAGACGGTGCAGGAGACGGTGCGGAGCCGGCAGCGCCAGGCCAGGCGGCCCGGGTGTGTGTGGGGCTGGGGGGTGGCCTACCCCGCAGGTGCAGTCCTGTCCCCACGCAGGTCATGTCCCCTCCCAGGCCGTGTGTCCGGGCCCCTGTCCCCTCTCAGGCCGTGTGTCCGGCCCCTGTCCCCTCTCAGGCCGTGTGTCCGGCCCCTGTCCCCTTCAGGCCGTGTGTCCGGGCCCCTATCCCCTCCCAGGCCGTGTGTCCGGGCCCTGTCCCCTCTCAGGCCGTGTGTCCGGCCCCTGTCCCCTCCCAGGCCGTGTGTCCGGGCCCCTGTCCCCTCCCAGGCCGTGTGTCCGGCCCCTGTCCCCTCTCAGGCCGTGTGTCCAGGCCCCTGTCCCCTCCCAGGCCGTGTGTCCGGGCCTCTGTCCCCTCACAGGCCGTGTGTCCGGTCCCTGTCCCCTCTCAGGCCGTGTGTCCGGGCCCCTGTCCCCTCTCAGGCCGTGTGTCCAGGCCCCTGTCCCCTCCCAGGCCGTGTGTCCGGCCCCTGTCCCCTCCCAGGCTGTGTGTCCGGGCCCCTGTCCCCTCCCAGGCCGTGTGTCCGGCCCCTGTCCCCTCCCAGGCCGTGTGTCCGGCCCCTGTCCCCTCTCAGGCCGTGTGTCCGGCCCCTGTCCCCTCCCAGGCCGTGTGTCCGGGCCCCTGTCCCCTCCCAGGCTGTGTGTCCGGGCCCCTGTCCCCTCCCAGGCTGTGTGTCCGGGCCCCTGTCCCCGCACAGGCCGGGCCCGTGTCCAAGGCGCGGTCTCCCCCCTTGGGCCGCAGCCCCCATGTCCTGGGCCTTGCACAGCCCAGCAGGTGGTTCCCTTTGCCTGGGGGGGTTGTGGGTTGCAGGGTTGGCTCCTCATCTCTGGATCGGAACCCCCCGCTCCCCCCGAAGAGAGACGGGGCCCCAGTTTCTGCCGGTCCTGAGGCAGGGGGTTCAGCAGGGAGCCCTGCAGCCTGGCCCGCGGGGAACGAAGGCCTAGACTCAGCTCTACAGCCACTGTGGCCGGCGAGGCCTGTGGCCGGGCTTCGTTTCGCTCCGTGGAAGTTACCGTCTCTCTGCCAGGGCTTTCCACCCCGAAAATGCCCCTTTATTTACCCTGAAAGCCAACAGGATTGATCAGGGACCCATATGGCTCAGGCCGAGCATTGAGGTCGGGGTGTTGGGACCTCAAAGGCGAGAACGCCACCACCCCTCTTCCTTGTCGCAGTTTGTATGGGCCTGAGTCACCCTGATATTCGATGCTATGCGTGTACAGGGTGTCCCCAAAATGCATGCACACTTTATCGCCTGATAGCCCGTTTTTCAAAATGTATTTTAATAAACGCCGCCTTTGTAATTCTTCAAAGTGTGTGCATGCATTCTTCTGGGACACCCTATATGTTTTTTTTTAATACCATCCTAACATGTCCTTAAATCCATTGGAATGAGAAAAGAAGAAAGTAGTAGGTGGCGTTGTCGAAAGGACAAAAACAATCCACACGGGTTGGTCTGGGCAGCGTTCACCGTGTCCCATTAACACAGCGGTTCTCAACCTGTGGGTCGCGACCCCTTTGGCGGTCGAACGACCCTTTCACAGGGGTCGCCTAAGACCATCCTGCATATCAGATATTTACATGACGATTCATCACAGTAGCAACATGACAGTTATGAAGTAGCAACGAAAATAATGTTATGGTTGGGTCACAGCATGAGGAACTGTGTTTAAAGGGCCAGAAGGTTGAGAACCACTGCATTAACAGGTCAGTAAAAACAGTTTGGTCGGTCCAGACCAGCATTGTTTAACGAGTCTGTATTAGGTTAGAACAGAACAATACATCACCAATAGGATGGACAAGGGTTGCTTTGGGTTGGTGTCCGAGGTGTGTTTGTATTGTAGGTGTATTTGTTCTAGGTCACGATGCAAAAGGTATTTATTGTGGATTCCATTTGAAAAATTACAAGTTACTGGTTGGGACCGGGGTAAATATGTTACGTAATCACACGGTCCCCTGGCAGCAGTCACCATCGTCTCCACACCAACTGGTTACGTGACTGAAACCCTGGAAGCATCAGGTGGCATTTCTGCCCTCATTAGCTCCTCATTTTATATTTACTTGACATGACATTAGCATGGCATCCGTTTGGGTATCTGATCCATCACAGCCAGGGTAGGTCGCTGCTGATGGGCCAGGAATGGAATGGCAGAGTTGCTGTCACGTCTGCCATCAGTCGCGCTGATGGTCGCCGATTACCGAAGCCACAAGCCATCGTTGTTACTGGGGAAATATGCATAAATTGCACTCTAAATACAAGGCCTGAGAAATCATGTGGCCTGGCCCTGCCGAAGCATTAGGGGTGAGTTCATGAAATGTTGGACCAAATACGGCAGGCTGATTTTTAGGTTGGTAATTGTGTATGGCCCGCAGATGATGTTTTATTTATTTATTTCTTTATTATACTTTGACATTAAAAATATTTTTATTGATTTTAGAGAGCAAGGGAGAGGGAGGGAGAGATAGACACATTAACGATGAGAGAGAATCATTGGTCGGCTGCCGCCTGCACGCCCCACACTGGGGATGGAGCCTGCGACCCGGGCATGAGCCCTGACCGGGAATGGAACCGTGACCTCCTGATTCATAGGTCGATGCTCAACCACTGACCCATACCAGCTGGGCAAATGTGGTGTCTCAATTTTTAATTCAAAACCAGCCTTAAAAAAAAAGAATATTTTTCCTCATTTGAGATCTCAGTAGAAGCCAGCGAGGAACACTTTCTAATCAGGTTGTTATACGGCATTTTGCTCATATCCCTTTAGTGCAGTGGTTCTCAACCTTCCTAATGCCTCGACCCTTTAATACAGTTCCTCATGTTGTGGTGACCCCCAAACATAAAATTATTTTCGTTGCTACTTCATAACTGTAATTTTGCTACTGTTATGAATCGTAATATAAAATTCTGATATGCAGGATGTATTTTCATTGTTACAAATTGAACATAATTAAAGCATAGTGATTAATCACAAAAACAATATGTAATTATATATTCAATATGTGTTTTCCGATGGTCTTAGGCGACCCCTGTGAAAGGGTCGTTCGACCCCCAAAGGGGTCGCGACCCACAGGTTGAGAACCACTGCTTTAGTGTCTTCTGAGGAGTTAGCCCCCACTCCTTGCTGTGTAGCTCAGTTGACCTGCTGGTAGACTCCCACGGAGGGAGAGCGAGTGACTGTCGCCATTCAGAGAGTGGGCCTCGCGTTCCAGCCAAAGCCCAAACTCGAGACTCCAAGTCTGGAGAAAGCAGGGCCCAGAGCTGCCTTGTTCACTGTGATCTCCCTATTTTCAGGCACATGGGAGGTGCTCCGTGAATAACCGTTGAAGGAATGAACATCCTATGGAAGGAGGAAGAGCAGCTGCACAAGGTACATCTGGCTTCCAACATCCGGGCAAAGAGTGGTATCACATCCTTAACTAATATTTACCCAGGGTCTCCTGTGAACCTGGGAGTGTTTGTGGGGTGAGATCTGGGCTCAGAGGGTGTTAAGAGCCCCGTGCAGACAAGGCACCGACCTGCATGTGTGTCTGTGCACAAATACACACACCGGTCAAGTTGGATTACGGAAGTATTTTTTGTACTTTATTATGAAAGAACGGGGCTGCGCATAAACGGGGAATCCTGGTGTGATTTGGATAATCAGTGTGAAGACTCAAGGAAGAGAAAGGTTGACCCAGGCCGGTATGAGGAGCAGATTTGGGTGGGGCATGAGCAAAGGTCAGAAGGGACATAGCCACTGGCCCAGCCCAAGGGAAGCTAGGAATTGGGGTGCAATTGGAGCATGAAGTGGGGTAAGCTGGGTGGGGATCACATTGCAGGGGGAGTTTAGGAAATAGATAATCATCGAAGTTGATAGTTAATCTAACCAGCATAAAGGAGCCATACATTTCAGAGCAAGGAAGGAATTTGATGAGGGCTGTGTTTTAAGATTACCTGGTAATCTGCCCAGCATGGCTCAGTAGTTGAGTGTTGAACTATGAACCAGGAGGTCATGGTTCAATTCCCGATCAGGACACAGGCCCAGGTTGCAGGCTCGATCCCCAGTGGGGGGGTGTGCAGGAGGTAGGCGATCAATGATTCTTTCTCATTGATGTTTCTATCTCTCTCTCCCTCTCCCTTCCTCTCTGAAATAAAAAAATATATATTAAAAAAAAGGTTTACCTGGTAACTTGGCAGGTAGGAGGGCAACTTGACCTCAGGGACCAGAAAGGAAAAGAAAATAGCGCCCCAGGCTTGGGGTCTGGGTGCCACTTCTAGTTGCCCGGGGATTTCCTGGTCCCCAAGGATGCTTTGGTGGCATCCGCCAAAAGCACTGGTGAGGGAGATGCATTTGATTTAGAGCTCCCTTTTAGGAGGGTCTGGAAATGACCAAAGAGTGACCTAGCCTGTCCAGCAGCCACAGTCCCACACATGCTCACGCTCAACCGCAAGCCTGGGCTGTGTTTCTAGTGCCCGTGGAGTAGCCAGGTCTCATTACTAAGTGGGCAGAGGGCTGAGTGTCTGGTCCGTGGGAATGAGTCTCAGCGGGCTGACATCATAGAGCTTAGCCCCGCTTGTGTTTTCATGGGGCGCTCCGTCTGCTTTTACAAACATCCTACTTAAGAATTCACAAGCGACCCGGCTGGTGTGGCTCAGGGGTGAGCGTCGACCTATGAACCAGGAGGTCAGGGTTCGGTTCCTGGTCAGGGCACATGCCTGCGTTGCGAGCTCTATCCCCAGTGGGGCGTACAGGAGGCAGCCTATCATTGATGTTCTATCTCTATCTCCTTCTTCCTTCCTCTCTGAAATCAATAAAAAAATATATTTTTTTTAAAAAAAGAATTCACACGCAGAAGAGAAGCGCCCATTCTTGGGTTAGCCGAGCAGATCTTCCCCCAGTTCTTTGTTGGAAGGTGGCCTGTGGGTATGGGATAGAGGGCGAACAGGAGCAAGAGGGGAAAGAAAGATAGATAGTAATCTCCACGAGGTCAAAAACATCGTCGCCATCTTTGTTTCAAACACTTTACATAAACCATGTGTCGAATGAATGATGTCGGGAGGGATACAGGGCATTCTGTTTCCTTATTGCTTTGTCACACAGAACATAGTATTGACAATTCACATATTTTTTTAAATATGTTTTTACTGATTTCAGAGAGGAAGGGAGAGGGGGAGAGAGAGAAACATTAATGATGAGAGAGAATCATGGGTCGGCTGCCTCCTGCACACCCCCCTCTGGGGTTTGAGCCATAACCCAGCATGTGCCCTGACTGGAAATCGAACCGCGACTTCTTGGTTCATGGGTCGACGCTCAACCACTGAACTGCACCGGCTGGGCGTTAAGATTTTAATAAATGCCTCAACATCTGTGAATGAGGATTCAAAATGTAAAACTAATTAAAAAATAACTTACTCCTCAAGTTTTCTCAGAAAACGAAACAGTTAAGTGTTATACTTAGAGGAAATGACACTCACACATACTAAGTACTCTGTCATGCTTCCCAGGGGTTTCCCTCTCTGTTAGCAATGGACTGATAAATTTATCACGAGGCAAAAGTGAGAAAGAGAAAGAAAAAGAGGAAGAGAAAGGCATTGCCTTAGGACTCCTCCAAAGAACCGTACTGTGTTCTTCACCTTCCTCAGAGGGGCTGTGCGCAGACACGCCAGGCTTGTGCGGAGAGACACAGCCACCCCCACCCCCTGGCCCCTCCCCCCCCTCCCCCCCCCCCCCCCACCCGGCCACACCTAGCAAACCCTCAGAACCTCTCACTTCCACTTTTCTGGCTGTTGCCCCGTCACATAGGGTGGGAGGCAGGTTAATTTTACATCCGTCCTTGAAGAATGAGGAGGAACTACACCTTGACACTGATTCAAGAAATACAGCCGATAGCAATCTGCTTTTTGATGATAGAGGAGATACGGAGCTATGAGCAAATACTTCAGACTCGATGTGAACATTCCATTTCATCGGTAGATGACATGTATTTAAGTATACAAATGACTAAAGGGAAAAAAACCCCCACCAAAACCCCATTAAACGTGACGGCAGTACTCTTCGGCTTACTCAGTTCTGAGACAGGGACTCTGCAGTGGAGTTCAGGGGTCTTCTCTTCCCCAGGTTTCCCGGGAGTGGAAGATTTCCCTGCCAAACACTGAGCCATGATGGTGTTAAAGTTTGACAGGTATTGAGCAGCGAGGCACGGTGTGAAGCTCCAGGGATAGAAAGATGCGTAAGGCGTGTCCTGGAAGGACTCCCAGTGCAGCGGGGAAGCAGATACAGCACCAGCTAAGTTGTAACAGTGGGGACGTGTTGGCATGTAGGTGTCAACATAGAACAGGGTGCGCTGAGAGCTGGGGGACCTGGCAGCAGAGACAGCCCGTGGGTGGGCACTGGAGCTGTCTATCTGCTTTGCCTGGAAAATCTCTGGAAAGGGCAAAAGGAGATTTTGGAACATTGGTGGCAACCAGGCTGTCCCCATGCTAAGGAAGCCTACAGGGAAAAGGAGGCTGGTAGAGCCTGGCCAGCAGGGGAGGGAGTCATGATAAAGAAAAAAATGTTTGCCCTGGCCGGTGTGGCCAAGTGGTTAGAGCATCAGCCTGCACACTGGAGGGTCTCGGGTTTGATTCTTGGAATCTCGGTTGCGGGTTCACACCCTGCCCCTGGTTGGGGCTCGTGCAGAAGGCAACTAATCGATGTGTCTCTCTCAACATCAATGTTTCTCTCTCCCTCTCTCTCTTTCCCCTCTTCCTTCCTTCCCTTCTACTGTCTCTGAAAAGCAATGGAGAAAATATCCTCAGGTGAGGATAAGAAAGAAAGAAAGAAAGAAATGTCTGTTTAGGAAGGTAATGGGGTGGCAGTTGGAGGAGGTGAGTGGACTGGAAATGGACAACCTGGGGGCAGGAGGAGCAGGGATTCTGCGGTCTCCCCGTGAGATACGCTGAGGGTCTGACCACAGCCCGCCACACTCAGTGACCCAAGTCCAGCCCTCCCGCCAGATGAGCTTTAAAATGTACACGTAGGAGAAAAAAGAAAGCCGGGGAGAGAAAAGACGGACTCGGGAGAATGGAGCGAGCAAGCGTTGAGTGAAGGGGCCTTTCCCAGTCCTCCTCCTTTGAACTAAATTCATGAGCGAAATCTGAGAAACTGGCTTTTCAAAGAATTTGAAACTGGCGTTCCCCCTTCTCCGCCTCCAGTCAGTTCTGACTTTGCTGTCATCTCTTAGCTGACAGAAGAAGAAAGGTGTCTTTCAGCAGCGGAGTCAGCCAATGAGAGGAGCCCTGAGTCGGGCTTGCAGCCAATGAGAGGAGCCCTGAGTCGGGCTGCGGAGTGGGCGGTGCTGCCTGCACCCCTGGTAGGTGAGGTTTGGCTGGTGAGGGGTGCAGGATCCAACTTGTCCGAGCTCCGTCCCTCTCAGAGCGCCTTTAAATAACCCACGCCTGGAGTTGTTTCATCTTCAGGCGAGAGAAAGTGAAAACGGCCCCAAAAGGCACACACGGCCTCAAATGAGTGCTATAAACAGTAGGAACCGTGCCCTTGACATTGACGGGCCCTGAGCGGGCAGCGACAACATGTATATCCTGCCACGCAGGCTGGGATGGTGTTTGAAAAGGGGCAAAGGGAATTACATCTGGCTTCTCTAAATAGGACAGGTGGCCCGGCTGTTGTATTTTTGTTGTAATGTGGTTCAAAAAAGCTAAGAAACAGGCACCCTTGTGGGCTGATACTCCGAGGTGACGGGCTCCCAGCCTGGGGCTGGTGGGGTGGATTAATGAGCACAAAGCCCCGCCAGTCCTTGCAGGCTTCTAGAGAGTTCCATGGCTGCCCTACCAGCTCGGTGGCAGCGCATTGTTAATCATGTTTCAGGTTCCTCGCCACCACCGCATAACCCCCTCCTTCCCGTGCTAACAAGCCCATCCTGTTCAGCAGTTGACTCATAACCCTGCGCCCCGAAAGGCCGCACCGATGAGGCAACTCGCCGTGGTTCTGTGTCTGACTGAATTCCAGTGTTCTCCTCTCCCCAGTGGTGAGACAGGAAAGGACATCCCATCTGGAAGAACCTGCAGGTGCCATCCAGTCGCTCTGCCTCACGTCACGGATCGCCCTCAGTCAGAAATCTTGACTTGCAACTTCGGAGGGTGGGTCCCTGCAGGAATCCCAGCGCACGGAGCGATGAGGAGCGCTGCCCTGTGGTAGCAGGCGCCGGGCTGGAACGCGGGCAGTCGGCCGGGCGGCGGAGGCTGGGGGCGCCTTCTGTGGACTGAAGCTCCAGACAGGTAGGCACCTCTGCGCTGATGCTGCTCATTGAGAACTTTCAACCCAGGAGGCCTTGACTCTGTGTGTGTGTGTGTGTGTGTGTGTGTGTGTGTGAGAGAGAGAGAGAGAGAGAGAGAGAGAGAGAGAGAGAGAGAGAGGGAGGGAGAGGGAGAGAGAGAGAAGGGGCGTCACAATGCTCATTTTGGCTGGATTTTCTGGGAGAGAGACAGAAAAGAGGGGCTTGAATCCCTTTGCTTGGTGAGCGGTACTTCAGACGTCTTTGGGGGGAGAGTAAGTGTGGCCTCCAGACTTCTACTTGGGACCCGTGTCACCGGCTGATGGAGGAATCTGTACTGAGTCATTGAAGGGACGGGGAGAATGGCCTGAGAGGAGATCCCCGGAGGCCGAGCCAGCCGCACAGCGTGGTCTGCTAGGAAAGCCTGGCTTGTGGAGAAGTGAGAAGCCTGACCACGCGTGTTCAGGCCGCCCGGACCGTCCCGGGATGGCTTTAGTTGGGGACAAGGCAGGACCCGTTCCCCCCACAGGGGTGAGCTTTTCTAAGCTGCCCTGTCCAGAGTCATAATCGCAGTGTCGCTCTGTCCACTGCGCCAAACCGGCTAGGGCTCAGGGTCGCTCTAGAAGACACCCGCTGATTAGCTCTCAAACTGCCAGCCTCGTGGGGAGAAGCAAAACAAAACTTTATTTTTTCCCACCCAAGCACGTGTTTAGCAAGGATGTTCTTTCAAGCCATTTTATTTCCTAAAAAGCCTTATTCAGCACAAGGAAAAGAAACCCTGGGACTCACTAGGTGGTGGAGATGAACTTATTCATGAATCCATGGCGTTCAGGGGTCTTCCGTACCAAGAGTGAGGGCTGGGCTTCAGACAACTCCTTCTCATTCCTCTCCCCTCCCACCCCCCTACAATTCTTTTTTATTTAAATGGGGGTTTCCACTTAAAATTTCATCGGTAGAATTCCTGCCCAAAGGGACATATTCTTTAAGGGGCAAGAGGCATATGGTCATGCAGACAGTAATTGTAGGCCCTTCCTATTAAAAATATTTCTGCCTTTTCTAAAAGCAACCCAATTAATTTACATAAGTTTCAAGAGAATTCTGGGTTAGTAATAATTCTCTCTCTCTCTCTCTCTCTCTCTCTCTCTCTCACACACACACACACACACACACACACACATCGGTGTGCATATGTGCATTTCCCCACTTAATTCAATGAGATAAAACTCACGTTGTGCAGTTTCCAGATGAGGAAATTTGGGCTGAGTGAGGTTGACAGGCAGAGCAGGGAAGGGAGGGAGCCAGGACTCTGCTGCCTCACGGCACCCAGAGATGTATGCGATGGAGCCTTCTGCATTCCTGTCCTATGCCATCAGCCCTTCACGGAGCCCTCGTCCTGTGCGCAGCCCTGAACCCATGATAATCTGCTCACGTGGCGTCTTACAGGAAAAGACCAAAAGTCAGTCTATGATGTGCTTCACTGTTGGGGGCAGGCATGGTATGGCGGGCAGAATGTGGGTAGGAGAGGCAGAAAGATCTAGATTTCAGTCCCCCTGCTTGTTAACTCGGTGACCTGGGCAAGTCAGAGAATTTCTTCAAACCTGTTTCCTTATTGATAAGGCGATGATTATAATGTCCGCTGCACAGGGTTGTTTGTTACAAAGAACAGAAAGACGAGCTTGGCTGATGCGGTTCCATGGCTCAGCATCCACCCAGGAACCAAGAGGTTGCTGGTTGTATTCCCAGTCAGGGCACGTGCCCGGGTTGCAGGCTCGATCCCCAGTAGGGGGCGTGCAGGAGGCAGTCATCAAAGCAAAGCACATTCTGCATGACTGACAAGTGGTGGACTTCCCATCTGTATTCACGTCTCTGGTCATTCCTTGTTGCTTCCTTTTATCACAGTGGGACTGACTTTCTTAGAAAATCCCATTGCAACTTTGGACCAGGGTCGTGACCATCCTGTGCTAAGAGTCCCTAAAGCAGAGTAAACTTAGGAAAGCAAGAACATCAGACGCTTCTTAAGTCAGTGTCCTGTGTGAAGTATTGCAGAGTTAGAGGTCAGCACACACACACACACACACACACACACACACGTACACACACACACACACCACCTGAGTTTTCCTGGGCCCCCAAAGAAGTATTGCTGGTGAGTGCGTGTGCGAGGAGGAACAGAGAGTATATAGTGTGGCGACCTTTTATTTACCTTAGGCCCCCGGCAGGCCATCCACACAGCAGCCTTGGGTGTCCAAGGCTCCCCACTGTGACTTTAGGGCTACAGTGCCAAGACTGAACTAGAGATAACACACCTTTATAAAGATGGGTTTGAGACATGCGTGGTTGGCTTATTTACTGGCTAACAGCCTGGAGTCACGTTTAGCAAGTAGGCGGGTTGGCATCAGGAACGGTGTGTGGGCAGCCTGTCCCACCTCTGGCTCCCGGTGAAGTGCGGATCGGCACAGAGAGGCAGGTGGGAGCACCAGGAAGCTCCTGCCGGCGTCTAGCGGTCGCACCTTCCTTTCCTAGAAACACCTGCCCTGGCCTTACCGGCCTTCCGCAGCCCAGATGGTTGTTTCCTGTACTTGGTGGACCCAGACGATGGAAGGAATCTTTGTGTCCACCCTGGACAGACCAAACAATAGGCACCATGAAAGGCATCCCAAAGTAGCAGGACTTTTCCCCTAAGTCCTATGCGACCGTCAGTGTCATCATTTTATGGCTCATACTATATGTATTGCCCTAAGATGATGTCTTGTAGCAAGGATTTTAAATGATGAAAATGTAAACTAAGCTAAAATCCCAATTCAAATAAATTAGGGCTTAGGTATAAAACTTCGAATGGCAGGTGAGCGAGAGATTGAGTAAGAATTTGACCTTGTTCGACACTGTAACAGCCAGAATTCCCCATGGGCTTTCTGCTGATGGTGGACAGATGCTTGTATATAGACTTCAGCAATCGCTGTGTTTTTAAAACAGCTAAATTATTTCCAAATTTCATTCTTATCTGACCTTAAAGTCTGAGAAAGCCCACTAATAAACAGAAGATAGCTTTACTGAGAAAAGAACTTGACTTTGAGACACATTTCATCTTTCCCAAGTATGAGACTTAAAGGTTTCTCAGACTGTAAGTGTCTATATGCTGCTCCAGTATAAAGTTAAAAGGTTTTGATTCATTTGCATTAGCATTCCTTCTTTATTTCTGCCCACCTGGATACTGGAGAGTCTGTGGAAGGGAGTCTGTGCTATGTTCTTTTAAAAATATATATTTATTGATTTCAGAGAGGAAGGGAGAGGGAGAGAGAGTTAGAAACATCAATGATAAGAATCATTGATCAGCTGCCTCCTGCGTGCAGTGCACCCTACTGGGGATTGAGCCAGCAACCTGGATATGTGCCCTGACCAGGAATCAAATGGTGACCTCCTGGTTCATAGGTCGACACTCAACCTCTGAGCCACGCCAGCCAGCCAGGCTGTGCTATGTTCTTAAGGAGAGTAAACTGAACAGACCGGAGGCCTAACACATAGCTGATGCTTGGTTTACAGAAGTTCCAATTCAATGGAAAGTTTCCTTTTTATTGTTTCCTGAATTATATCTTCAGGAAATGCCAGGAAACTAAGATATTTCACCACAATTTCCAAACACCTCTGCTTAGGATTGGTGCGCACATGCGTGCTCGCACAATATACACTCACACACACACCACAAACAGGGACACACACACACCACAGACAGACTCACATACACACACATTCATGTTCATGTGCAAAATATAAAACAAAACCAAAAGACACATATTTCTGTGTGTGTCCACCGGAGGTTTATTTCTTCTCCCATCATAGCCTATGCTGCCTGCTTCCGTCCTGCAGTGGCGCCTTCTGACACACGTGGCATGGGGTCACCAGCCTGGCAAAGGGAGAAATGGAAGGAGTTCTCCAGCTTTTTCTTCTAATTGAGATGTAATTGACATAACATGATATTCGTTCAGATGTTACAGATGATTAGATATTTGTATACATTGTGAAATGATCAGCAAGCACAGTTCTCAGTAAAGGGAAAATTATAAAATTCACAACTGGAGCCTACGTTTGGATTATTTGAAGAGCTAAAATATTACATTACAGGGCTTAAAAATCATTTTCATTTACTATCGCCATGTTCTAAAATGAAGTACTTAGGGAGAAAAAGTCACATGCCTTAATCCATTTATCCTCTAGCGATACTATATGCAAAAACAAGGTCTATTCCTTTTACTTTGACTCCTTTGCCAGACATATGTATTTTAGTGGGTCGTCAATAAATACTTGTTGATTAGATTGGCCCTCACTCGGGCTGAACAATAAAGTAATCATGTCAAAATGCAAGCAAAAATTCTGAGAGCATATTCTTCAGTAATGAGGATGACTTGATATCATTAAATAACTAAATTGGCTTCAATTTCTTGCCCTCAAAAGTGTTTTCTTGTTGAACATCTGATTAAAACTTCACAAACTTAGAATTTGCTGATGCCGAACAAATCTGAGGTTGTGCAGATTAACCGTTTTCTCTCACAGTGTTCACATCATGGGCTCATTATCATATTCCACTGTGGGTCAAAGGGCAGGGTCCCCTAATGAGCTCCTTCTGGCGCATTAGCCGTAAGCGGCTTTCCCTGACATGTTTCCAGCGAGATCTGCTTTCTGGGAATTCTGGTCCACAGCCAGCCGGGGGAGAGTAAAGCTTCGCTCAGAGCATTTCTGGATGATGACTGTAAAGTCATATGCACGTTGAGTTTTCCTAAGTAATTGTTTCACTGATTACACTATTACAGTGGATTTTAAATTTTTTTTGATTACCATTGATGGCAAGAAAATACTTTTTAGACCCCTTCTCACACACACACACTCTAACGGAGAAAAAAGTTTCACTAAACAATGCTTGTTACATATTGATGTTTTCTCTTCTATTCCGTTCCACTGTAGACAATCTCTGGTCATGGCCTATGAATGACTTTTCTGACCCATTGATAGTGGTTCTCTTACCGGCTGAAAACAAGATCCAATAGAGAACTTTAAAAAAAATACTAAAGCCAGGCCCTGGCCTGGTAGCGCTGTGGTTACAGCATCGTCCCGATACGCCAAGGTGGCAGGTTCGGTCCCTAGTCAGGGCACATAGGAAAATCAACGAAAGAATGAATGCATGAAACAGTGCATTCAGTCTTGCTCTCTGCTTCTCTCTCTCTCTCTCTCTCTCTCTCTCTCTCTCCTTTCTCGTTCTCTCTCGTGTACTGTCGTAGGAGCATAAATTGGGGCAACAGCTTTGGAAAGCAGTCCAACAATATCTGTTAAACCTGAGTATACAAATATTTATGGCCTAGCATTCCCACTCCTAGGTACATGCCCTGTAGAAATGCGTACATATGTCTACCAAAAGACATGTTCAAGAATGTTCATAGACAGCAGCATTATTTGTTATAGCCCCAAATTCAAAATGCCCCAAGTTTCCATCAACAGTAGAATGGAAAAATAGGTTGTGATAGAGTCATGCTGTGGAATACTAAGCACCAAAGGAAATGAGTCATGCACCAGCCTGGATGCATCTCAGTCACAAGTGCTAAGAGCAAGAATCCAGGTGCAAAGGGATGCATGTGGTATGATTCCGTAAGTTTAAGAATCGCAACGTTAGTGCATGGAGCTAGAAGTAACGGTTTGTTAGTTGGGGAAGGTCGAGTAGTGACTGGGAGGGGCCCAAAGGCAGGGTCTGGGGTCCTGGTAACATCCCTTTTCTCGGTCTGGCTGCTGGTTATGACATAGGTGTGTTCCCCTTAACGATGTGTTACTTTGCTATTTGTATGCTGTACCTCAGTAAATGAGTTTGTTAAGCAGCAATAACAATAGTGCCGATGCCAGGCCGGCACCTTCAGAGATCCTGATGTACTTGGTCTGGATGAGGGGAGAGCGTGGCTTAAAAACCCCCTCCCAAGAATTCGCACGTAGGGCCAGGGTTGACAGCCGGGGCACTGAAGGATCACAGCTGGCCCTTTGGAAAACCATCTGCTTTAATATAACTGTAATCACACCAGGCTATGCTAGGCTGTGATTACCTTTACTCAAGTTACTTGGAAGACATAATTCACACGATAAATCAAGGAATCCCAGAGTTAAGTGCCTGAGAAAGCCAGTCAGGTGACTGAGTTGGCAGTGGTCCAGGCTGGTCAGTGATGGCCTGTAGCTCCCGTGGGGAGAGGCACCCTTCGATTTATTGCGCTTCACAGATACTGTGTTTTAAATGTGGGCTCGAATTGTTTTAAATACTATGAAGGTCAAACAAAACTGATTGGTCGGCTCAGTTTGATTGGCACCAAGTTCTACTCGTTTGTAACGGTGACTTAAAGTTTTATAGTTAGAAGGAAACCTATGGATATAATTGTGTAGTCTACTAATTACTTGCCCTTTTCTGCTTCTGCAGGGATGCTGTGACACTTTGATATATAAACACACACATACGTATATTTATACTGTACCTGAGTTTGTTGGAAGTGAGCTATCATATACACTCAAGGTAATTATCATTTACGTTTTATTTTACCTCTACTGTGTTTTCTTAATTGAAATCGTGGGAAAATAACAGCTGTAACTCAAAAGTTTATCACATGGTATTGTTTTTCATATTCTGGGGAGCTGTGGTGTTTGGCAAGTACCATATTATTCTCTGTGAAATACGGTAGCTTCCTAGCCTTTTGTTGAGAAAGGGGAGCTGTTGCATGAAAGACTTCACCAGGGGGTGACGAGCCTCGATCTTAGGTGGCGTTCACCCTCCGTGCTCGGGGCTCACCCCTACCTTGCTCCTTCCCACCCCCCAAAGCCTGCCGCTCAGTTTGGAAGGAGGGCTGGCTCTGTCCTGTAATTCTCCAGCTTCCAGTCTCTCCCCGTGGGAGAACTTCCAAAATCGCCTTTCTCCAAAAGCATCACAGATGACACTCACGCACGATCGATGGCTCGCATGGTGGAGAGTTACTCGCAGAGCACCTCACCAGTATTGATTTGATGACGCAGAATTGAGTCATGGCAAGAGAAGGAGCCTTTTGCCCTCAATGCCTCTATTTGCACGTGGCTCTGTGTCAGTCGGAGCAAGTCACTCGGTCCCTCTCTATATTATTCTTTACTTGTAAATCGAGGGTATTCATAGATCCTATCTTTGTGAGGATTCAATGAGTTCACGCTCGTGGAAGAAACTATAAATTGGGTTCTATTTTATAGTTGTTACCATTTTAATCATCCATTTTGTATTCTGTGGAAAAGTAGTGTAGTTATTCTCAGTTTTTAGCAGCAAAACTGTGTGTCAGTGCCGCCGGTCATCTGAATCACACGTCTTAAACTTTCTCCTGCACCAACGGTTCTTGCTTACACGGTCGGCGGGCCTGCCCCATGTCCACCCCCTTCCAGCCTAACCAATTCCCACTGGGTCAGTAGCGAGCTCAGAGGGGCTCATGACCAAGCCTATACATTCCTGCGCCTTCTTACCCAAAGCTTTGCCAACGTAGTTCCCCGTCTACTTTCTGGTCAGGTGAGAGCGAACAGTGAAGAGTAAGGAGGGCCCGGAAGCATCGGGAAGCCAGAGTGGAGGAGGGTTCAGCTGTGCAGTCAGGCGTCCATGAGGATTTCTGTCTTGGTCATGCTGCACAGCCTGAGCAGATCCCTGGCTCCCAGAATTCCTGGGACTTCTAGGGGTGCAGATCTATTCTGAGGCCCTGTGGACAGGCCCACCCCTCACATTGTCAGGGCCCAGGGCCAGAGTACATCCGGAGGCACCTGGCCCTCAGCCTGCCCCTCCTCACAGCCCCCATCCTGTCCTGCTCAGCGAGAACCCAGTGCCCCTCTGTATAGACACCTGTGTACGCGTCCAAGCGTGGATCCTCTCTTGCCCTCTCCAGCTGTCTCCTTTGGCCATCCCTAGATCTATGAGTACGCTGTGCTGTCACTTTGAGGAGGACAGATGTAGGCAGCATCCATGCTGGCCTTGCAAGTGGGCTCAGAGCTGTTTGGGCAGGGAAATGTGGGGTCCTGGGTATCCTGAGCAAGTCTAGAAAGGGGGCATGACCCCTTGGGCCTGTAGACTCCTCCGCCCCCGGGAGAGAGGTGTGGTCAGAGGAGGGCCACAGTAAGGTTTCTGAAACGAGGCCGGGCGGGAAGGGTGGGCTGCTCCTGGGCAAGGTTAGTGCCCTTGGCTCACACAGGTGGTACTCGGTGGTGTCATAACTGATGGGTGACAGAGGCTGAGCCGTTCCAGAATTGCGTGGAACATGTAAATGTGACCCTCTTCCACCACCACGCCCGCAAACACCCACCTCACCGCATGGCAAGGTAGATGCTGCTTAGATTTCGTAAGGTGGGAGGTGAGTAACATCCCCACCTCATACACCAGCAGGAGGAAAAGGACTGGGAACATCTTCATCAGCGGGAAGAGAAGTGTTCAGGCTCCCCCTCCCCCTGAACAGAGGACTCGCTGAGGCTCAGAGGGGTCTCCTGGCGTCTGTTAAGAGAATCACGCAGGTTTAGAGTGGTGTTTCTCTAATGTCTATTTCAGACACTTCTTATACCTGGGATATTTGGAGTTGAAGATCATATGGTCCTTTTGCTCACTTCTTTCAGCTCATTCCTTTCTTTTAGATCAGCCTGAAGACATTTCTACTTAAATGTCACTCACCTGAATGACAGAGGAACATGAATCCCCTCACCCAGCACATGGAGCTGGTCCCCTTCCCAGTGGGTATGCCCAGTCCCCTCCCCCCACTGTCCCCCCGCAGGCTCATACACGGTTTGGATTCATTCACACAGTCCAGGCTCGGCATCCATATAATCCGTAGCAGCACTTCTGCCAGCTGCATTTTTTGCCAGAAAAAATTTTGAGGAAATATCCAGTAAGTCTTGGTATAAAGAAGACGACATTTCAGAAAGATGACTTAGGCACTTTATAGACCCCAGATCAGCCAATAGAGGAGGACGTGGAAAGATAGCTTGGCCCCCGTGCGCCCCCTCCCCAGGGAGAAGGGAGCTGACAGTGCCAGGTGCCACCTGCCCTCGCTGTGTGTGAGCAGTGTTTCCGCAAGTTCCCAGCAGCTCATCTGCACTGGGAGCAGAAACCAGAGAGACCCAAAGGAGAACCCTAGAAATGCACCCCTTTGGGAAGAATGGATGTGTGAAAGCCTGGAAACCTGGGAAATTTTTTATTTTTATGTGAGTATTCATGCAATAGACTGAAGATTTTTTTCTTCCAAACACTTTTGCACACAAAATATCTCTACATTTGAAGCTGTAGATTTCATCATTAATCCAAAAAAAGTATCTTGAATAAGTGAAACATTTTCTCTGTGTTCCAGACTTTGTAGACACCCTGTGTCTCTCTGTCTCTGTATCTCTTTCTGTCTCTCTCTCTCCCCATAGATGGTAAAAATCTGGCCTTATACTTTTTTGTTTTTCCCTCTAAGGGGCTCCTTGCATTAGAGAGAGGCTGAACAGGAATGACTAGTTCTTCTCAGTGTTGAGAGTTGTTGGGTTATTTCCTCGAGTAAGGGCTGCCCGGCTGGCGTGGCTCAGAGGCTGAGCGTCAGTCTATGAACCAGGAGGTCACAGTTCAATTCCTATTCAAGGGCACAGGCCTGGGTTGTGGGTTCCATGTGTGGGATGTGCAGGAGACAGCCAATCAGTGGTTCTCTCTCATCACTGATGTTCCTCTCTTTTTCTCCCTCTTTCTTCGTCTCTGAAATCAATAAAAATATATTTCAAAGAAATAGTAAGGGCTGGTGTCCGTGGCCAGAGGAGCAGCTGGCCTGGCTGAGGAGAGCGGCGACACCGCAGCAGGTGCCATTGCCCGGCCCGCGCTGGCAGTCCTGGCAGAGGGAAGTCTGGCCACTTGTTGTTCAGGCTTTGTTTATGTTTTCAGAGCCAAAGAGGAAAGCCGCTGCCAACGTGGAATGGAGACGGTTTCTCTGCCCTCCTGCGCCACCTCCCTGCCCTGTCCTGTGGGCTCTCAGACCCACTCACCCCACCCTCGCTGAGGATGAGTGGCATGTTTGTCATCTCCTCTTTTCCAAGGGGCGCTTTACTCTGTGGGGGCGGCAGGCGGCACCACAGGAAACCCCGCCTTTACACATTACATAAGTGTGCATTTAAAAACATTCAAATGCGGGGCTTGCTTCATCAGTGTGCCTTAGTAACCCCGAGTCCTCCCCCTCCAGCTGTGAGGGAGATGGATGCTCCAAATTCCTTCCTGACCAAGCTGTGGCCCCACGCCCTCGTGTGGGTCCCACTCCCAAAAAATGACTCCTGTGGAGACACTGCCCGAGACGGGTTCCGTCGGGGGAGAGATCCTGCTGGCCCCGAGGGGAGCAGGTGGCCCTCGTCCCTCTGAGAGGTGGCCGCCTCACCCACACGGGGTCTGAGTCACGTCCACACCGCTCAGGGCCCCACGGTGCCATTGACAGAGGTGCACACAGTGACCTCCGCTCTGACACGCACAGCTTGGCATTGACTATATGCCGGGCGTTCTACAAAGCGATGTAGACGCATGCCATTGCTTAATCCTGACCAGAACGAAAAATCATTACCCCGATTTAACTGCCAAGATAGTCAACGCTTAGAACTCACTTCTCCTGTGAGGTCATGTAGCCGGAAAGGGGAGAGGATGGGCATTCAGAGTCCCAAACCCTAATTCCTTTCTTTTACAAATATGTTTTTATTTATTTTGAGAGAGAGAGAGTTGGGGAGAGGAAGAGAGGAGAGAGAGAAACATCCATGATGAGAGAGAATCATGGATCGGCTGCCTCCTGCATGCCTCCTACTGGGGATTGAGCCAGCAACCCGGGCATGTGCCCTGACTGGAAATCGAACCATGACTTCCTGATGCATAAATGGACGCCATTGAGCCACCCTGGTTGGGCCCAGACTCTAATTCCTGATAAACCAATAGGTCTTGGGTTCCCACAGGTTCTGTCCTGGGAATTCCACCTCAGGATGTTGTCGGGGGAGGTCTGGGTGTTCCCCTCGGGGGAATCTCATGTTGGGAAGGTCGAACCTAGAGAACATTGTGCAGTGACTCTCCAGGACATGCCCCTGGGTTTGCTGCTGGGCACTGTGTGTGCCCATTGTGTAGGCCTCCCGCACTGTGAGGCCATAACCCAGTTAGCTCTTCCCCAGCAGCAAGCCCTGCGGAGGTTTTGGAGGGAGGCGGCTGTGGAGGGAGGCCCATTGCTCTCTCTTGAGGAGTCTTTTGAAACTCATTATTTAACCTCATTATTTAAACGAGCCTGACATGGATTCTTTCGCATCCCCAGCAAGGTTAGGATGATCAGATAATATTAGGACGTGACAGTGACCCAGCACTCCATTGCATTCAGATATTTTTACATGCCTACAGCAGCTGTTTGCAGCAGGTTGAATAAGCAACAAGTGAGCAATAACATTCTGAGAGATTGAGTTGCCCAACACCACTTAGCTATGAAGTTCCTGGCTGGCCTACACCCCGGGCTTTCTGACTCCAGAGCCACAGTTCCTTCTCGAGGGTTTCAGCTGTTTGAAAGGCAGCTCGCTACCCGAGGTGACGTGCGAAGCACTGGATTGGTAGTGGTGTTTTTTTTCCCCATTTTTCATTTTATTCATCAACTATGGGTTCGCCATTTGTATAGCATCTTACGGACCGTTTTTACTGGGACTGTGACAGGGAAGCTCCTGCAGCTCCCTTCATCGGTGCGCCGGAGGGCCTCGCAGACAGGAAGCCCATCTCTGAGGCTCAAATGGGAAAACTTGAGTCGGAATCGGGGCCTGGCCTCGGGCCCCTCTGTGAGTCACTGGCAAAGAGGTTCGCAACTCCCTTGCTTTTGCATTCATTACTCACTTGTGACTGAGCCTAATAACAGAGTAATTTGTGAAGCAAGATGGGTGAGTCACCAGGCAGGGAGGAGAGCGTGCATGGGATGACTTGGTGCAGGGGAGCAAACTATTTAATAGCACCTGGAAAGGAAGTGCTGACGTGCTGCTAATTGGGTTAAGATTTCTGTGCATCGCAATACCCTTGCCTGGTTACCCAGGCATTAGTGTACATTTTAGACTTCTAAAGTTACCTTACAAACACAGGTGGGGAAGAGAATTCCAGCTTTGAAAGCAGATTATTCATTCTCAATCCCATGTCCCTTTCTCGTGGATTTCCACCCAGTGGTCTTGGGCGCCTTTCCTCTGAACCCTGGGAATGGTACTCTCCTAAGATCTGTCTGTGCTTGGCTTTGCTCCATGTTCTGGTCGCAGTCAGACCTGTTTTTCTGCCAGCTCCTCCCCAGGTTATCAGCCTGCGGAAACTTCCACAGCCACCTGCCTCCCTCCTGGTCCTCCGCTGGGCCCTGGCCATCTGTCACTGACTGCCCAGGGCAGAGATGAGCCGGAGTCTCCAAACAGGCAAAGAGGCACCCCAAGGAGTTATATTTTAGGGACTCCTGCCTCCCTAAACTGCATTTTCCGCCTTATCTTTATTACCTCCAAGTCTAAAGTCAGTAAGGAAGCATTTTTTAATTAAATTTTTTTTAAGTATATATTTTATTGATTTCAGAGAGGTAGGGAGAGGGAAGGAGAGCTAGGAACATCAATGATGAGAGAATCATCAAACGGCTGCCTCCTGCACGCTCCCTACTGGGGATCCAGCCCACAACCCAGGCATGTGAATCGAACTGTGACCTCCTGGTTCACAGGTCGACCCTCAACCATTGAGCCGTGCCGGCTGGGCAGGAAGCATATTTCCTATTTCCTTTGAAACTGCTAGAATCCAAAAGATTCTCCTGGTTAGCATCTGTGTGTGTAAAGAGGCTGAGAGGAGTTTTATGTCGGTAACAGACTTGCCTTACTTCAAATCGGCTATTAGCTTTTGCATAGTAAACATTTAGTTTAAAAAACCAGCCTCTTGAAAAACGTATTTGGGAAGCTGCCTCCAAACCATGGGAGAGGCGGAGGAGGAGAGCCTTGTCCGCGTGGGTTCCTTCTGCGCGCAGCAGCAAACTGCTTTTCCCGGAGTAAAACTCCACTGGCTCCACATTGACATTAGGACGGGGCCGCTGCAGGGAGGAGCCCAGATGAGGCACACTGTGACACTTTCTCACGGGGCCCAAAGACACACGCGGGGAGGACAGCACTAGGGGAGAGCCCTGCCTTAAGGAGAACTTGACCATGTAGATGCCAAGTGCCTGGTTGACATGTTAAGGGTTTATTAGTTTTGCTGGGAAAGTAGGCCTATGATGTTTGCTAGCGATGAAGAAGTATCACCCCCTTAGAAAGCGATGGTTGGCCTGGGGGCCTTTCTAAGCCGTAGAATCAGTGGGAGCCAAAGGCAGAAGCACAGCCCCCTAGCAGGCAAGTCCTCTAATCTGCAGGCAGACTCTGCATACAGCCTGGGAGGTGCAAGGAGACGGCGCTCCCTTGGAGTCGGAATTTCAGAGGACTTTCTGACTTGCGCAGAATCACTTCAGCCCTTGGTAATTAGTATTTGAGTAGGCACATCAAGATGGTTGGATTTTTCCATCAGGGCAGTCTTGGTCCAATCAGGGTCGGAGCAACAAAACGCCGGCCAGGAGGAGCTCTGAAGAGCGCAGGAATCACAGCTATAGGAAGCTGGAGGGGCTGGCGGAGCCCCAAGGAAGACCCCCCTCCCTCCCCCGGCTGATGTGCAGATCCTGATTCCTGATGCAGAGGGTGCAGAGTCTTCGTTGCTATGGTATCCACAGAACTAGCTGGAAGCCAGCCCTCTGGAACTTGCTGGAGATCGGCCCTCTTGGGTGCTGGGCGAGCAGTTCAATGGGAGTGTCAGCTGCCACAAAACTCCTGAGGGAGGTGCCAGTGGCAGCTGCTGGCTGCTGGGGGTGGGGGGAGCCCTCACTGGGAGCCCTCCAGGGCCAGCAGCACCTTTCTTTCTTCCGCAGTGCCTCTCTACCACCCTCTGCTGGCAAAGAGAAATAGGTAAAGGGACCAGGCCCATTTCACAGAGCAGGCAAAAAGGGTGAATTGCCCCTATCCTCCACGGCTGCTCCAGACTGATCCCCCTGGCTCAGTCTAAGCAGCTGTCTCTCTCATTTATAGGTTTTGGTGTGTGTGTGTGTGTGTGTGTGTGTGTGCGCGCGCGCGCGCGCGCGCGCAAGAGCGTGTGTTTATTTCAGAGAAGGGAGAGAGGGAGGGGGAGGAAGGGGAAGGGGGGGAGAGAGAGAGAGAGAGTGAGAGAGAGAGAGAGAGAGGGAAACATCAATGATGAGAATCATTGATGACCTGCTCTTGCATGCCCCACACTGGGGATGGAGCCCATAGCCCAGGCATGTGCCCTGACCGAGAATCAAACTGTGACCTCCTGGTTCATAGGTTGACCCTCAACCACTGAGCCACGCCAGCCGGGCAGAAGTTTATTTCTTTTGCATGATAACAGTCCAGGTATCACTACCCCCCCCCCGCCCCCCCCCCCCCCCCCCCCCCCCCCCCCCCCGCTGCGCTTTCCAGATGTCAGGAAAGAAGACAGACAGACACCAGGACAGGCAGCTTGGTCTTTAGGGAGATTACCCGAATCAATTCCTCGCTTGTGTCGCTGACCCAGACCCCACACGACCACATTTAGCCGCAAGGGAGGTTGGGAAATGTTGACTCACGTGACAGGGCAGCCATGAGCCTGGTAAAACTTGGGGGTGAGGGCCTGTGACTAGAAGGCAGAATGAATGGGTACTTAGGACATCCTGATCCCCCTCGGTGACACCTCTGAGGTGACACTATGCTTCTGTTGCAAATACTCTTGAGTTTTTCTGTTTTTTGTCTCTAAGTCTGTTCTGAATTTCTTCAAGGCCTATATTGATATAATTGGAAAATTTAGTATGAGCGAATTACTTAAAGCTGTTTTGATCTTGCTGTAGGTTAATCACTTCTCTACACAAAGCACAGTTGTGTTTGCTTTTCCGCTGCCGTTTTTGCACATTTCCAGGCCTTTATGCACTAACTGAGTCATAACTAATGTGCTCCCGAGGTAAGTGCTCTGGCGCTTGCACTGGCTCATCCATGTGAAGTGGCCCGATTTGAGATGCTCTGAGAAGTAGGATTACACTTGGCTCTGTCCTTGCACCGTGGACAGAAAGCAAGTAGGGCCTCCTGCTTTCCTTCGTGTTTTATCTTAAAGGCATAACCAGTATTTTTGGCCAAGTTCCTAGAGTTAGTTTCAAAGAAAACACAAACAGACTCGATGTAGATAAGCATGTTTAGCTGACCTCTGCTCCAAGTTTCAAAAATCGTTTGGCAACTAAAAAAATGAAGTTATTTGTAGATAATTAAATTAGATAACATTTTTGGCCATAACGTCTCTTCTTGATTTTTCAGCCCCAGTAAGTTTCTCATCCATTCATTCAGCAAATCCTTAGTTAGTGTCTACTGTGTGCAAGCTTTGGGCATGCAGTAGTGGGCAGGCCGGGCAAGGTCCCCACTCTTCTGGGGCTGACTTCTCTCTCTCTCTCTCTCTCTCTCTCTCTCTCTCTTTTTAAATTTTCAGAGTGGGAGGAGGAGGGAGAAAGAGATAGAAACAAAAATGATGAGAGAGAATCATTGATTGGTCACCTCCTGCATGCCCCACACTGGGGATCGAGCCTGCAACCAGGCCATTCGTCCCAAGTTGGGAATCAAACCATGACCTCCTAGTTCATAGGTCGATGCTTAACCACTGAGCCACACCGGCCAGGCTTGACTTCTCTTTATCGAGGACCCTGGCCTCCCTGTAGTCTGGCCACCTGACCTCCAAAGCTCTCACTTCCTCTCCGCTCTCCAACCATGTCATCCTCAGGTATTGTGAACGTGGGTTCTAGAATGTCTCTTCCCTTCATACACCTTTACTTCTATTTGACTTGTCTATTTAACTTCTCATTTCTCCTCACTGTCCTCTGTCTGAGTGACGTTTTCTGTTCTGTAGGGACATATTCTTGTCACTCCTCCACCCGAGAGAGATGTTCTGTAGGGTTCGTTATCTTCTGAGCTGATGGATTTGCAGCAGGCATTATGTGGTAATCACCAGAAATGCCGGAAGCCCCAGCCCCACTAGGAGCTCCTACCTCAGCAAGAGTTCAAGTGCTGTATTTTTATTTTATCTTTTTATTGATTTCAGAGAGAAAGGGAGATATATATATATATATATATATATATATAGAAACATCAGTGATCAGAGAGAATCATGGATTAGCTGCCTCCTGCATGTCCCCTACTGGGGATCGAGCCCACAACCCGGGCATGTGCCCTGACCAGGAATCAAACAATGACCTCCTGGTTCCTAGGTCAACACTCAACCAGGGAGCCACATTGGCGGGGCAAGTGCTGTATTTTTAGTACTTCACAAAAATGTTGCTTCAGACAGTGATCACCTTGCGGCCCAGACGGGTTTATTTCTTCATTCCCAAGGTCAGATTTAATGGTGTTCATCCGAGAAAGTGGCTCAGCAGGCTTCCCTCACCCTGTTTGGTTCTGTATCCATGAGGTCAGAAACTAATGACTCAGAAGAACCTACATGAGTTAGAGTGTCTTTCTGCAAGGACTGGCAGTTGGCGTGGAAATAGGGTTTAGACATTTCACAATAATAGCAGGTGGGAAAACACAGCTGGGCTGTGATGCCACGTCCATCACTGACACTTCCCTAAATAGAGAGAAATCAGTGCAAGCATTTGTCTTGTAAATATTTTTTAAATAGCTTTCAATTTTTTATATCGATAAAAAGTACAAGGCGATGGGAAAAGGGAAGTTTGAGTAACTGATGAAAAAAAGGAGTGAATAAATCTGTCTACTTATAAGAAAATACCAAGCAGAGAGACTGAGGAGCTGTTAACTGAGTTGACAATTTTTCAGGTGCCAGAAAGGCCTAGAGTTCAGCCAAAGAAATGAAGGTGAGAGATGGGCTGCAAGTTGCATGTGGGAGTCAAACTGTCCAGAAAGTGACCGAGTCACAGGAAACCGCCTCCCACCCCAAGCGACGGATTCATTGTTGCAAAGGCTCAGATTTTTTTTAAAGAGCAGTAATGTGTGGGTTTTTGGAAAAATATATGTTTTTATTTATTTTTAGAGAGAGAGGAAAGGAGAGTAATAGAGAGAGAGAAACATCAATACTCAGAGAGAATCATGGATCGGCTGCCTCCTGCACGCCCCCTACTGGGGATGAGCCCGCAAACCGGGCATGTGCCTGACCAGGAATTGAACCTGTGACCTCCTGATTCATGGGTCGACGGTCAACCACTGGGCCACGCCAGCTGGGCTGTGGGTTTTTAAATGCATGTATGTCTCTATCTCCATCCTTTCTAATTCTTTCTCCATCTGGATATTGTTGAAGTATTGCAATACCTAGACAGTTAACACAGCAGGAAGGTATCATTCCGCTCACCGTGTCAGTCATGGGTTTTGCACCCCACCCAGCATCTTTCTGAGGCTGTATCAGGGAGGCCGCAGCCTCTTTTACACTGAACGACAGGAACAAAAAGCCTTCAGTTAGCAGTAACTATGAGGGCCACTGTCCGATTTGAAATTGAGAGCCGGGTCAGAAATGGGGGAGGAAGAGAAGAAAAGGGACAGATGGGTACCCAGTGTCAGCAAGATGAGATCAGAGGCTGAACAGGGAGAAATGACAGATGCTACAGGCTGTCAGCCCCTCCTCAGTCATCCCAGGGCGTTCCTGCTTCTCCAGTATGCTGTAGGAGAAAATCCTAATCCAGGCACTTCTGCTAAACGTAAAGTTCAGGCAGCTGAACTGAGCTGTCAGTTTCAATCAAGAAGGTCGGGAAACGCTAGGTGGCTCAGTGGTTGAGCGTTGATCTATGAACCAGGAGGTCACGGTTCAATTCCTGGTCCCAGGCACATGCTTGATACCCAGTGTGGGGCGTGCAGGAGGCAGCCGATCAGTGATTCTCTCTCATCATTGATGTTTCTCTCTCTCCCTCTCCCTTCCTCTCAAAAATCAATAAAAAAGATATATATTAAAAAAAGGTGGGGAAACGAACACTGGGTGTGTCAGCCAGTGCTCTTGGTCGTAGGCAACCGTGTCCACCTCTTACCATCAAAACAACGGACTTGATTGGCAGTGACTCACAGCCTGGAAGGAGGGCGGTGGGCCAGCAACAAGGAGGTCAGGAAGGCCAACAGTCGGAGAGACAGCTGTATTTTTTAGTAGCTGCTGCCGCTGGACAGCGCTGTTGGCTCCAGACTCAAGAGTCCCGAGAACAGCATCCAACTGGCCAAGCCGAGGCATCCCAGGCCGGCCGCCAGCAGATGGGGAACGGTCCACCGTGGCTTGGACAGTGGGAAAGATCATCTCCCTGCTACTGTGAGGGCCGGGTGCTGCTTCCCCCACATGGCACTTCCGGTGTGCGGGGGCCGGAAAGGTGACTCGAGCGGATGCCAGAGGCAGCGGCAGGGGCCTGTGGCCGTGCGACAGGAGAGGTTTTCATTTTGATGAAGTCCAACTTACCTGTTTTATATTTGTCGTTTTGCTTTTGGTGTCCTACACAAGAAGGCTTTGCCTAACCCAGGGATGGGGAACGTCCGGCCCGCGGGTCAGATAAGGCCCAAGAAGTTATTTGGTTTGGCCCTGCCAAGGCAACTGCAGGAGGGACTCAAAATTTAATAAATCTAGGAGCTGTTTTCCTAGCAACATAAATTTATAGTAAGTGAATTATATTAAGCAAATGATGTTATAAATATCCAAATGGCCCCTGGCAGAGAAAAGGTTCCCCACCCCTGGCCTAACCCAGGGTCACTGAGATCTCCTTTAGAATCTTCTACTAGTTCTATAACTTTAGTTCTCATGTTCAGGGCTGGGATTCATTTTGCATTGGTTTTTAACTCTTTCGAAGCAGCAACCATGGATGTTCAGTGGCAGCTCGTGAAGAAAAAGTGAATAATGAAGAGTTCCTTATTTTCTCAATTTGAACGGATTTAGGGGCCCACCCTCAACTTCTGAATTCTTTCCGTGTCTATTTCCCTTTCAATGTGTTTGGCTGTTGGGTATTGAAGTTACTATGGCTCTCAACACATCCTGATTCATTGCTCACATGTGGTGCGCAGGGCATTATTCAGAGCAGCGACTCCTACATAATCACTGTAAGCTATTCATTTAACTCTTTAATCAGGACGATAAAGTTCAGCTATTTATTTATTCACTGAATTATAGATGTTATAATAAATATAAATTAACAAATATTTATATTTCACTGGACAAATTCACCTGTACTGCCTGGAATCAAATTTTAGGAGTGAGCAAACTTTTATATAGCAATTATTATAACAACATAAAAAAAAAATCTTGCCCAGCTGGTGTGGCTCAGTGATTGAGTGTCAAGCTATGAACCAGGAGATCATGGTTTGATTCCCAGTCAGGACACATCCCCGGGTGGCAGGCTTGATCCCCAGTAGGGGGCGTGCAGGAGGCAGCCGATCAATGATTCTCTCTCATCATTGATGTTTCTCTTTCTCTCCCTCTCCCTTCCTCTCTGAGATCAAGAAAAATATACTTAAAGAAATACCTGTTGGCATGGACTAATTGGAACGAATTATAATATGAAGTAAAATGTGCTTGTTCTGTATCTGCTGGAGAAGTTCTTAGGACTCTAGTGAAGATTTACTCATATTTGGAGCTTTCGTGGTGTTGACCTTTGGCATGTTGAAGTTGTAGAGGTTATTTTTCATACCATAGAATCATGCAAGAGGAAGGTGCCTGCCCATAAGAGTAACATGTTGTACAGAAAGTATGAACAGTGCTGTGTTAAACTTCAGTTTGCCCACCGCGGCCAAAATGGTTCTGACGGTATTGGCAGAGCAGTTCTTGTTGACTGCAATGAAGAGATGTGCAACCCATTGCGCAATAATATTCTGTTGTTACCTTCTCCCCCACCCCACCCCATCCCAGAACTGTGTGGTTTAGGCATTTTGAGCCCAGGTTCTCATTGTTATCTCAGCTTTATTGTCTTGCAGATCTAATGTGTTCTTTTCCTGTCTCTGTAGAATGTTTCAGACGTTTAAAGACTGGTTTTGGTTGGAAAGATTCTGGCTCCCTCCAGCAATAAAGTGGTCAGACCTCGAAGATCACGATGGACTCGTCTTTGTGAAACCCTCTCATCTGTATATGACCATCCCATATGCCTTTGGCTTGCTGATTATCCGGCATTTCTTTGAAAAGTAAGTATTGCTTGTGTGTCTTTCCTTCCCATGCCCCTGCCTGGTCCCAGCTGTAGAAGAAGAGAGTCCTGGTAAGATCCTTGAAGAATCTGCTGTTCGGAGGTGCAGATCCTGGGAGGCCGTGCACAAAATCAGTGCACACCAACTGTTATCTAGGAGCCGAACAAGTAAAATGAGAAACAAGTGCTTTAGTTGCACAGTGAGAAAATGGAGACCGAGAGGTTAAGTATCACAGAGCTTATTAGTGCCAATGACAGCGTGGGAACCCGGCTCACATTCCCTGGGCCAGGTCTGTGACCCAGGTCTGTGACAAAGGACACGCACCCCAGAAAGGCAGCGCTGGAGAGCTGTGATTAGAGGGTGCATTATCATTTCCAAATGCCTACAAAATAGCAAATATGGTTCCTTAAAGAGCAAACTTCATCTTGCCTTATTGCAACGTTTATTTTAAAGGTTTATTGAAAGCTTCAATAGCTGGCCTTCCTTCCAGGGTATAAGGAAATCAAAGAAAAAAGTAGAAATTTGCTTTGTCAGGAAAAGCAAACTTCTTTTCTTTCTCTTAATTTAAATAGATATTACTTTCAGCCTTCTTATTAAAACTGCACTAGTGTCATGATAACAGGAGATAAATGTCCATTTGTAATCTCTGTAGCTGTCTCTGTTTCAAAAACCTGTTATTAGCACATTATTTTTTTGGAGCAAAAAGAATATTTGAATGTCAAGAGTTGGAAAAACTTAAGACGAAATCTGATGAAGATCATGTTGTCCAAGACTAACCGTAATGCAGATCATATGTGCATAACCATTTGCAGGGTGCTTATCTCGAGCGTTAGTTTGACCAGCTCTGTTACCGGGACCGCCCCAAAGGTTTCCGTACAAACAGCAGCTTCCCGTGGGCCCACTATGTGCTTGCTGTGGGGAGACACCACGAAACCCCAGCTGAGAACATCTGAAAAGGTGCCTCCTTTTTGACAGTGGATCCTGCTTTTTCCTAGATGTTTGGATTTCTGAGGGAATGCACACATAAATAAAGTAGGGTTTCGCCCCTGCCTACCACATCAGCCAATGACTCCTCCCTGGTCTGAAGCGTCGCTTTTCTTGCCTCACGTGCCTGGTGCTCTCCGCATCTGGCACCCAGCTCCTCTGCTTATTTGCATTGCAGATTTCCTACCTTTTTGGGTGGACAGCTCCATTTTTTATGTTTTGATCCGGACAGAGAACTAGGAAATTCTTTCGGTTGCCAAAGCAGCGCAGCTGTGGGGGACCAACTTGTTCGTCTTGGTCTTGGCCTCGCCAACAACAATTAGGAAGGAATCCAATCCTCTGTTAATTCCCAGGACCATTCTTGATGCCTCTCAAGGGACCGAGTCAAGTCGGCATCACCCTTATAACTTTAACTCCCAGGAACTCACCCGGAGCTCCTTCCGTTCTGTGACGCTGCAGAGCACTGAGTGTTGTTCCACTCGTCTCATCGCTCTTCAAGCACTGGCAGTAAGGAAAGGTTAACATGGGAGAGAAAGCATATTTAAAAGCATATATATATTTATCGATTTCAGAGACGAAGGGAAAGGAGAGAGATAGAAACATCAGTGAGAATCTTTGATCAGCTGCCTCCCGCACATTCCCTACTGGAGATCAAGCCCACAACCTGGGGCCACTGGGAATTGAACCGTGACCTCCTGGTTCATAGGTTGCTGTTCAACCACTGAGCCAAGCCAGCTGGACAAAAGAATGCTTTTTAAAAAAAATATATTTTATTGATTTTTCACAGAGAGGAAGGGAGAGGGATAGAGAGTTAGAAACATCGATGAGAGAGAAACATTGATCAGCTGCCTCCTGCACACTGCCTACTGGGTATGTGCCCGCAACCAAGGTACATGCCCTTGGCTGGAATCGAACCCAGGACCTTTGAGTCCACAGGCCAACGCTCTACCCACTGAGCCAAACTGGTTAGGGCCGAAAGCATACTTTTTTAAAAACAAGTTATATTTTTTTCCCAGGGCTTCTATATCGTTTGTATTAGATTAAACCACTTATGTCATAAGTAAAATATTACTGACACCTTGAATTTGAATAGAAACTTATAGTTTAAGAGGTACATAGAATCACTAATGGTATCATCTCAGTGGAGAAAATGAGAGGTACGTGACCTGGCCAAGGTGAAACAGGAAGTATGTAAGGAGGAGATTTGGGACTTGAACCCTCTTGTTACAACATGAGGTTTAGGGTTGTTGGTTTTTTATTTCCCCCATAACTTCTTGGACTTTCACAAGGAACTACCCCTGATGGTCAAAGAGAGTAAATGATTATCTCTTAGGAATACAGAAGACATAGCCTCAAGGGATGATCGCAAATGTGAAATTTTCTGAACTCTCTTAAAAATTCATGTAGCCCTAGCTGGTGTGGGTCAGTGGTTAGAGCATCAGCTGGCAGACTGAAAGGTCCAGGTTCAGTTCTGGTCAAGGGCACATACTTCGGTTGCAGGCTTGATCCCAAGCCCTGGTCAGGGCCTGTGCAGGAGGCAACCAATCGATGTCTCTCTCTCACATCGATGTTTCTCTCTCTCTCTGTCTCTCCCCCTCCCTTTCACTCTCTCTGAAAAGCAATGGGAAAATATCCTCAGGTGAGGATTAACAACAAAAAGAAATTCATGCAAATTGGACACTGCATTTCAGCATATCCTGTGTTTACCGTGAGTCGGCTTCCTTCTGTTGTCCTAGGAATTGTGACCAGGCCTGGTGGTTTGGCTGCTTATTTTTACGCGGTAGTACCAGCCAGGAGCCATTGAACACCAGGAAGTGGCGCCCCTCCCTTTTCTGGCTGTGGAGAGCCAACTGGAGACAGAGCTGGTGCAGGACAAACAAGTCGATCATTTGAAAGTGACCAACATTTGCTTTGTATTTTAGGATTTCCTTTCCTTACAAATGTTAGTTTGTGGCTTATGGTTGATTGTGTGTGTGTGTGTGTGTGTGTGTGTGTAATTGCAGTTTCTAACTAGTGTATCCAGACTCTCTGCATTTATGTGTCTCAAGTGTGATGTAAAGGGATCTGAGCTACTCAAATTTAAACACTTGTGGAATAAACATATTATCTCAGAGTAAATTATGTTCCCAGAATAGTCCAAGGCAGGGGTGGAGCTGGGAAAACCAGAGGTCATCGTTTTTCTTTCACTTGGTTGTGGAGTGAATAGATTCCCCACCTTGATCACTTCTACTCGGCAGCACAGGGCACTGTGGGGCAGCACGTCCATCATTCCTTAAGGAAGGGTGGGTGCAGCAGTCTACAGGAGTTCAGGAAGGATTGCTAGCCTGGCCGGTGTGGCTCAGTGGTTGAGCACCTACCTATGAACCAGGAGGTCAGGGTTGGATTCCTCTCAGGGCACATGCCCGGGTTGCAGGCTTGACCCCAAGTAGGGGGCGTGCAGGAGGCAGCCGATCCACGATTCTCTCTCCTCGTTGATGTTTCTCTCTCTCTGTCTCCCTCTCCCTTCCTCTCTGAAATCAATAAAAAAATATATATTGTTTTTTAAAAAAGATTACTACTGTCCTCATTGCAGCGGTCTCTAAATTGGCACCTTAGACTTGAGTGTTATGAGGTTGCCTTGGTCCCGCTATTCTGTTTTCTCAGATGAGACCCTCTGACCAAACTCTGGCCAAAGAGCCTTCAGATCCTCAGGAGCCAGGAGGCGATCCCATGCCAGTGGGCTATTGCTCCTGTTTACGGGGAAGCATTAAGCCTCATCTGCTTAATATCTGCCTAGGCCTGCCTGCCTTTTGTTCAATAAAATAGTATTGAAAAGAGGGGGGACCTCTGGGATTGCAAGGCTTTTGGCTCACAGGTAACCCAGGCCGTGCCAGGTAAAGAGGGGGCCATTGGGGTGTCCGCATGGGGCCGTCTGAAGGCTGGGTTCTGTAATAGTAGCAAACCTAAGAAACCCTCTCCTGGCAGTTAACTCGCTCTGAACTATTTACATGGGAGCAGAAGTCCACGATGTTGTTCTTTTTTCCTCTTGGACTTTTTTCTACTCCCTATCAATAAAGTGCAAGTTCAGGCAAGCCTGGACATGTTAAAAAAAACAAGGCCGTATTTCTCTTGTTTAAATTAATATAGATATGTTTCTCATATCACCAAGTATGCTGTGGATGTGTGTTTATCCACTGTGTATACTTATCCACATACTTACTCTCACATGACCCTTTGGAGGGAATGTTACACTCATCTGGCTTTGAGATTGGCTGTATTCCCTCACCACATAAGTCTTCTTGGCTCAGTTCTGCTTTGCTTTTTCATTTTTTTCTGATTTCCTCATTTCTAACATTCGAGGAGATAGCACTGAGTGATTCTGATGGAGAACACTACCGTATTCAACCGTTTTGTATCTGTGTTATTCTAGTAAAAACAATGAGTTTCTTCTCCAGTAACAATTCTCCACTCGTAGGTTGGATAAATGAACCAATTCCACTATTTATCCAAAACCCTGTCAGATAGATTTTTTGAGACTGTGTTAGTTTTAAGAACACATTAGTTTTTGTTTTATCTGGACCTTTTGTGCAGAGGGAGATAATTAATCATATTTCCCTAATCATGGCATGCTGCCTTTTGTCTGCGTCAAGTAAGCCCTCTTTTGGTTGATTGATTGGAATTCACTTTTTCACTAATTACCTTTTATCCTCAGTTCCCAGTCCCGTTCCCCTCCCTGCTGGGTTTTCATGTTTGTGATGGCTTTTCGTTTGTATGACCCCGTGAAACACGTGCATAAACATAAACTGTGCGCATTGTTGGCTGACACGTGCACAGCGATGAGCCCTCACTCCGCTGCTCCGTTTTCTGAGGATGGCGCTGTGCTGTGTGATGTGGCCACACCGCTCTGTGCGCATCTGGTGCATCATTAGCTTGTGTTCCTCTGTCTCTGACATGTATGGGCCCTTTCCAGGAGCACTTGGTCCATCTGGACGTTGGACTGGTTTGTACATTTTATCAGATTATCCGAGGAGATTTTTATTCAGCTCCTATGGTTGTAAAAAAATGAATTGAAGGGCTGAGTGATCATTCCTAACCAGGACTTCCAGCATTTCATCAAACACAGAAACTCCTCAGTAAGTATAAGCATAGATGGACCTGGTAGAAGGTGGAGCCTTCGTTAGAACCGAAGGAAGAATTGGGATCTATTATTATTTGTAAAAAATTGATTTTATTGAGATATTTATATAACAAAGTTCATCCAAAACTTGATGCATTTTGACAAATGTATACAGTCATGTAACCGTCACCACAATTATGCCATAGGAGATTTTTATCAGCCCCCAAAACTTCCCAGTACCCCGTTCAGTTAGCCTCTTCCCTAGATACTAGCTCCTGGCAATCACTGACATGCTTCTGTCCATATAATTTTGCCTTTCCTGGATTTCCTATAAATGGAATCCTATGGATTGTAATCTTTTGTGTCTGACTTGTTTTTACTTGGCATAGTGCTTTGAGGTGTTTGCTGACGTTATTATATGTACGTATAGTGCTTCCTTGTCATTGCTGAGTAGTCTCAGTATATGGCTACACCACAATTGATCTGTCCTCTAACTAGCTGACGGAAACGTGGCCATTTACACTTTTTGGCTGTTATAAATAAAGCTGCTGTGAACATGTGAGTACGAGGATTTGTATGGGTATATGCTTTTTTCCTTTTGGTAAATAGCTAAAGTATCTGCTCTTCAGAAGACGTTATTAATGTTTGTATTTCTGTACAATAGATTATTAGAGAACAAGAAAAAGGAATGAACTCTGAACACATCCAAAAACTGGATGGACCCGAAAACCACTAGGCCAGGGGAAGGAAGCCAGACATGAGCAACCACATACTGTATGGGTACATTGTATTTAGTACCAGAAAAGTCAAACTCTAAAGACAGATCAGTGATCGAAAGACAGGGCAGTGGTGAGAGAAAACAGGGATTAACAGTAAACATGCATGAGGAGTCATTGGGGTGAAGAAAATATTCTAAAACTGACTCATGGTGACAAGTGCACAACTTGGTAAATTTTCTTTAAAAAAAAATCACTGAATAGTAGCCCAGCCAGCGTGGCTCAGTGATTGAGCGTCAATCCACGAACCAGGAGGTGATGGTTTGATTCCTGGTCAGGGCACATGCCCGAGTTGCAGGCTCCATCCCCAGTAGGGGGCATGCAGGAGGCTGCTGATCCATGATTCTCTTTGATCATTGATATCTCTATCTCTCTCCCTCTCCCTTCCTCTCTGAAATCAATAAAAATATATTTAAAAAACAAATAGAAAAAGAAGACTGGCAATACCAACTGTTGGCAGGAATAGGGAGTAACTGGAACTCTGGCATGTTATTGGATGGGATGCAAAATGGTACAACCACTTCAGCAAACAACGTGCCAGTTTCTCATAAAGTTAAATAACGTACTTGATGCACCACCCAGCAACCCCATTCTTAGACCTTTACCCAAGAGTATGACATTTTCTCAAGTTAGAACTTTAAAAAGGAACATAGTAATTTCTGTAAGATAATATCACCAAATAAAACTTTTAATCTCAAAATATTTATTTTAATCTCTGGGAATCTTAATAAAGCTCTAAGTGGAATGGCTTATCCGAATTCCTGGATCTTTTGTATGAATATATCTGAATTTACATAAAATGGATTTTAGGGAACTGTGCCAGTATTTTATTTTTCAAGATATTGCTTGCATAAAAGGTTTCAAAATTTGTTCTCCTTGAACTTAAGGCAGATAGCTGTCGGCCGTGGGTAATCCATTGACAACACGAACCAGTGACTGAGCTTTCATTTGGAATCCAAAGTCACCGCCTGAGTTCTCTGGTGTCATTGTGGCTTCATTATCAGACTTTGAACTGTCTTTCATTTTTTTGTAGATTTATCGCCACACCTCTAGCAAAGACTTTCGGTATTAAAGAGGAAGTTCGGAAGATTATACCAAACACTGTCTTAGAGACTTTTTACAAACGCTCTACGAGCAAACCATCTGAAGTAAGTTCACATTCTTTTTGGGGGATTTAAACATCTTCTTTCATAATGTTTCTGTCATCTGGAGCTTCCCTCATCTGGGCAAGAAATTGGTTCCAGTTAACTGGCGAATGATTTGGTCCATTTGAATTTTTTTCTCTATGGATAGGTTTTATCGCAATCCAAGCATAGTATAAAATGGCAAATAAATATCTATATATATAAAAGGCTAATATGCTAAGTGTCCATCCATCCGGTCACTATCATGCGCACTGAACACCAGGGGCAGACACTCAACGCAGGAGCTATCATGACGTGCACTGGCCATTTACAGAGAAACGGCACTGCAGACCTGGTGCCCACAAAGCACTTGGCTTCCCCCAAGTGGGACACAGGCCCCACCATGACCCCAGAGCGACACCCCACCAAATCGCAGCCGACGCTGCTGAGACCCCATGGCACAACATGCGGCCCACAGCCCAGCCCAGCCCAGAAACAGTTGCTGTGGGCGCTGGGTAATGACGTCACGTAGCAACGCCCAGCCTCCTCTCTCTAGGGACGACTAGCATCCTTGCAGTTTCTTCAGCCCAGGAACACGACTTGCTTCATAGCCAGGTGCAAAAATTTCACACTTTAACCAAATGTCTGTGAAGCATTTTCCCGTGCCTCATCTCATTTGATCCTCACAGAAGTCTTGGAGTAGGTAGATAGGAGACTCGGTGGAATCCTATTTTCTTTTCATTAGCTGGAAAACACAGATTTAGAAAGCTTAGAAACTTGACCCGACTGAAAAGAAGTAAGAAATGGTGGACCTTGAAAATGACTTCAGGTTTTCTCACTGCGCAGAATATAGTCAAACACGGCTGCAGTTAAATATTTTACCCTTTGTTCTCCCTGTGTGATCTACAATAATAATCTGCTTCGTGTTGATATTTACTGCTGTGTTGCTGACAATTACCTGAAAGAGAAGTTGGGGTGCTTCACAGGGCTGGGAAAAGTTTATCTAAACCAGAAAGCAGGTCTAATTAAGCAAGTTTTTCTATGTATATAAAGCTCTCACTGGCGCTAATTGCATGCGTGTGTTTCCATCTGTCATTGTTGATCACGAATTTAGTTGACACTTCTGTTATAGAGAAAGGGCAAATAGCGATATTAAACTATTTCTTCTAATTAATTTCCTTTCAGTGTGCATGAATTCATGCACTGGGCCACTAGTTATAAAATAACAAATGTGAATAGTTGGACTATTGTGTACAACTCTAATGTTGAACACTTATAATTAATGCCATAACTTGAGTATAAAGATCAAAATTTCATTTTTAATGGTTGGATATAGACAATATTTACTGCTTAAAAAAAGATCACTATGAAGGTAAAGGAGCCCGTAGCTGACAATGTTGATGATTGAGGCACCATCAATATTCATTCCTTTTGAACCTGTCCATTGTGGTGGCTTTTGTGTGAAGGACACTTTATTTTATCCAAGGCCTCAACACACACAGAAATCTGTTGTGCCCCTGCCTGCTCCCTAGAGGTAGAATTTTTAAGAGTCACAATTCTTTTCACGATGCAGGATGTCCTTCTCGAAATGTAGTGTACTACATGTTTATGTACCATAGAAGAAGTTTTTAATCTAATAGTTTAAAAACGATAGTGTCCAGGCAGGTCTAGATTCTTATATATGTGGAAACAGCATCGATGAGAGAAATTCATTGATCGGCTGCCTCCTGCACACCCCCGATTGTTCTGAGCTGAAAGAGTTTTAGGGATTAGGTCGTCCTTTTCTTCATGATCCAGGTGAGGAAGCTAAGGCCTCATAGGAAGAAATGGGATGTCCAAGGTCATGCAGCTGAGTGACCTTGGCTGAATCTGTAGCAGGAACCTGGCCCCTGCTCCCCGCCCCCCTGTCCAGCACTGTTCCTGTGATGCCCACGTGTCTTCTTTCCCTGTGAATAGAATATTGAAAATGTGTTTCAGAGGCTGGAACACCTGGAGTAATTGTTGTAACTTGGGTCACACACAGTGTGGACATTTTTAAAAAATATATATATATTTTATTGATTTTTTACAGAGAGGAAGGGAGAGAGATAGAGAGTTAGAAACATCGATGAGAGAGAAACATCGATCAGCTGCCTCATGCACATTTTGGGGATGTGCCCGCAACCCAGGTACATGCCCTTGACCGGAATCGAACCTGGGACCTTTCAGTCCGCAGGCCGACGCTCTATCCACTGAGCCAAACAGGTTTCGGCTCCACAGTGTGGACATTTGCATCAACCTCAAACCAAGAAGAAAAATGAAGGAAAATAATTAAGATTTCTAACTTCTATTGTTTGTGGATTACAAGATCGAGGCAATATTTGCAAAGCAGATCAAGATAACAAGTTGTCCAAAAAGTGCCCATACATTAAAAGCACTGGAACGTGGGAAGACAGGAAATCATAGGGGAAGGCGAGGTACATGACTTCCTAGTGATTTCAGATGTGGAAACAAAATAATCTCATTATACCTCCCATAGTAACTTGGCTGGTGTCATACCAATAGCGTTTTGTCTGTATTTTGTCATACACATAGCCATAAATTTGGCTGAGGTAAGACAAGTTGCTGGGAGAACTAAAAAAAAACAACCCAAAACTGTGCTGCTCCGAGATCCGGGTATTACCTCTAACGAAGTTTTCCCAAGCTGTCACGGCAGAAACCGCAGCGGTGACACATGTGGACAACACATGACTCCCTGACACAGTTGAGTGTGTGGAGCTGAGGATGCTCCTGCAGCTGTTCTCTGCGGCCTCGATAGAAACAGAAGTATTCAGTATGCACAGTGCCGACTCCGGCTGGTTAGCACAGGAGGGTATACAACGTGGTATTGATGAGGCCCCAAACACTGTGCACATCCGCTTCCCCTGAGGGTTCTGCACTGTGATTTCGCACCATTCTTTTGGGGCTGTGTATGTGCAGCTGCGAGTCCACTATTGATGCATATGTTTACGTCTCTCTATATATATCTCAATAATAACTTCAAGATGTATTGGGAGTGAGCCCTGGGAACAGCCCAACGGCCCTGGCCAAAAGATCAATTATTCTGCTATTGATAAAATGGAGCAACGGCAGAACTTAGGGTCTAGCCCAGCCGTGGGCAAACTACGGGCCGCGGGCCGGATCCGGCCCGTTTGAAATGAATAAAACTAAAAAAAAAAAAAGACCGTACCCTTTTATGTAATGATGTTTACTTTGAATTTATATTAGTTCACACAAACACTCCATCCATGCTTTTGTTCCGGCCCTCCGGTCCAGTTTAAAAACCCATTGTGGCCCTCGAGTCAAAAAGTTTGCCCACCCCTGGGCTAGCCCCTTCCCCCGGCGAAGCCACAGCGAGAACTGATGCAGGGAAAGCAAGTGTGTCGCTCGGAGCAGCTCTGACGAGCACGTGGCCCCGAGAGATGGACAGAAAGCCACTCACTGAGGTTCATGAAGGGATTGCAGTTTGCTCGCCTGTCTCAGCCTTAGATTCAGACTTTTCAGAGCAAAGCACTCTCTCGTTCTGTTGATGTCACAGGCGAGCACGTGAGAGCCAAAGAGGTTGGGCCATCTGCTCTCCTGGAGGGAGCCGGGTCTCCTGGCCCCCACTCAGGCCTCTCCTCCGGCCACACTGCTTCTCCCTGAGGCTCTTCTGGTGTCGGAGCTAAATACACGGGCTGTGAGGACAGACTGCGGTCTAGGCCAGTGATGGTGAACCTATGACACGCGTGTCAGAGATGACACGCGAACTCATTTCTTTGGTTGATTTTTCTTTGTTAAATAGCATTTAAATCTAGAAAATAAATATCAAAAATATAAGTCTTTGTTTTACTATGGTTGCAAAGATCAAAAAATTTCTATATGTGACACGGCACCAGAGTTAAGTTAGGGTTTTTCAAAACGCTGACACGCCGAGCTCAAAAGGTTGGGCGTGGCGTGGCGTGGAGCTGGGCAGATGAGCCACTCTGTGCCTCAGTTTCCCCCTCTGTGAATTGAACATGATGATAACATTGCTGACCTCACAGGGCTCTCCTGAGGATTGAATTGAGTTATTTTTTATAAAATTGATTTTAGAGAGAGAGGAAGGGAGAGGGAGAGAGAGATAGAAACAAACATCAGTGATGACAGTCGTTGATCAGCTGCCTCCTGCACGCCCTTTACTGGGGATCGAGCCCACAACCCAGGCATGTGCCCTGACGGGGAATCGAAGCGCCACCTTTTGGTTCCTGGGTTGATGCTTAACCAGTGAGCCCCACCAGCCGGGCAGTATTTCTTGCACTCACATTGGAAAATAAAAGATCAAGAAAGCTAATGCTTAAAAAATAAAAGACAGAGCTCATTTCCTTGTGGAAGTGGAGAGTAGAGTGGGTTTCTCACGGCCGGTGTGGAGAGAATGCGACTCTGACACAGGCCCGGTCCGCTCCGTCACTTCTGTTTCCGGCCTGGCCTGTGAGAGCTCCAGGTCTGTGACCTCAGAGCTAATCCATTATCCATATCGTGTCCAATGTTCAGTCACAGCCTGCAGCTTCTGCCCAGAAGAGAAGCAGCCATCGTTTTTATATGCTGCCAGCACTACTTTGATGATTGGAATTCTTTCAGCTCAGTTTGAATTAGGCTCTGCATGTGATTCAATGTGGGAGTGACAGCCAGCACCTGTGCGAGCTGCTCCTGTGCTGTCTTCGGGAGCTATTCGACCATGTAAATAAAGGAACAGAATATGCAGCAGCCCAAGTTCTAGTCCTCACTTGGCTACTGGCTTTTCGCCTCGCGTTTACTTAAACTCTGTGTTCCAGTTTCCTCACCGGAAACATGAAGAGATTGGGTTTGATCGGCATGTTAAGCTACTCCTCTGCCTGGTCCCTAGGACACGCGAATAACATTGAGCTGAGTGAGCTCGCTCGCTATGCAGCCTGAACATATAGATGTGTTGCTACTAACTTAGGGAGAATTGATCTCTCTTTGTAACTTAAGAGTTCTGGGATACTAACATTCTCTATGGCTTTGGGGGGCATGGTGTGTGTGTGTGTGTGTGTGTGTGTGTGTGTGTGTGTGTGATCCATACACAAAAGAGGTAAATTCTCTGGCTCGAGTTCGAATGCTGAGTCCCTCTCCTCTCCAGTGCACCAGCTCTCGTAATCCAATCACACTGTTTCTTGACTGCCTGCCAGTCTGACTCTGCTCTTCATCACTCATTCACTCGTTTCCTCCCTTTCAGGATGATGTTTATGGCCTGGCAAAGAAGTGCAACCTGACGGAGCGCCAGGTTGAAAGATGGTTTCGGAGTCGGCGGAATCAGGACAGGCCTTGCAGGATGAAGAAATTCCAGGAGGCTTGGTAGGAAGGACAGTCCCAGCTTTTGAAGTGCTACAATAAAAAAAAAAATACATATTTTTATTGATTTCAAAGAGGAAGGGAGAGGGAGAGAGAGAGAGAAACATCAGTGATGACAGAATCATTGATCAGCTGCCTCCTGTGCGTCCCCTGCTAGGGATCAAGCCCGCAACCCAGGCATGTGCCCTGACCAGGAATTGAACCGCGACCTCCTGGTTCCTAGGTCAGTGCTCAGCCACTGAACCCTACCCGGGTGAACCCTACTTTTTTCTCTATCGAAACAATCCTGGAAGACAAGCTGTTGTTGTTCAGCTTACGTGACCATGGTCTCCAGACCTGTACTCCAGCCTTTTCATGCTTGGCTGTGTGACCTGGGAAAACCCCAGTGTCTCAGCTCCACAGTGGGCATAGACCCATATTCCTCTTTGTTAATATGTGTGGGCGGGTTGATGAAAGCTCTGTGAAGCATTATACAAATGGAAGGAACAAATGTCATCTTTAATATTCCGTTGTTGCTTCAGCAGTCATTAGCTAAAATAGCCGTAATTAAAAGAATTTACTCTGCAACGCGATCAACATACAAAATGTAGAAAGACTGGTGTGATGAATGGGGCACGCCATGTCCCCATCACCAACCCTAACAGCTCTCAACCGGGCCGTCCTGTGTCACCTCTGCTCCGCCCACTCCTCCCATCACAGATACTTTTGTGGGTTGATTTTTTCACTTTTACTGAGATATAGTGACATACAGCACTGTATACAGTTACGCATGCAGTATAATGACTTGGCTTATGTATATGGTGAAATGACTGCCGCAGGGTTAGTTTACATCCTTCATTTCATGGAGAAAAAAAGGAAAAAGAAAGTATTTTCCTTGTGAGGAGAACTTTGAGGATCTACTCTCAGAAACTTCTGAATATACCGTACAGTAGTGTTAAATATGGTCACCATATTATATATCACATTCCTAGTGCTTACTGATCTTATACCTAAAAGTTTCTACCTTTTGATTGCTTTCATTCAATTATGGCTGAAGATCACTTCTGAAGTAAATACCAGACATTGTATAATTTCATTAGTAAGTATTTTAATTTATCTCTCTAAAAGATACCACAGTAACTTTAAACATAATTGCAATACCAGTATCATACCTTAAACAATTTATTTCATAATAGCAAATATTCAGTGTGTTCATTTTTTCTTTACCTGTCTCAAATCTCCTTGACAGTTTAGTTTATCTGAATCAGGATCTAAATAAGACCCATGCGTTACAGTTGGGTTGTGTCTTTTAAGTCTCTTAATTTATAGGACTTTCTCCATCCATGACAAAAAGGTAATCTTTCAAAATATGCTTTTCCAAGGCAAGACTAAAAAGTCAGGCCACCTTGTTCCTGGGAATTAAATGGAGATAAAAGAAACGATTGGATAATACTTAGATCAAACCATCATTTGTTGTGTGTCAGGAAGTAGGCTAAACTAATAATAATATCAATAATAATAATAACTGGCACGTATTGGTGCTTACTTCCTACTAGACACTATGAGCTGTATTTTTCATAAATTATTTTCAATTCTTTTTACCTTTTTTTTAAAAAAGAACATTTTATTGATTTCTTTTACAGAGTGGAAGGGAGAGAGATAGAGTTAGAAACATCCATGAGAGAGCAACATGAATCAGCTGCCTCCTGCACACCCCCTACTGGGGATGTGCCCACAACCAAGGTACATGCCCTCGACCGGAATCGAACCTGGGACCCTTCAGTCTGCAGGCCGATGCTCTAGCCACTGAGCCAAACCGGTTAGGGCCTTTTTACCTTTTGAGGCAAGTTTTGTTTCCATTTTACAAGTGAAGAAGGTGGGCTCCCTGCGCTTAAAACGGACCTGCAGTTGCGGCCGTCTAAGTGGCAGAGTCTCGCGATAACCTAGATGGATCTGACTCCAGAACACTCGTGCTCTCTGCCTTACCAGATGTGTTCCCCTCCAATATCCACCTCCCTTACCAGACTCTCCTTTCTGTTGGCAGCTGGCGATTTGCATTTTACTTAGTGATTACTGTGGCTGGGATCGCGTTTCTTTATGATGTAAGTTGTCTTTTTAATATTTTTGGTGGGAACTTGTCTTTCATTTTTAAAATCCCTGCCCTTGATCTCCTTAGGATCTAGAGCTTTCCACGAGATAGCAGCTCGTAGCCCTTTCACCCCTCTGAGGCCTGGGGAGTGGCCATTCCTAGGCTGTCTTCCAGCGCCTTCGTTAAACTGAGCATCTGCCAAGTTCATCTTTATCCCAGTCTCTCCCTGTTTCCACTTGGGCAACTCATGCACCCACTAAACTGGACCCTGACAATCACAGAACATGCCTGGTTCATCCCCACTTAGGGATTTTAGCACATTTTCCCCTCTGCCAGGAATGTCCTGCCCTTCCCATCTCTCTACCTGTCCAACTCCAACCAGCCTCAGAGCAAATGCCACTTGTCCTGTGAAGACTTTCCCTACTCGTCCATCAAAACCAAATCTCTCCCTACCATTATGTAAACAATGACTAAGTGATTGTGAACTGAATAGTCCATTGTTTGTAGAGAGTAAAAGACAGGCAGCTTTTAGAGACTGCTCTCAGGATGCTCTCAATTTCTCTTAAGATACTTTATTGCCCTAGCCAGTTTGGCTCAGTGGATAGAGCGTCGGCCTGCGGACTGAAGGGTCGCAGGTTCGATTCCGGTCAAGGGCATGTACCTTGGTTGCGGGCACATCCCCAGTGGGGAGTGTGCAGGAGGCAGCTGGTCGATGGTTCTCTCTCATCGATGTTTCTAACTCTCTGTTCCCTCTCCCTTCCTCTCTGTAAAAAATCAATAAAATATATATTAAAAAAAAAAAAAAAAAAAAAAAAAAAAAAGATACTTTATTGCTCCAGCGTATCTGATTGCTACTGAAGCAGTCCTGGATTTGGTTCGGAAATCACTTTGTTAGAAGAGGCATCGTTGGAAATTATTTGCTCTGTGAGACAGGACTGGTTTTGGTCCCACATTCACTAGTCCAGGGTGTTGTGTAGCCACGTGTGTGGATACCTCCCGAGGGACATGCAGCGGGATGGAAAAGTGCATCTTTCTGCGCTGCCTGCCCCTGTCAGCGACATCAGGAGGAGCTTGTGTTTTCTGCTGAAGCCAGTCTTTGATTCTGACAAACTTTTTCCCCCCAGAAACCTTGGGTATATGACCTCGGGGAGGTGTGGAATGGCTACCCTAGACAGGTAAGGACCTCTGATGCAGTCCCCCACTGCTTCAGCCCTCAGACCCCGATACTGTCCCCCCTGCATTAGGACTGCACCCCTGTCCTGCTCTGTCCATGTCTCTGCAGGCCTTTTTTTCCTTCTCTGTTGGAGAAGGAGAAAAATCCTAACTTACCCATCATGTGTCTCATTCTATTAGTGTGTATACAGTCATTATGTGTTTGAGTTTAAATTTACCATCTTGCTATTTTATCTTCTATTTATACTACCTTATGCCTTTCCCTTTTTTTTGTTTTCTCTTCTTACATTTTTATGGTACAGTCAAGTTTAAAAAATGATTATTCCACTTCTTCCCTTATATAGCTTTTCAGTTATGCATACTCTATTATTTTAGTAATTATCCTAAAGATTACCATACACATCCTTGAATTATTAGACTTAATACAGATTCGGGTTCCTGGGGAATGTTATATCAATAGGTGTAAGCAGTAGTTTTAGCCTTAAAATGAGTTACATGGCATTAAAGTGGATCCTCTCGTTTTTCTCAGCCCTTGCTGCCATCCCAGTACTGGTACTACATCCTGGAGATGAGTTTTTATTGTTCGCTCTTACTCAGCCTGGGCTCTGATGTGAAGAGGAAGGTAAGTGTCTCACAAAGTTATTTATTCATTATTTTTCCAAAGTTTTTATCCCCTGCCCCAAATCTTAATCTTAAAATTGTATTTTCTATGTGTTAAGTTTTGTTTGCTTTTTATAGCACATAGAATAGTGCAAATTATATTCATACTTTGTTGCCTAGGTAAGTATTTGTAGTGGAACATTATATAAACATTAACACTGAAGCTAATCAAGTCATTTTCTCAAGAAATGGAATTGAAAAAAATCATTTATGTATTTATGTATACACACACACACACACACACACACACACTCAGGTAGGTTGATCCTGTACTGATTCTGTCTTTTTTTCATTTCTTGAGGCAATAAAACCTTTTATTTTTTTAGTCGTTGATTTTTCTTTATCATGTACAAGGTGCATTGAGTACTTTTTGAAAAATGAAGTGTAGAGATCTGTCATATGTTTGTAAACACATCCCTTCAGAGACATAAAACGGTTAGGAGTTGGGTAAAGCACAGACTGTGGGGTCAAATTGCTGGGGTTTGAATCCCCGCTTGACCCTCACTAACATCTTGAGCTAGATGGTTAAACCCCCCAGCCTTGATCTCCTTGTCTATAGCACGGAGCGGAAAAGAGTTCCTGTCTGCTCTGGTTCTGTGGGGATTAAGCAAGTTACATCACATGAAGCACTTCCTGGTATACAGTAAGTGCTCAATAAATTAGGCTATTATTATCGTCATGTTTAGTCCCTTACTTTGGCCACAAGGAAACTTAAATCTTTTTAAGTTTTTTTTTAAAAAGCACATTTTGGAAATATTCACATACCATACAATTCACCCATCTAAAGCGCATAATTCAGTGGTTTTGAGTCTAGTCACAGAGTTCTGCCGTCGTCACCACAGGCAAATTTGAGAACATTCTCATCACCTCGGCATGAATTACTCTAGCGGTCAGCTCCCATTTCTTTTAACTCCCATGGCCCCGGGCAATCACTCGTCTGCTTCTTGTCTCTCTGGATTTGTCTCTCCAGGACATTTCATATAAATGGAGTCACACAATATGTGTTCTTTTCGTATCTGACTTCTTTTACTTTAAAACATAGTCTTTGCAAAGTTTATTCATGTTGTAGCACGCGTCAGCATTTCATTTCTTTTTTTTTTAATAGTCCTTGTTTGGATATGCTGCATTTTGTTCATCCACTCATCAGTTGATGGGTATTTGGGTTGTTTCCACCTTTTTGGCTTTTATGAACAAAGCTGCCATGAACATTCAGATACAAAATTTTGCACGGACATATGTTCTTATTTCTCTCGGGTACAGAGCTCAGAGTGGAATTGCTGGGCTCTGCGGTAATTCTATGGTTAACCTTTTAGGGAACTGCCCGGCTACTCAACAAAGCAGCCACCACTAAGAGCAATTTGCAAGGGTTGCAATCTCTCCACATTCTTGCCAGCACTTATTGTTGATGTTTTTTGTTATAGCCGTCCTGGTGAGTGTGACGTGGGATCTCCTGTGGCCTTGATTTGCATTTTCCTCATGGTTAATGAGGTTGAGCACATTTTCATGGACTTAGTGGCCATTAGTACATCTTCGCTGCAGAAAACCTTTGTGTCTTTATGCTCAATTGTGGTACCTTTCTTAGCCTGGGTTTGCTAGTGTAGGTTATTCCACTTTTATTTGTTATCTCTTCATATGCAGCACCTCTTATTTCATTTGCTGTGTAGTGTTTGTTATATGTCTGTTTTCCTTTTTGGAATTAGACGCGGAATAAACAATATGTGTAAATGTACAGAAGAATATGGTTTTGTGTGTGTGTGTGTGTGTGTGTGTGTGTGTACATATACCCAGCGTGGGGCTGTGAGAGAAACAGCAGATGTCAGGACTTAGATGACAGATGACAGGTGATCTCTCAAAGTAAATGACTTTATCAGTGAGGATAATTCTTGTCCTATCTTCTTCACAAGGAGTATGTTTAGAATTAAAGTGAAAGTATTTTACAAATTTTAAAACATGCAGATGTTATTAGTTTTTAAATCATCATTAGTTCTTCCAATGTTGGGAACTAATTGCACTTTCTTAATGGTTTCCACTTCCCCTCCTTCTGTAGGATTTCTTTGCTCATGTCATCCACCACCTGGCTGCCCTCAGCCTGATGAGCTTCTCCTGGTGCGCGAACTACATCCGCAGCGGGACCCTGGTGATGATTGTGCACGACGTGGCCGACATTTGGCTGGAGGTAAACGCCTGCCATTAACACACTGGTAACCACAGGACGTCCTGGGCTTCGGGCCCTTCACAGGAAGAAGCGTGTGTGAGGGCCCAGCAGGGCTATGTGTCCCGAAAACAGCCACAGTCCACAGATGTCTCTGGGTCCCCAGATCCTTCAAGCTCAAAGAAACAAAACTTTTATTTTTATTTTTTAAATATATTTTTGTTGATTTCAGAGAGGAAGGGAGAGGGAGAGAGAGAGAGAAACATCAGTGATGAGAGAGAATCATGGATCGGCTGCCTCCTGCATGCCTCCTACTGGGGATCAAGCCCACAACCCGGGCGGGTGCCCTGACTAGTAATCGAACCGTGACCTCCCGGTTCATAGCTTGATGCTCAACCACTGAGCCACGCCGGCCAGGCTGTTATAGGATTTTGTTCTTCTAGATCTGGGTTCAGATTTTTTGGTAAAGAGCCAGATAGTAAATCTAGCGTTGTGCACCACATAGAATCTCTTGTCACATATTCTTATTTTTTCCTTTTTGTTTTTCTGTTCTTATTCTCCTTTAAAAATGTGAAAACCTTGCTTAACTCAAGAGCTGACCAGCGTTAGCCTGTAGACTGCACTTTAATTCGCCAAACCCTGTTCCAGACGTAACCAGAAGCCATTTCAAAGCAACTGTCTACTATTAAAATATGAGCTGTGTAGAACACTTTGTTTCTTGTATATAATCATTATTAGCCATGTAAATCCCAGTCTGAAGGTCAAGATGATTACATTCCCTTCAGGGCAGCAGTCGGCTTAGCCAAAGGCTGGTGCCTGGTTTCTTTTCCACGTGCTGCCCCCTGAACGTGGCCGTCGTGGCTGTAATCACCCCGCTCTCTGATCCTGTCTCAGTGACCTGCCTGAGTGTGACCACATTGGCCGGGACCTAAGGACTTTATGCTACTCTGTTGCTTCTAAACCCTCCAGTTCAGCGGGCTTTGCTGTGTGTCCACTAAGAAAACAGCTTCATTGTGTTATTTAAAGGGACTTACACATTGGAGGCGAACATAAGCCCAACGTTGTCCCTGCCAGCCCCCCTCCCCCTCACCCTGTCACTGACACCAGACAACTCCTTAGGCAGCCAGGCTTTCCATCCTTAGCTGTAACAGAAGCCCTACCTGACCCTTAGGTATGTTGTAAAGTTGAGCTCATTGCTGTTAGATGTTCTGAGGACCTTCGGTAAAAAACACAGCAAAATAGCCATAGCTGGTTTGGCTCAGTGGCTAACAGACGGAAAGCTCGCAGGTTCAGTTCCAGTCAAGGGCACGTACCTCGGTCGTGGGCTCGATCCCCAGCCCTGGTTGGGGCGTGTGTGGGAAGCAACCAATCAGTGTGTCTCGCTCACATCGATGTTTCTCTCTCTCTGTCCCCCCCCTCCCCCACTCTCTCTAAAAAAAAATCAATGGAAAAAATACCCTTGGGTGAGGATTAACAAAAAACCCCACACGTAAGTTACCAATATCGCAAATCTTGTTTCACCTGTTTCCCCACTCACACTCCACCTTCCCCCCGATTGTTTGGAAGCAAATCCCAGACACTACATCATTCATAAATGTCTAATTTTAGAAATGTGTACTAATATCATTTTATCTGAACACCATTTTTTTTTCTTTGTTTTCAGTCTGCGAAGATGTTTTCTTACGCCGGATGGAAGCAAACTTGCAATACCCTGTTCTTCATCTTTTCCGCCATATTTTTCATCAGCCGCCTCATCATTTTCCCCTTCTGGTGAGTAGACGGTGCCCTGCGGTCAGCTCCTGCGCCAAGGCAGCCTGGCACGTTGGTCAGGTCGGAGCATTGTCCGTTCTTTCCTTGATCTCCAGTTATTTATGCCAAGTTCAGCGGGAGAAAGAACATGAAGGGGCCCTTTTCACATAATCAAAGCAATGCCGCACGGCGGGTGTGGTTCAGTGGTTGAGCTTCGACCCATGAACCAGGAGATCACGGTTCGATTCCCAATCAGGGCACATGCCCGGGTTGTGGGCTCCATCCCCATTGTGGGGCGTGCAGGCAGCCGATCCACGATTCTCTATCGTCATTGATGTTTCTATCTCCCTCTCTCTTCCTCTCTCAAATAAAAAAAATAAATATATATATGAATATATATATGTGAATATATATATACATATATGTGTGTGTGTGTATATATATATATATCTATATATATCTCACAAAAAAACTAACGCCTTCCACTGTGGAAGAGGCTGATGACAAAGGGAGATGGGAACTGTGTGACCTGGCGGCAGGCGCACCTCCTGCTCTCGGTCCTGCCCATGAATGTGGATCTTCCTTGTGAGGAACAGCTTTTCCAGTTACTCCAGTGAAGTGTCCTTGGCCAGCTCTTTAAAGGAGAGGCTTGTTCTGTGTGAAAATTATAGTGATTAAAACCACCAGTTATTGCAGGCCAGCCCCTGGGTTAGGCCCTCTGTGTGTCTTGGCACTAGTCTGCACAACAAATCCGCCGGCTGTTAGGGCTCCCAGCTCCCAGGTGAGGAAAGTGATACTCTTTTCATTCTCCACGATCCCTGGGCCCAACAGTGGTTTGCGTGTCCTTTCGATGCTGATGGGCTCTTGATCCCAGGGCTGGCAGTGGAGAACCTGTGTCTTCCCTGACAGCCATTCCTTTGGCAGAAAGCTTCACTCTCCATGTGTGGGTTGACAGAAATCAGGAGAAAAGTGGGAGGCAGCCTTTGATGGTTTGGAAGGAACAGTTTATCACCAAGCAGGGCTTGGGGGCTAGTCTAGGAGTTTCAATCCTCTCAGCAGAAAACTTAGTGCTACTGGAGATCCTGAGTTCCAGGGGAAAGAGCCGGAGGCCAGGGCAAGGCCAGATTCCTGGTGGCTGGACTGCACCCTTGACTAGCGTCCAGGGAAGTCTGGGCAGAGGACAGGGCGCGGCCCTCCTATGGGAGCAGCTGCATTCTTTTATTTTTCATTTTTAATTGATTTCAGAGACGAAAGGAGAGGCAGAGGGGAGAGAGAGAGAGAGAGAGAGAGAGAGAGAGAGAGAGAGGGAGAAACATCAATGATGAGAGAGAATTATTGATCGGCTGCCTCCCGCACGCCCCTTACTGGGGATCAAGCCCACGACCCGGGCATGTGTCCTGACCAGTAATCGAACCGCCACCTCCTGGTTCTTAGGTTGATGCTCTACCACTGAGCCACGCCAGCCGGGCACATCTGCATTCTTTAAACCAGGACTGCATGTCTTGATTAGACATTTTCTGGCCGGGAGAGGCAGAGTGCAGTGGTTAAGTTCATGGATGCCAGTCAGTCCTGAGTTCAAATCCTGGCTCTATACTTACTGCCTGTGTGATGGTGAACAGGTTAGATCATTTATCTGCACCTCAGTGTTTCATCTGTGAAATGGAAATAAGGGTCGACACGAGGCTTAGCTGAAATAATACATATAAAATAGTTGTGAGCAGTGTCTGTGACATAGTATCGGTAAATGCCAACTGTTATTACTAAAATGATGAATGAGTCTTGTAGACTTTGGAGTTTAATCTGGAATCAAATCTGAGATCCAGGCTTGTTCTGTTCTTCTTGGTTGATGAATCACATTACTGTCACTTGGCTTTGGCGGAGCAAGTGTGCTTGTGAAATCAGAAGATTGCACGATAGTAATTAACGAGGGGATGAATAGTGACTTGCAGATAACCGTTGAGCTGTGGCTTTTCAGTGTGAATTTCATGGTACCCTATGTCCAGGGTTTGCCCATCGCTGACTCCTGTTATGGTCCACGTGTCCCAGCTATCTGTACCCGCATAACAGACCTTCTGAAAATGCAGTGGCTGAAGACAGCGGTGAGCAAACTTCTCCTTAAAGGGCCATGGAATAACGATTTTAAGCCTGTGAGGGCTACATATGGTCTCTGTTGCATACTTTTCTTTGTATTGTTTTGTTTCTTTTAAAATGTGCCAAACCCAGCTTAACTCACAGGCTGTAGAAAATGGGTCGCAGGCCAGATTTTGCCCACAGTTCATAGTTTGCAGACCTCACTCTTAAAAGTACAACGTTTATTGATTATTATTATCGCTATGGTTCTGGGAATTGACCGGCCTCAGCTACGTGGTTTGCATTCATGTGGTTACAGGCAGATGGTGGCTGGGAAGTCAGCTGAGGTTTTCTTGAAGGCTCCCTTACCCACATGGTAGAGGAAACACATACAAGCAATGGTGGATGCTGATGGCTGGTTAGGGCTGCAGCTGGGCCGTCAGATGGAGCAGCTACACATGGCCCCTCCCTCGGCCTGACCTCCTCATAGCTCAAGAGAGATTGAGGCAGTTCAGCCGCTGTGGCTCAGTGGTTGAACATCGACCCATGAACCAAAGAGGTCACGGTTCGATTCCTGATCAGGGCACAGGCCTGGGTTGCAGGCTCGATCCCCAGTGTGGGGCGTGCAGGAGGCAGCGGATCCATAATTCTCTCTCATCATTGATGTTTCCATCTCTCTCCCCCTCTCCCTTCCTCTCTGAAATCAATAAAAACATATTTTTAAAATAGAGAGTGAGGCAGATGTCGTCTCTTAAAACCTCACTTCAGAGGTCACACCAAGTCAATTCCAGCCTCGTTTTCTGCAGTGGGTCCAGGTCAGGGAGTCCGGCTCGTATGAAAGGGAAGGAAAATGAGGCTCCATTTCTTGATGGGAGCAGTTTCAAAGAATTTGCGGATGTATTTCACAAGCAAGCCCCAGGGAACACGTCAGTCTGGGGAGCTCTTTGAGGGCCTCTAGTATTGTGCTGTGGTTGGCTTTTGATTTAGCAACAAAGGACGCTCCCCTCACACTTTCCCATGATGTCTCAGAATCAACACGCAGGCGTCCTCTTGCCCAGGCAACAGCTGGCCATGGTGCTGGGGTTGCGTGACTGTGGAGGTGGCGTGTTGCTTTCCCACACATCCTTGACTTTAAAAATCCCACGTCTGAGAACTCATTCCCATGCCTGCATTTCTGGATTTCAAGGAGAATTAGTCACATGCATTTGGCATGGTCTTGACCTTGGCACTCCAGTGAGGTCAGAGAGCGGCCCATAGCACTGTGTGCTGTCTTCAGGGAGTTAGAGATCGCAAGTCAACCAGTCTTAACAGACTTGACTGTAAACATCAAGGTTTTTCTGTGCTGATGTTGACGGATGTGCATTGTCTGGGAGGTGGAAGGAAACCTCACCGAGCTGTTGGACGTTTGGGAGATGGGTTTGCAATGCTTTTGGAAAGAATCCATTGCAGTGCCTTGCGCTCTAGCTTAAATAGTTTCCCCAAAAGTTTGAACGTGTCGCACAATCACCTTGTGATGCCAAAGAGGAAAAGCGAGTCCCCGTTGCTGCCTGTTCCAACCAGCTCTCTGGGCCCTGTCCCTCCGCACACTCCTCGCAAGGCTGTTTTAGGCGTCCAGATCGGCTGGGGTTTTCCATGGAGCGAACCACGTGCAGAGGGGAGACGATTTAAGGGCTCAGACGTGTTAGAGCCGCGGTGGGAGGCAGTGGGCAGCCCCGTTGCACTAGTCTTTCCAAACGTCTTTGTTGCGCTCTTGGGGGTGAGATCAAAGGTTGATCAGGGAGAAAGCAGACCCATGTGAAATTTTTCTGGAAGCTTCGCGGGAAAGGACTGGCGCTTGCACATTACACCTGTCTCCCGTCCTTTGGCTTTTCCTGGATTTCCCCCGGCCGTGAGCACATGCGCTTTCCCTGGGGAGTTTCCTTTGGCGTTTGTACCACGGGGTCCCCTCTTCCCCTCTCCTGCTCTTCACCGGGTTTTACTCAGCTGATTCCCAGTCACGGGCAGCAAGAGTGAGTGACATGGATTTTCTAAACATTGTTACTCGACATTAGGCAGAAATTCCAATTGGCATTGTCCAAATTGCTTTACTCGAATTGCCTGGTTACCCCATTTGTTTGCATGTTTACTCAGAAGTGTTTAAACCTCAGGCTTATGTTTTTAAAAAATATATATTTTTATTGATTTTAGAGAGGAAACGAGAGGGAGAGAGAAACAGAAACATCAGTGATGAGAGAGAAGCATTGATCTGCCTCCTGCACACCCCATACTGGGGATGGAACCTGTAATCCGGGCAGGTGCCCTGAGCGGGAATCGAACTGTGACCCTCCTGGGTCATGGGTTGATGCTCAACCACTGAGCCACACCAGCCGGGCTAAAGACTATTAATACGGACCTTTTAAAAAAAAATTTTTTTTACAAAAACAAAATCATCTCCAACTGTGAATAATACTCAGCTCCTTCGCTCCCAGGGTAGACATGCTTGTGGAACCTTATTTTTCACCCCTGGCCTCTGGGCATCAGGTGGTCCCCTGGGATGCTTCCCAGGAAAGGGAATTCTGTGGGTGATGAGAACATGGAAATGCTTGGAATGGCGACGAGAGAGAGGACCATTTTAAGGAAAGAAAAGACCAGGCAGCGCTGAAGGCACCCGGCAGGGCTCTGGCCGATGTGCATCAGAAGGTGCTGACTGAAGGACAAGTCAGGGGCAGAGCCTGGTCTCCTGGGCGGGGCTCAGCTTCCAGGACCCCGCTGGGGTGCCCGGGCCTAGCCTGGCCGCCGAGGGAAGGAGGGGCTGTGCGGGGCGAGAAGGCTCCATGGCAGCCGGCCGCTCCCCAGCCGCGCTGCAGATGCTATCTCGGAACCAGACTTTCCGGTGCCGCCCTTGGGGAGCAGGCAGTGCGTTGCCCGCGTGTTTGTTCAGGGTCTCGCTGCACAGTGCGCCCTGCAGTGCTCCCGCCCTGACCCCACGTGCCGGCCACCCCGCTGTGTGTCATGTAGAAGGGACAGCACAGCCTCTTCGTGTCCCAGCGTCTTAGGCTGTGGGGCCTCCGTCCCAATGTAGCCTGACTCCGTCCTTCCTCTGTTGCTTTAGAAATGATGTCAAGCTTCCCAGACAAGTTCCAGTTTGTCCTAGAGAACTCTCACTGTGCCCTTTCCCCAGTTTACTGGTTAGTGTTTGTCCTGTTTGCTTCGTCATTCCTTCTCTTTCTTCTCTCTCAACACACACACACTCACACACACATACAGAAATATTTTTTTCTGAACCATTTGAAAGTTGCAAACATCATATCCTTTTAGTCTTAAATACTTCTGTATTATTTCTTAGATCAAGGACATTCTAATTTTTTAAAAACAAGTTTTTATCAAATTCTGTGCAGCTATTGCATAGGATGGTAGCGTTCAGCAAACTATGGCTCACAGGCCAAATCTAGCCCACAAACTGTTTTGGTTAATAAAGTTTTATTGGCACACAGCCACACCCACTGATTGATGCATTTATTGCCGATGGCTGCTTTACCACTGCGGGAGTGGAGTTGAGTGGTTGCAACAGAGACCAAATAGCCCGGAGGCCTGGAATACTGACTGACTGCTCCTTTCCCCAGTGGTTTCTGGCCCCTGGTGTGTAGGTTATGTTCATGGACATGGACAACTCTGTACCATGTCACTGAGTGACAAAAGCAGGGAACAAAACTCAGATGAGTAGTGCGATCCCTCTTCTATAGCAACTTGTGGTAATGGGGAAGGGGGGAGGGAAACACCTTTATTGTTTTTAGGAAAAGTGTCTTAAATTAGATTCACCCAAACGTACTAGCTCACCTGTGAGTTGTGAGATTTTAGGTGATTTTTACTTAACCTCTTTATATTTTTCTGTAATTCCTAAGCTTAAAAAATAGTTGCATAAATAAAATGGAAAAGTGGCTGCTATCTTTGTTCTACAGAGGGGTGAATAGATGAACAGTGGTGTGTCCATGAAGTGGAAGACCACTCGGTAATAAAAAGAAACATGCTATTGAGACCCAGGACAACTTGAGTGAATCCCAGAGGCACTGCTGGGGCAGACGCAAAGCTGACTCGCTATATGGTCCCATTTTTTGGCCTTGAGAAGATAAAATTAAAGGGACGGAGGGCAGATGAGTGGTTGCCACTGTCAGGCATGGGGAGGCCGTGACTACACGGAGACAGCACAGGGGGAGGGGGTGATGGAACTGTCGGTATCCTAATGGTGGTCACACAAATCTGCTACGTTATAATTCCTAGAACACATCAGAAATAGTTAATTTTGCTATGTGTTAATTTTAAAAAATAACATAAATATGTATAGGATAAAATTGAGGGATCGTACACAAAAATTACAGTGCTGTTTGTTTAAAATTATGGGCAACTTTCTGTTTTATTTTCCTACGTCATAGGGATAAGTTATGGTTATAATTAGGATATAATACTTACAAACAAACCTGTGCCAGAACTCTACGACGTAGTGTGTGAGGCCTGGGAAGGGACTCGCTGGCCCGCCATGCTGCAGGGGCACCTGGAGGTGCTACGTGTTAGGGTCGTCGAGGGCGGTTCACACCGTGTCCAGGAGTCTTTATGAAATCCGTGCAGCACGCAGTTCCCTTTAGAAAGTGGGAGGAGCAATACAATTGTTGCTTCTTTCAGAGCCTCTTTTATCTGGAAAATTGACTTTTGTAGAATTCCCCATTCACCTTTGATGCCAAATAAATGAGACTATGTCGTAAGGTAATAATAACCCCATAAATCCACGCATGATCTTGTTTGTTCTCCAATCTGGGAGGGGGAGTAGGGTCCGGGCATGCTCTCCTGTTTGCAAAGAGGAAACCGAGGCCAGAGCATCGGAGCGCGGGCTGGGAGGCTATAGACATTCCATTGGCTTTACCTTTCCTCCCGGAGGCAGACCCGCTCTTTGTGGCTCGCCAGTAATGATATAAAAGGCAATGCTATCGTACTGTTTTCTACTGAGAATTTCCTGGACGTCATGGAGATGAAATCAGTGTTGTCTGCCTTGGGAGGAATAAAAAAGCCGTTCTCTCGCTGAAAATTCACAAGTGCTCGGACTGTAACGAAATGCTCTCATCTGTTCGGTTTCCCAGGATTTTGTATTGCACGCTGGTGATCCCGATGCTCTACCTCGAGCCCTTCTTTTCCTACATCTTCCTCAACCTGCAGCTCATGGTCCTGCAAATCCTTCACCTTTACTGGGGTTACTTCATCCTGAAGATGCTCAAGAGATGTATTTTCACAAAGGTAAGTGCTGTCCAAGTCTTATTATTCTTTTTAAAAATATATGTTTTTATTGATTTTTAAAAAAATATTTTTAAAATTGATTTCAGAGAGGAAGGGAGAGGGCAAGAGAGAGAGAGAGAGAGAGACATCAATGAGAGAGAGAACCATTGATCAGCTGCCTCCTGCACACCACCCACTGGGGGGTGAGCCTGCAACCCGGGCATGTGCCCTGACGGGGAATCTAACTGTGGGGACCTCTTGGTTCATAGGTTGACACTCAACTATTGAGCCACACTAGCTGGGCATTATTATTCTTAACAAGTAGACTTCAGTGCCAGATTGATGGTGAGGCCTAAACAGTGGAACATTCTAGTTAGTTTATAGTTAACCAGAACTATTTTAAAAAATTTTGCTCATTATTAAAAATTTTTTTTCTAAATTTAGCTAGAATTTTCGTTAAGTAGGTCTCAAAGATGCTTTTAAGAAATAGCTTTTGCCCTAACCGGTTTGGCTCAGTGGATGGAGCGTCGGCCTGTGGACTGAAGGGTCCCAGGTTCGATTCCAGTCAAGGGCATGTACCTTGGTTGCGGGCATATTCCCAGTGGGGGGTGTGCAGGAGGCAGCTGATCGATGTTCCTCTCTCATCGATGTTTCTCTCTATCCCTCTCCCTTCCTCGCTGTAAAAAACCAATAAAATACATTAAAAAAAGAAATAGCTTTTATTAGAGGACAAGTTAATTTTAAGAGATTTTTATCTAAAAATTGATTGCTGCTTTTTAAAGAATGTCCTAATGGTCTAAATTTGTTCCAGTTTGGGACGAGCTTTATGGTGACGGCATCTGATTTGCATACAATGTTCTCCCCTGAGTTTTCTCCTACTCTCTGAAATATTGTATATCATTTGGCAATCATTTTTTTCTGAAAACCTCTGTTTTCCTAAGCAACAAATTGATAGGACAGTTTAGACAATAGAATATTGTTTTGTTTTGAGTTCAGTTCTGGATGGAGGAGCGGGCTTCAGCAGTGAGCCCGCGCAGCATCTGGGGGAATATTTGCCTGCTAGCAGCTGTCCACCGCTCAGAGTGTCCTGTGCTAGGGAGAGGCGTTGACCCAGGGGACTAGGGAACGCTTCATGGACTCGACGGAACTTGACTTGAGCCTTCGAGCAAGTTAAAAAAAAATCAGATCACAGCTCCTCTTTGTGTGAAAATCATCCATCCAAGGATCGAAAGGATCTTTCAGGGTGAAAGTTGGGCCGTCCACGCCTGACACAGCATCGCATCCTCATCAGAAAGAGGGACTTGTAGGTCATTGGTCTGATGAGCTCATTGCTCAGCTCTCTCATTAACTCTGTTTCCTACCGCATGGAGTGCATGTGCCTCAGTGATGCTGGAGGAGCTGAGAATTACATGGCATGGCGATAATTGACCTTCTACCGTGTCTGCCCTTCCAGGTCTAGACAGAGGTGTGGGCAGTCAGGCTACATCTGCATTCAGCTCCAAATTCGGGAAGCTGTGTTGTCAATTTTTTAAAAATCTGAATTACTGACCTGAGCTTGTTTTCCTGAGAGTAGATTCTCCGTTAAGGTTGGCGTGCCAAGAAAATATTTCATTGACTGGTTCTAGTTTATTAATATTCTAAAGAGCTTTCCTGTTCTCTGCCAAAGCTGTCTTATCTCGAAGTGACTGATAAAGCTGAAGTGACTGAGATAAGGATACGACTGAGCAGCTAGACAGCTGCACGTCCAGGGGTTGGAGGGACGGAAGGACCCCGGACTGAACCCCGTAGCTTTGGGTCAGGCCCTCCCGGAGCTCCTGTTCCGGGGCAGGAGCTGTCTCATTGTCAGGCGAGGAGCAGTAACCACAGGCCGGGAGGGAGCCCGCAGAGCAGAACGCCAAGCCAGGAGAGATTCTTGTTTGGTTTCCTCTCGATTTTCACCTGTCTCATCCCTAATGGCTTGTACCAGGCCTCATTAAAAGCCTAGTGGGCTGGGGGCTGTGGACAGGAAGTCCGGTTTGTCGTGCTGCTTCCAATTGCGAGTTGACAGCGGCGGTGGAGGCCCCTCGCCGCGGTCCCTATGACTTCAGCTGGCGAGCACGTGCGCTCCGCTCTCCACCCGGTGGCAAACCTGGCTGTGAAACCTGCTTGTTCCTCCAAAGCCCTAGGCCGCCTTTGAAAGAAGGCTGTTTCAGGCAGAGTGGCATTCATGGCACAGGGAGGAGGGGACAGAGGTGGCAGTTGACATTCTTAGAGCAACAACTAGCAAGTCAGTTTTCAACAATATCTCATAAATATTGAGTATTTCACACTCAACCTAGTTGTTGCTCAAGTGACGAATTCTTGGATATTTAATAAACGGGATTGCAGAAGTTTGTAGGCCTCCAAAAATGTCTTTTAAATCTTATAACAGAGAGTGAGAATTCGTCCCTTTAAGTTTCTTCTGCCTGGTAGGCCCTTCCTAAGTAATTTTGAATATGCAAATGAATACATAATTTGGGGAAGCAAACCATGCTGTTTGGGGTGGAAAGTTACAGAATAACTCATGAATCTTTTTACGGTCTCCATGAGTTTGCATGATAGACTGCAAAAGACAAAAGTGCTTATACTACTTCATAGTGATTTTTGAAATAGTCAGATTTTGTTTTTCCTAAACAGTAGGGTCATTGCGTGCATACCATGAATGAGGACCTACCATTGGCTTCTGTGGTCACAGCCTCACCAGAGCAACGGCACTGTCATCTCAGGACTGTGACTTGTGCAGACTGTGGTGAGCAGGCATGTTGCTGCTCGAGACCAAGCCTTGGCTCTAAACCCTCACAGGGTCCCATCGGGTGGTAACGTGGTGATGTGCTACCAGCCCGCACTCCAGCGCGGGAAGCACGCGAGCCCATGTGTTCCTCCTGTCATTCCCCTGCAAACAGGAGAAGTGCTGTCGGCAGAATTAAAGGGGCCCAGCCCGCTTTCGTTACCATCCCTAGAACCTGATCGTCCCTCAGCTTCTCTTTTCTTCTTGGTAAACAGCATGCTGGGTGCGGGCCAACTCAAGCATGTCTCTGCGACATCTTAACCTGGTGCGCAGCCAAGACACCAGGGAGGAGCCATGAAGCCAGGGTGGAGAAGCCAGCCCCTTGGCAGCCTGCCCCAGCCATCTGCTCTTGACAGGCAGTGCGTCCCGAGTTCACAGAATGACACTTGACACAAGCCGCACCGTTGGCGTGAGAGAAAGGAGCCCTCTCAGAACCACGAGGAAACGGAGGCCTGCAGCAAATGCACACAGTCACTCGAGTCCCTTCACTGGTCATACCTCTCCTTTTCTAATTATTCTTTATTCAAACACTTACTCTTTCTAAAAAAATTGATTTCAGAAGAGGAAGGAGAGGGAGAGAGAGAGGGGAACATCAATGAGAGAGAAATATCAATCGGCTGCCTCCTGTACACCGCCAGCCAGGGATCGAGCCCAAACCATGGGCATGTGCTCTGACTGGGAATCAAACCAGCGGCCTCTTGGTGCAAGGGTTGCTGCTCAACCACTGAGCCACACCAGCCAAGCTCAAACACTGCTTTATTTGAAATAACTAGAAAATTAATTTAAAATATTTGTATGAAGTAAAAAATAGTGAGTACCTAAGTGCATTGAATAATCAAAATCATAAAATGCAGTGACAAATCCTTTAACTTGTTTTTAGACTTTTTATAAAAGCATAAGAAGACATTTTATAATGATTTGTTTAATCCCAAGTAACTTCCTGCTAAGCAATCAGGGTACTAGCTGAGAGCACAGGCTCCCGTACCTTCAGATCTCAGCTCTCCCCCCTCCTGGCTGGGACCTTTTCATTGCCTCAGTTTCCTCACCTGTGAAATGGGGCTGATGGCATTGGGAGCTACCTGCCCTGTAGGCTGAAGCCCTCGATCAGTGTCTGGCACACAGGAAGCACGTGATAAGTGTTAGCTGTCATCAGCAGCAGCAGCAGCATAACTGTTGACTCTGGTTCTTTGTGCCAAATCACAGAGCGCCAGTGAATTCCAAGGAGCTGGGCAGTTGGCTCCCCGTCCAGCTCGCTCCTCCTCTCGCCCAGATGCTGCTGCAGCTGATGTCAGGTGTCAGGTGGAGACGGAGGATTTTTAGGGCAGAAAACAAAATCCCTTCCAGGGTTTCATACCTGTGGCTGTGATGTTACAGATCGCACATACATGGTACATTTGAAGACAACCTGGGGTTTTGTTAGTATTAAATGCCACACAATTTCCAGTTTACATGATCCAAGTTCCTGTTGTGCACCACCACCTACATGTCCATCACACAAGCGCTCAGTCCCAGGAAGTCCTTTCTGAACCTGATTCGTCATCTCGGGTTGGGGCCCTCCACCCTGCTGGACCCACACCCCGGCACTAGCCTGAAATTAAATTCCTGGGTAATATGACTCACCTATAGCCATCATTCCAGAAAGCAGTATACCGCCACCACCATAATGAAAAAGAAATGAGATGAAAGACATTTCTGATAAATATGCATTTCATATGTAACACGTGTGCATGGTTTCACTCAACAACATGCTGTAGTCGATAGATGCCATCTGCTTCTGTGTAGACCGACTGTGAATGGGGCAGCTGCGCGCACAGCCGGCCCCAGGGCCGCGCTGGGGACTCGGGCGGCACTGGTAGTCTTGCCGTCGGTGGCGTGCTTTTCTGAAACTGTGAAGTTCTGAACAAAAAAGGCACAGTCTTCCTTTGATTTATGTGCATCGTTGCATTCCTGGAAAATTGAGAATATATTAAAACCATGCAGGAATGGCTGTGCTTGAGTGTCAAGTGGCGTGAGGCTCTGGGCGCAGGTAATTGTATCCAGGGCTTCACCTGCACGCCGGCCTGGCGGCCCATCTGGACATCGTGCCCACTGGGGGCGGCCGGCGTGCCAGCCACTGCCCCCTAGATGTCAGGGGTGCTCCCCAACCTTCGTGACTATGGGATCCACAACTTACCCAACGTCTCGTGTGGTGCAGGACGTCTTCCTGGAAGTGAGGGTGCTGACGCTGTGGCTCAGGGCGATGGGAGCGCCCTCGAGGACCAGCTCACCTCTCAGCTCAAGCAGCTCCACAGAGCCTGGGCCAGTGGCGGGAGGTGTGCGCCTGCCTTTCTTTGTTAATCCTCACCTGAGATTATCCCATTGATTTTTAAAAAATATGTTTGTGTTGATTTCAGAGAGGAAGGGAAAGGGAGAGAGAGATAGAAACATCAATGATGAGAGAGAATCATTGATCAGCTGCCTCCTGCAGGCCCTACACTGGGGTCAATTTTGAGTTAAAATCAAGGTGTGGCAGAGCTGTGTTCCCGCGAGAGCAAGCATGTCAAACTCAAAGGCTAACACAGGCCAAATAAACAAGGTTTAAGTTTATGTGGGCCGCAAAAAAACCCAAAAGCTTCCATTTTCATAGAAACGTCGGTTTATTTTGATAGAGACATGCTGAATACAAAGGGATGAAATAAATAATTGTTAACATAAAATAATAGAACATTTTAATAGAAGTTAATGTCTTTTCTTGAACGTGAACTTACCAGACACTGAATAACTGCATAAATTAATAAGCGTAACACAAATAAACCTATTTTTCTTGTTTTCTGAAAGCAAAATATTTCCTGTTGTGCACACCAAACAAGTCAGTCCAAGACTAATGACGTGGCCATCTGCTCCTAAAATACTCGCTGCTGGTATTAATGGAGAGAAATGGTGCGCCTGCGTGTAAGGCGCATAAGGATAATGAACGCAACACAATTATAGTAATCAGCCATTAGCAAACATTGTAGTTGGCTATTAATAATTATGTACAACTGGGTATTGTAAAAATTAAGTCACAAAATTTTTATTAAAACGTTTTTTTACTTACCGTTATATTGGCTGGGCCGCAAAAATATTCCTTTTGGGCTGTATGCCGCCCACGGGCCGAGAGTTTGACATGCTTGTGCTAGAGGCTCTAGGGGAGAATCTGTGCTTTGCCTCTTCCAACTTCTAGCGACTGTCAGCCTTGGCCTGTAGCCACTCCACTCCGCCTCTGTCTTTATATTTCTTCTCTCCGCGTCAGATGTTGCTCCACCTCTCCTACAGATACGCTGTGATGGCACTGAGGGCCCATCTGGGTGAATCCGATAATCTTCTCATCCCCAGATCCTTTACTTAACCACATCTGCAGACTTTACCGTAGAAGGCAACAATCAAAGGTCCAGGAACTAGGACCAACTATCTTTGAGGACATTTTTCAACATACTGCAATGGTGTTTAGAAATCAAAAGTGTGTGTGCGTATGTGTGTGTGTATGTGTGTGTGTGTGTGTGTGTGTGTGTGTGTGTGTGTGTGTGAATTTGTGTTGCTGTTGTATCTTGCAGCCTAAGTGCTAAACTTACTAATTCTAGGAGTGTTTTTGAAAGATTCTTTGGGCTTTTCTCCATAGATAATCATGTCATCTGCAAGCAGGGGCACTTCCTTTCCAATCTGTATGGCCTTTGTTTCATTTTTGCCTTATTCCATTGACTAAGACCTCTAACACAGTGTGGAATAGCAGTGGTGAAAGTGGACATCCTCGCCTTGTGCCTGATCTCAGGGGGAAAGCAGTCAGTCATTCACCATTAAGTATGGTGTTAGCTTCGGTTCCTTGCTAAGCTTTTTGTTTTTATCATGAACGAATGTTGAGTTTTATCAAATAATCATCTATTTTTCCTTCTTTAGATTACTAGTATAATAGATTGCATTTATTCATTTCCAGATATTGAACCAGCCTTGCATTACTAGGACAAATCCTACTTCATTGTGTATTATTATTTTTATACTTTTCTGGTTTTGATTTGGAATACTCTGTTGAGGACTTTTATATTTATGTTTGTTAGAGATATTGGTCTGTAGATGTCTTTTCTTATAGGGTCTTTGTATGGTTTTGGTATCAGGGTAATTCCGGCCTCATAAAAAGTAGATAAGTTTTCCCTCTCCTATTTTATGGAAGACACTGTGGAGATTTGGTATTAGTTCTTCTGTATAGAAGCGTCGGTGAAACCATAGAACTTGCCAGTGAAACCATCTGGACCTGATGATAATTCTTTTTCAGAAACATTTAAACCACAAGTTTCATTTCTTTCATAGCCACCTGAATGTTCGGGCTGCCTAGATCACTGAGGGTGAATTTTGGTGTTTGTAGTTTTGGGAAATCGGTCTCTCTACCTGAGTGGTACGATAGCTACCTGTGGAGTTGTTCATGGCATCCTGTTACTAATGCAGTGTGGACAGGCATTTCCCCTTCCTGTTTGCTGATCATTTGTGTCTTCTCTTTGCTTTGCCAACCTTGCTAGTGATTTATCAGTTTTATGGATATTTTCAAAGAACCAGATTTTGGTTTTATTGCTTTTCTGTATTTTTATTGTTTCTGCCTTCATTGATTTTTTACATGATTTTCTTCCTTCTGCTTGCTTTGGACTTATTTTCTTTTTTTTCTAGTATTTTCAGGTGGGAGCTCAAAATTATTATTATTATTTTTAAATATATTTTATTGATTTTTTACAGAGAGGAAGGGAGAGAGATAGAGAGTTAGAAACATCGATGAGAGAGAAACATTGATCAGCTGCCTCCTGCACACCTCCCACTGGGGATGTGCCCGCAACCCAGGTACATGCCCTTGACTGGAATCGAACCTGGGACCCTTCAGTCCCCAGGCCGACACTCTATCCACTGAGCCAAACCGGTTTCGGCGAGCTCAAAATTATTTAATAATAAACTTAAATTATTTATTTGTGAATAAATTATTTCTTCTTCTCGAATATAAACACTTAATGCTATGAAATTTCTTGTAAGTACTGCTTTAGTTATATCCCACCAACATTGAAATGTGTTTTCACTTTAGTTCAAAATATTTTCTAATGTTTCTCGAAATGTACTCTGTGATTTATTGATGATTTGTGTCTTAATTTCTAAGTTTTTGAGATTTTTCCTATTCTATTTTTAAAATATACTTTTATTGATTTCAGAGAGGAAGGGAGAGGAAGAGAGAGATAGAAACATCAATGATGGGAGGGAATCATTGATTGGCTGCCTACTGCACGCCCCCTACTGGGAATCAAGCCGGAAACCTGGGCATATGCCCTTGACCAGAATTGAACCCGGGACCCTTGATTCCGCAGACCGACGCTCTATACACTGAGCCAAACCGGTTAGGGCTCTCCTATTCTATTTTTGATACTGTCTTCTGTGTAATTCCATCGTGACCTAAAGCATACTTTGCCTCGTGTCAGTTCTTTAAGTTTGTTGAGGTTTGCTTTGGCCTCATGCCCTGTTCTGTCCCAGTGCGTGTTTGGTGGTTTGGATGCTGGGTTTTCTTTGACGGGGGCCATAGCTCTAAACTGGGCCCACTTATCTGCTCATTCATTCAAGACTGGCGGCCAGCTGTCACTCACAGTCCATTCTCTCTTTTGTCCAGAAAATCCAGGATGTGAGGAGTGATGACGAGGAGTACGAAGAAGAGGAAGAGGAAGAGGAAGAGAAGAAGGAAGAGGCCACCAAAGACAAAGAGAGAGACTGTTTGAAGAACGGACTCGGGCCCGACCGGAGCCTCCTTCCCAATGGTCAGCATGGCCGTTAGCAGGAAGCCCACGTGGGTCCTCAGGCCAGTGTGACCAGGGCCACAGAAGCCAGGCTGCCCTCCATCACTGCAACCCAGGACCCACAGGGACCCCAGACCCGCCCTCCCTCTTCCCAGTGCCCCCTCCAGATGTATTTAACAAAAACGTTGTTGGAATGTGTTAAAATGTTAAATATAAGCGTTCCCATGGATTTACTGCAGTTAGGACTGAGACCGGTCAGAGATCTCAAAGATTTCTCCCGGGAACCGTATCGGTTCTCATTGTCGTTGCACCGCCCGCCTTGCCCATCCCTAGCGAGGGCCAGCAGTGCTGTCAGCCCACTTCCTCCGCTGGGCTTGGCCGCAGAGAGAGCTCCTGCCCAAGAAGGACTGAGAGGTAGCGATGGGACAGGGGCTTGTTTCAAACCACCCCAGCCTCGTCGCTCTGTCTGTCCAAGGGGAAGAATGCCTGTCCCGCCGACCTCACAGGTCGGAGGAAGGATCCAGCAAGAGAAGGCAACTCTGGTGTTATTGTCTCTGAGCCTCGTCCCCTACGATTCCAGCTCCGTTTGGGAGAGAGAACCTGGATAAGCTGGGCATTGCATGGGCCTGAAGGAGAGACACTAGCTTAAAAACTTCCCCATTCAGCCTGCCTGGTGATAGCTGGAAATGCAAATACCCAGCAGGACCTTTCCATTTACCCTGAAACTATTTATTTGTTAGCTTCCCAAGGGTAATTTCTGAATTCCCTGTGAATTCTCCTCCCTCAGGCCCAATGGCCACAGGGAGGGAGTTTGGGTCCCATTCTGTCTTGCTGTGCTGGTCTGTCCTCCTTTTCTTCTCTGAAAGGCCAGCAGAGCTACCCAGCAGGCCCTGGGGTCCCCCCGGGGGCCCTGGGGGAGTGGGTCCAGTCAGGCTGCTCCCTGAGCCACTATCACCCAGGAAACCGGAGCCTCTGGGCATGATATGCGTGTGAGCTCCTGACCCAGAGGAAACCTGAGACACAGGAGGAGGGTGCTACCCATTCATCTCCCCTGTAACCAGTCAGGCTGCCAAATAGCCAAACAGAACCAAAGGCAGCCTGGCAAACACCCCAGGCGGTCCAAGCGCAGGTGCTAGCTCAGCGACAGCTCCCGGGCCACCTGCGTCTCTGGGAGGATGGAGGGGGCTGGGGGCTCAGGGGCTGCTCTCAGTCCCCACAGGGGCGTGTCTCGTGAGCCCAGCATGCAGGGCGGGCCCCGGGTGTCTTAGATGATTGCTGGCTGAGGAGAGACCACTCCCAGCAGAAGGAAAACGGGGCACCACGTGCACCCCCGTCCCCACCCCGTGTCTCGGACAGTTTTGGTCACACTGTGCACCTTCGTCTCATTTCACTCAGGGCCCGTATTTAAGCCAAGGGACAGCTAGGACTGTGGGCACCGTGCACGCGTCCACGTAGGCCCCGCCGACCGGGCTGCGGCCCCGGGAGCAGGACGGCTCTGTGCGCAGGACAGGTACCTGAACTGTGTTTTACTTAAAAGATGTTTTTTGTTGTTGTCTTTTTTTTTTTTTTTAATTTAGTTCTTTTGAACTAAAAAGATGTTTTTAAAACCTTCAGGCTAAACCGAAAACCAAAACCATTCAGAATTCTTCCCCCAATGGAATCTCCTTGTGAGAACTCATGAGGACCATAGAAAAGCATGGGGCCCGTGTTCTCTGCACAGTCATGTTGGCCGCTACGAGCACCATGCATTGTCCGTATAATGTTATGTTATAGCCCAAAGTGCCCGCACTCCCTTACGGGGACAGCTGGGGAACTATTATTACTATTATATTATTATTGTTTTGGTGGAAGAAGAGCACGATGAGATATTGTTTTTTAATGTTTTCAGTTGGCAGAGTACTTTTTCTTTGATTCATTTTGGTGTCGTCTCTGTACCAAGTATCTCCCTGCTTACGGTAAAAAATCGTTTACTGGCCGCCCTCCCCTCCAGTTCTTCTTTTCTTGTTTGAATGTTGAAGGTAAAACGGATGTGCCCGTGTCAGCCGTCTCTGGGAGCTGGTGCACTAACCCGCCTCTCAAGAGGTAGAGAAGCTGTGGGGCTGGTGTGTGGTTGGTTTTAGAGCAACCGCTCCACCTGCAGGAAACGGCTCAGGCTGTGCCAGGCGACTTTATAAAAACGCAGCCCACCGGGCCCCGATGGGACTGTCATGGTAATGACTGACCGCGAAACAAAGGCCGGTCCAGCACGCACCCTCTCGGCTTCTGAGAGCTGGTGACGGGTCTCACCTGGTGTGGGACCATCTGCCCGTCCTCCAGACTCTAGAGACGCCGTGCCAGGGAGCAGAGGGCATGGAGCCACGTTAGGACACTGGGGCTGCTGGCCGTGGGGTACCGACCCCGGACAAGAACTGGCGGTTGGTCTTGACCGGGGAGAGCCTCTTGGCTCTGCATAGTGTAGACAGACAGACACCTGCGGGCTGGGCCCAAACTCGGTCCTGGCAACAGGGCCCTGCGGCAGAGGCCCTCGGAGGTGCTCAGGGAGGTGTTTTCTCAGCCCCTTTTCTCACTGCCTTTCGGAGCTGGAGGAGGACATCGGTCCATCAGCATTCCCTGTGGACCTAAGCACGCCTTGCCTGGCGCCTGCTGACATTTCAATTCAATGCTTTGGGGCGAGAAACAGAAATCTGCATCTCAGCCGTGTCTGGGTGCTTCTGAAGAGCAGTGAGGGTTCTGGGGGCGGGGGGCACCCGCTTCATTCCTACCAGCAGTTTCACAGACTGATAGATGGGGACGTGCCCCGACACAGGCTAGTCAACCCCAAATCCGTCACCACAGACAAAGCAGACATTGGGCAGGTAACAGGAGAATAACAGCTAGCGCCTTTGACGTCCTCGCCTTTCTCAGATTGTTGGTGTTATTTAACCACAGCCTTTCCTTTTTCCTAAAAACTTTTAATACCAAAAATACCTTTAAAAGAGCCCATAACCTCACTATGTCAATATATTTGAAGGTGTAAGTAAAATGCGTAAGTTCCTAGGAAAACACAGCTTGTCGAACGGGCACAAGAGGAAATAGCTACCTAACTAGTCTTCTGTATAAGACAGAATGAAATGTGAAATTACAAAATTCACACACAACCCCACAAAACAGTCCTTAGGCCCAGATGGGGATTCTTCCAATATTTAAGAAAGAATGTACATCAGCGTTACGCAAACTTTTCCAGAGACCAAAGGAAGGAACACATCCACGCTTGTTTTATACAGGAAGACCAGCACAAACTTGACACCAGAATCTGACAAGAATATTAGAAAAAAAACCCTGAACAATTAAAGGATGTCATTCATGAACATAGGCACAAAATCCCTAAACCAAAGCTGAGCAGTGATTCTCTCTCATCACTGACGTTTCTATCTCTCCCTCTCCCTTCCTCTCTGAATGTAATAAAAAGTATATTAAAAAACAAAAATAAATAAATGAAGAGGCCTTTGCCAAGTTGCCAAACTTTTGGTCCTTGCGAATAAAACCTTCCACCAGGGGGCCCTCAAGCTCTGGTGAAGGAGAAGAGGGGAAAGGACAAAATCCACTGGTGTTTAAAGGGAGAGAGGGTCCTGGCCAGTGTGGCTCAGTGGTTGAGCATCTGCCTATGAACCAGGAGGTCACAGTTCCATTCCCGGTCAGGGCACATGCCTGGGTTTTGGGCTCGAGCCCCAGTAGGGGGCGTGCAGGAGGCAGCCGATCCATGATTCTCTCTCATCATGGATGTTTCTTTTCTCTCTCCCTCTCCCTTCCTCTCTGAAATCAATAAAAATATAGGGGGAAAAAGAGAAAAATAAAATAAAATAAAGCTCAAAACCCTGGAACAATGTAATAAGCCAAGTCAAATTATGGGCTTTGGGTCCAGGAGGCACGTCCAAGAACACAGCGGTCAGTGTGGTCACTCTGATGGGAGCTGCTCAGGGACACGTCTGGCCCGTGTCCACTGTGGGGGTGTCTGTGGGCTCCTGCAGGGGCCGGCTCGGCCTCCCAGCACCCACTGCGGCCCCTGCCCGCAGCGCACACAGCCCAGGCCTGGGAGTCAGAGAGTGTGTGTGACAGTGATAGGGACTGCAAGCACGCACAGGGACCGGGAGGGAGGGAGAACAGCACAGACAACCAGAGAGAGAGAGGGGGGAGGGGGAGGGGGAGGGGGAGGGGGGGCTGGGGTGTGAAGGAGCCAACAGAAAGCGGAGAGCCCTTGAGAGCCAGCAGGTGTCCGAGTAGAGTGGGAAGTGGTCCCCTCTCCCTTCTCCTTCCCAGGCTCTTCCTAATTCTCCCGCACCCCGCTCTCTGCATGGCCCCTCCATCCCCACTAGCCTCCATCTCTCCTCTCCTCCTCACCGCCACACCCTGTCCTGCCCGCCCCCCCTTCTTCTCAGGGTGGAACTTGACCACAGCCGGGTGTGCTGGTGGCTCCTCCCACCTGTCCGTCTGAAGAACCCACGCGCCTCTGGCCACCGGCCTGCCCACCCATTGGACCTCTGCTTTGGTTCCTGGGACCTTGTTCTATCAGCATAAAATGTTCCCAGGCTGAAGAGGGTGGGACCTGCCCATGCCTCCTAGAGCACGTGCCAGCGCCAGCCAAGTTCAAGGCCTGCCCCTCCTGCCTCCCTCACCCCCCCTCGCTCCCAGCACCCCACCGGCAACCCCAATAGCCATGGTCTTGGCTCTTTAGTGGAGAGGTGGCTGCGGGTGGCCTTGGGGATGTGAGCTTCCTGTGCTTGGGACCTGGAGAAGCCAGCAGGAGGGTGGCAGAGAGATGAGCAAAGGGGGGGTGCAGGCAGATCCCCTCCCCTCCCCACACCCACACCCACACGCTGGGGCGCTGGAAGGGCTGGGACCCCTGGGGAAGGGTGCAGGGCCGCCCCAGCCTCCTCTCCTGCTGCCTCAGGACAGGGAGGAAGAGGAAGGCGAGGAGGGTCAGGGACACCACACCTGGCTTGAAGGCCCTGGCTTTGAGCAGGGGCTTGGCATCCTTTTGGCCTTCAGGCTCACGTGCCGTCTTGTGAAATCTTAGCACTTGACCCAACTCCCACGACCCACCCCACCTGCAGCGGGGGCCGGAGGGTCCCCGGGGAGAAATAAAGTGAGGTAACCGTGAAATCAGGTCCCAGGGAAAAAAAAGAGAGAGAGAGAGAGGGCTCAATTCCCCCCTTCTGTTCTTGGCAGCCACTTCCAGAAGGCTCCGGGGAGGGGGAATTTGATAACCAGGCAACTGCACCCTTAGATAGCCGGCCGTCTGGCCCTTAGCCAGGGGCACGTTTGCAGAGCGGAACGGGAGTCATTTCTACAAAATGCATTTGTCTCTCAGCTCTAAGTGTCTGTCCCCACACCCCTCCCTCTCCCCCTTAATGTTTCTTCCTCCCTCCCTCCCTCCCTCCCTCCGACTCGACTCTTTTTCTCCTCCCTCCAGCTTTCTCTGGCACTCCTCCCCTACCCTCCCCCAAGGATGGGTCTTAGCGGGACTGAGATGGGACCCGATCACACTGCATGGTACCCTCACGGGCCACCCAGAACCCTCTTTTCTTCTCTTCCATTATTTTCCTCTCAATCCCTCGCCTTCCATTCCCACAGAGAGGAAGGCAGTCTGTATGTTTAACGTATGTCTTGTCCACTTTCTGTCTTCGAAGCTCAGTGTCGTTTTGAGCTTTCATTACATAAACATAGTGTCAAATGATTCACGTTTTCAATTCAACACTGCCTTTTGCCACAACTTCATGGAGATCTAGTTGACACTCAACATGCGGCCCGCGGCCCGTGTTTGAAGCGCACCAGTGGGTAAGTGCTGACGCGGGTACACTCGTGAGCGATCACAGCGATCTACACAGTCATCAGCCCCCTGACGTGGCCTCCTGTCCCTTGGCCATCCCGTCAGCTTGTTAATACTGTGAGCTGCAATGACTGAGTTTTTAAAAATACATATTCATTGATTTTGGAGAGAGGAAGGGAGAGGGGGAGAGAGAGAGGGAAACATCAGTCACTCGACCAGTTTGACCCATCACCATCGGCATTTCCTAAAATCAAATATAAATCGGGGTCAGCTCCCTTCTTCCGCCCGTCCTTGCATTACATTCGAGCCTCGTCCATCAGACCAGCTGCTTTCCTGGAGCAAAGAAAAGAACAGGGAGAGAAAGAGGGACTCGGGAAGCGGAGGGGCGGCGCTGAGGTGGGAGAAAGCTGGCTGAGAAGGGCCGGTGTGCGGCTGAGTGACAGAACATACGGTGCTTTGCTCCGTCGTCTGTACGGGAGGGGAGTTGGCTGGCTGGGATGCCGCTCTGTGCTCACGCCTCACACTCTAGCCCAGAGGTGGGCAAACTTTTTGACCCGAGGGCCACAATGGGTTCTTAAACTGGACCGGAGGGCCGGAACAAAAGCATGGATGGAGTGTTTATGTGAACTAATATAAATTCAAAGTAAACATCATTACATAAAAGGGTACGGTCTTTTTTTTTTTTTTAGTTTTATTTGGCCCGAGGGCCATAGTTTGCCCACGGCTGCGTCTAGCCCCTGTCCTGCTCATTTAGAAAAAAAGGAGTGCAAGGTCCTCTTTGTCAGAGGCTGCCTCCCCCCGCGCTTCGGAAGGGACAGGAAGATACAGTTGTCTTTTCAACACGGACATTTGAAAGCCGTGGACATTCAGCTCCAAAGCAGTTTTTGGGGAGGGGGTGACTCAAGATGTTAGGGAAGAGCAGGGCTAGGGGTACATCAGTAGAAACCCCGAGGGAACAATAGCTAGACTAAAAAACCTCAGTGTTTTCCCCGGCCGGTGTGGCTCAGTTGGGCATTGTCCCGTGCACCAAGAGGTTAGGGGTTCGATTCCTGGTCAGGGCACAGGCCCAGGTTGCAGGCTCAATCCCCAGTAGGGGGCGTGCAGGAGGCAGCCGATTGATGTTTCACTGACACATCGATGTTTCTCCCTCTCCCTTTCTTTCTAAGAATCTATTAAAAATATTTAAAAAATTTTTAAATCAATGTTTTAAGGAGCAGTAACTTGGACTTGTTCCGCAATATCACTACCAGGGCCTGGTTGGGTGAGCCGAAATTTCCAGACAGGGGTGATCCCCAGAGTCAGGCAGGAATGGCCTGGGTGGCTAGGGCACCCCTTCACGGTGAAACAGACCCTGGAAGTGGGGAGGTGCATGCAGACCCCACAGGGGGAGGTTGGCAGGAGTCACCGAGGGGATGAGGATGCTGGCCAAGTAGCTGCATTTTGAGCCGGGCTCCAGGCTTTACAAGGAAAGGGCGAAATAAAAATCAGGAAAAAAATTAAAAACTACAAAAAAAAAAAAAAGAAAGAAAGAAAACAAGAAGAACCCAGGCCTTTGGAGCTGAGGAGAGCAAGCCTGTGCTTGCATTTCACAGCAGTTCTGGTTGTAGAAGGAAGAGGGGACTGATGCCAGACGCCCCCTGCTGGAGGGCATGGGACATCTCATGGGCTTCTAGGAGGAGGGATGGGTAGTGGCTCCAGGACCAAGTGAATTTAGACTCAAAGGAATCCCCTCTGACGCCCTCTCTCCTCACCTCCTGCCCTGGCCAGTAGCTGGCCAGCTAGTTCTGGAAGTCTGGTTTCCTTTTCATGAGGGACTCTGCACACATAGGCTTCCCCACTGGGTTGCCATGGCTACTGGTTTCCACCAAAGTAGATGCTGCTGCTGATGATGATGAGGGATGGGTAGCTCAAGGACCAAGTGAATTTAGTCTCAAAGCGTTTGTCATGGGAATCCCTTCTCGCACCCTCTTTCCTCACCTCCTTCCCTGGCCAATGTAGTCAGTTGGTTCTGGAAGGATCATGGCTCTTCTCCCATCTATACACGGATGGAGCATACACATGGGTCTAGGCGCCTGCACCCAGCTCACCAGCTCAAGAAAGGCCCAAGTCAGGGGGGACAAACGAGGGTCAAGTTTGGGCTGAGGGCCCGCAGTCCTCTTTATACTGCCCAGGGGTCATCTGCTTTCAGTAGCAATAGTAACAGGCACGGTGATGGCTGTCAGCACCCAGACTTGACTGTCGGGCATGAAGTGTCCAAGAGAGGCACGTGACCGACCTGCTGGTGTCTGTTCCAGCAGCATGATGGGAAAGCTCTCTGCCCACCAGGAGAGAGTTGTTCACAAAATGCAGGTGGACACGCCACACCGTTGAAGAGCTTTGTCAACAGTGAGCGCAAAGAACTTTTTTGACCCAGAGCCAACCAAGGCCAGCTGCCCTCATGTCACATTCAGGCCTCTGCTGCCACCTGTAGGGCTTCGGTGGGCTTGCGTGTCTTGTGTTCATCTCCCCCTGACCCCTGACTCCTCCATCTGTGAAATGGGTTTAAGCCCTGCCCTTCCCAAAAATTAAGACAAGGCTATTTGTGTGTGTAAACATGAAATGCGATTATGGCAAATAGTGATTTTTTATAAAATATGCTTTTATTGATTTTAGAGAAGAAGAGGGATAGAGAGATAGAAACACCAATGATGAGAGAGAAGCATTGATTGGCTGCCTCCTGCACACCCGCTACTGGGGATGGAGCCTGCAACCCGGGCATGTGCCCTGACTGGGAATGGAACCCTGACCTCATAGGTCGACACTCAACCACTGAGTCATGCTGGCTGGGTGCAACTTGTTTTAAAAAAAAAAAAAGTTTTCTCAACTAGTCTTGATGTCTCTCCATGTGGTTATAAACACCAAATTACTACATTTTTTTGTTCATTGATGCCTGGTGTTCTGTTAGCCATGTATCTGATGATGGACATACAGGTTTTTGCAACTTTTTCTTTTTCTCTGAATAGTGTGCTGTGGTGACCATCCTTGTCCTTGTGCCATTGCTTCTCCATGGTAGTTAACCAGATGGGAATTACAGAGCTGCTGGGTGTATGCATTTTAAATTTTACTACTGATTGCCCAGTTATTATTTAAAGTGGCTGCGCCAATTTACACTCCCACCCATGGGCACAAGCGTGTCCTCTCCGATTCTCGATGTTTCCCAGCTCTTCAGTTTTGCGCAGTCTGGTTGCTGTCTAGTTGTTGCTTTAGTCTGCATGCGTCTGTTAGGTTGACAGCGACTCCTTCAGCCTGACTCCAGTGGCATAAGCACTTGTTCTCCTGGCTGCTACTCACCGGCTTTCAGTGGCAGGCCTTTGAGGTGGGTGTTTGGCCAACAAAAGCTGCACCAAAAAGCTCACCATGACATTTCTCCATCTGTAAGAGGGTGTGGCCATACCTGTTCCGCTGGCTTCTGTGAGGATAAAGACAACGGGTTGTGTGAAGGGTTTGGATAAATACTGCTGTGTTGGATGTGGCCAGCAGTCAGGTGCAAACACAGGTGTGCAAGAAAGTGCCCAGCGGCACACATCCAGATGCAGAGAGAACGCGCTTTTAGGGATGACACGGTTGGCCAGGACGCTTTCCAGCCTGTCGTCTTGTGCAGCTGGGGTGGCAGGGTCAAGGGATTTCAAAAATGAGAATAAACTCCTAAGATTAGAGACTTCCCCATGGTGGTCCCTCAAGGTGTCCCCTCCTGGGTCCTCCGGGGTCGCGCGCCACCTGGCGTCCGGTCTCCGCCACTGCCCAGAAACCACGTGTAAGAAAGTGCTTACAACCTAACAACACACCCTGGTTTGGACCCGTCCTAGCCAATAGGCGAGGGGGAGGCGGGGCCGGGGAAAGCAAGCGCCCAATCACCTCCTGTTCTCCGAGGAGAGGGCGGGGCTTCGGGTTTACCACGTTGGGTTTGTCCGCAGCGCTAATTACTTTTTCCAGAGGCAGGAGGAGGGTTTCACTCCGGCTGGCGCCGCCGCCTCGCGCGCTCCTGCTCCGCCGCGACCATCCGGGGGGCTGCTCCTCCCAAGTACCATGTGTGACGGCGCCCTGCTGCCTTCCCTCGCCCTGCCCTTGCTGCTGCTGCTGGTTTGGGGACTGGACCCGGGCACAGGTAGCGCCCCCTCTCCCGCCGTCCTTCGCCGGTGCCTCTTGCGACCCCCTTGCTTCTGCCTTCCCGAGGCGTCCAGGCGGCCCGCGCCCGCCCGTGCAGCGCTGCTCGGGAGGCGATCGGCTGACAGCGCCCAGGCCGACGAGGCGCAGGCCGCAGCCGCAGCCGCAGGATGGGGTTCCGAGCCGGGCGGCCGCGCGGGAGACCTTCCCCGGGTGGTCGGGCCCGGGCGGAGGCGCTGGCGGGCACGGAGGCGCCGAGGCGAGGGCCGGGCAGAGCGCGCCGGCTCGGGGTCGCGCTGTCCGGGTGCTGTCGCGACCCGCGCGCGACGGGCGGCCGGCGGGAGAGCGGGCGGGCGGGCCCCGCCGCGCTGACACGTCTCCTCTCTCCCCTTCAGCTGTCGGCGACGGGGCGGCCGACGTGGAAGTGGTGCTCCCGCGGCGGGTGCGCCCGGACGACGTGCACCTGCCGCCGCTGCTGCCCGGGGTCCCCGGGCCCCGACGGCGGCGGCGCCCCCGCGCGCCCCCAGCTGTCCCGCGCCCCCCACCCGGCGAGCGCGCGCTGCTGCTGCACCTGCCGGCCTTCGGGCGCGACCTGTACCTGCAGCTGCGCCGCGACCTGCGCTTCCTGTCCCGCGGCTTCGAGGTGGAGGAGGCCGGCGAGGCCTGGCGCCGGGGACGCCCCGCCGAGCTGTGCTTCTATTCCGGCCGCGTGCTGGGCCACCCGGGCTCCCTGGTCTCCATCAGCACCTGCGGCGCTGCCGGCGGCCTGGTACTGCCCCCTCCTCCGCGTCTGCCCCTCAGTCTGTCGCGGCGCAGGGGGTGGCCCCCCCAGGAGGGCTGGGGTTCGGGTGGGGTGGGGCTGCTCTACCGCAGACGGAGGGGAATGCGTCTCAGCCCGCCTGGCAGTACCTGTCAGGCCCCCAGACGGAGAGGCGCACTTGGCCCAGGCCCAGGTGTAGCGAGTGCGCTATCTGCACGTGTGCACTTCATGGGGCACACCTGCTGGTGTCCGTCTCGCCTCTTCTTGGCTGTGGGGATGGGTGGTGGGCACTCATTCCCCTCCCTCTGTCCCTTTGAGACCTCTGTGCATGGAAAGGGGAGCTTGGGGGCTCCCGGGCGGGCCACTAACCCACTCTGATTAGTTGTGAACCAGGAGGGAGAGGGTGCGTTTGTGGGGCATCCACCCTGAGCCAGGCCCCAGGAGTGCTGACTTTGCACATAAGATTCTCCCTGTCTCCTGTGGCCATAGCTCTTCCTCTGTCCCCAAGACCCCACCCTGCTGCACAGGAGGCACCAGTACGCCAAGGGGAGGGGAGGTTCTTGTGCACCTGCCTGGACTCCCAGTGGTCACTCAGGTGGCCAGCCAAGTGCTTCTCAGCTCTCGGTGCCCGAGGAGCGCACATGGCTGGCACATGGCTGCCCCCAGCAAGCCTGGCAGAGGCTCAGGGCATGAACCACACAGCTGCGTCTCTGTCTATTGCCATGCCTGGCTGCCGGGGAAGCGGTTTCTTGTTTTTATTTATTTTTTTAATATTTTTTATGGACTTCAGAGAGGAAAGGAGAGGGAGAGAGAGAAACATCAATGATGAGAATCATCAATTGCCTGCCTCCTGCACGCCCCCTACTGGGGATGGAGCCCGCAACCCGGGCATGTACCCTGACCAGGAATTGAACAGTTCATAGGTTGATGCTCAATCACTGTGCCGCACGGGCTGGGGCAGGGAAGCGGGTTCTGACATGGTTGTGTGTCTGTCCTTCCCAGGCACAAGGAGCTGCTTCCCCCACCTTGAGCTTCTCTGGTTGCAGCTTCTAGAATTCCCTCGCCCTTCCTCACGCTGCCACAAAGCCGGACAGCCTGGGGTCCAGGTTCCTATGAAAATTCTGTTTTCTTTTGAGCAATGTAGGGGACCCTGGGGGGAATGTCCTAGGACCGGCATTCGCCAGTGCCCCAGTCTGGACGTTTCTGTGCCCTGCTCTGAATGTGATCTCCTTTTGCTCAGCCAGGAGAAGTTGATTTCTGGGGTTAAACCAGGAAAATGGACCGTAGGCGGAGGGGGCAGAGAACGCGGGCTGTGGGCAAGGAGGGTTAAGTCGGAGCGAGAAAGGCCCCGGTCGCGGTAGGCCTGGGGTCAGGGCCGGATCACGTTCTGGGAGGGACTGGAAGGCCCACATCATTTTTGCTGTTGTTGCCAAAGTGTTTAAAGTCTAGGTCACATCCCTGTACTGTACATGGAAACATCTGAATCCCATTTGCTGCGGTTTAGTGAGTTTCTGTAGAGGTCAGAGTTTAGACTTCTCGGTGTAAAGTTTCCAGCGAGTAGCTAGCTATCTGCGGAGGAGCCGGGGGTGGAAATCTGGATCGCATCGGTTTAAATCCCCACCGAGTGAGCGAGTAAGCAAGCGAGCGCTGGGCCCTGTACAGATGGCATCTGAGCCATGAGAGTTCATGTCAGTCCTCCAGGCTTTCGGGGCTGCCCTTCCCTCCGGCGCCATGTGAGGGCGCTGTGCTTTAGATAAAGGAACAGGGCCAACAGGCTGAGCTGGGCCCTGCCAGCGGCGGGTGGACCTCTTAGACCAGAGATTTAAATTCCTGCCCCAGCCCTCGCTTCTGTTGTTTAGTCTGCCCTGTTCCTCCCGTCCCTGTGAGCTGGATGCTGGGCCCTCCTTCCTGATGTGCACTCTGGCCGGAGGCAGGAGGGGACAGGCAGCCTGGGGACTTGGAGGGGACGGTAGCCTGATGACTTGGTTTGCAAGGTGGTCCGGACGCACGGAGAAGGGAAAGAAGCGGGGAGTAGGCTGACCAAGGGTGCATGGCGCTCCGAGTTTGAGACGGTACAGATGGGTGGGCACCTGATGGTCCCTCTTGACCGTGTGGAAGCACTGGGAGGTGGAGACCTGGCGTGTGCATGTATGTGCGCGTGTGCGTGTGCATAGCATGTGCCAGGACAAGGCGTGGGAGACGGGCAATGCCATGTAGATAAATCTTGGTGGCCATAGAACCAGGTAGAGCAGGGGTGGCCCACTTCATCTGTAAAAGGCCGAATAGTAACTACAGTGGGGCCTTGACTTAGGAGTTTAATTCGTTCCGTGACGGAGCTCGTAACTCAAATCACTCAGATGTCAAATCAACAGTGAACGAGTGAGACACGTGGTGCTGGGCTGATGTTGTGGCGTTCACTGTGACGTTCGCTGTGCCAACTAGCGGTGGGGTGTCTGAAGCTGGCTCGTAACCCGAATTTTAGCTCGCAACTCAATGCAAAAAATCAGCCGAGAGACCGCTCGTATCTCGAAAAACTCGTTAGTCGGGACACTCGTAAGTCAAGGCCCCACTGTATTTTAGGGATTGCGGGGCCCCATGGTCTCTGTTGCACCTACTCGGCGAGAAAGCAACCACAGAGGGTAAATAAACAAATGGAGATTCAATAAAACTTTATGGAACGATGTTGAGTATCAAGGAAATCCTGCCACTTCTAACGTCCCCACAGTGGCTCAGGGAGCAGGGGCGGGAGACACAGTCCTGCTCCTGCTGGGCGGGCTCCTCCGTGCTGTCTGTCTCCTGGGCTGTTTTGTTGTCGTTAATCCTCACCCGAGGATATTTTCCCATTGATTCTTAGAGAGAGTGGAAGGGAGGGGGAGAGACAGAGAGAGGGAAACATCGCTGTGAGAGAGACACATTGACTGGTTGCCTCCTGCATGCGCCCCGACCAGGACTGGGGATCGAGCCTGCAACCGAGGTACCTGCCCTGCCCTTGACCGGAATCGAGCCCGGGACCCTTCAGTCCGTGGGCCGACGCTCTACCCATTGAGCTAAACCAGCGAGGGCTCCGGAGACATTTGAAGGAGGGGCACAATGAGACTAGATCCTCCCTTCATTGTTTAGGGGCCTGAAGGGTAAACCTGCCCCCCACCCTCTGTGCTCGCCAGTGGGCACAGGTGTGGGCCCGTGGTGTCTGCTCTCTCTGAGTCTCGTTTCGGAAGGCTGGGCAAGCCGTGTGCGCTGCTTGGAGCTGCAGAGACCCCCGGCTCAAGCCTTCGCTGTTTTCTGTTTATGCGGCTCCGCTGTATTTACATTTCCCAGAGCCCTCGGAGGTGGCGTAAGGTTTTGGAAGCGTGTCCGTAGCTGTGTCATTTCAAAGCCATGACGTTCGCGCCTGGGAGGAAGGTATTTCCTGCCCCAAATAGTTGACGTCAGTTTGGACCCGCCGCCGCCCGTGAAGAGGACCAGATCTCGGGATGCCAACGGGGCCGGAACCCGGTTCAGCTTCCCGGGATTGGCAGTGGAGACGGAACTCCAAGGTTGGAATGAGTGTCTGTGCCGCTTGTGGGAAGAGGGGGGGGGACTGCCACCCCTGCCCGTGAGGACACACAGTGGGAGGAGGGGGGGCCCTGCCTGCGGGGTCGGGAAGCCGAGCAGTTACCCTGCTGCTGCCCATGAACGCTGACAAACGGGGTAGTCCACGCGTCAGGCTCTGTCCGCCCCTTCGTGGCCGAGGCTGGGCTGCCAGGGCCGTGCTGTGCTTGAGATGCTGGGACCAGCCCGGACACCCGGGAGCTCTGGGCTGTGGGAGGTTAAGAAGCTGGGCCCATGCTCTAAAGGGTATGGCTCAGTGAATAGAGCGTTGGCCTGCAGACTGAAGGGTCCCGGGTTCGATTCCGGTCAAGGGCACGTACCTTGGTTGCAGGCTCGATCCCCAGCTCTGGTCGGGGCACGAGCAGGAGGCAACCAATCGATGTGTCTCTCTCACGTCGATGTGTCTCTCTCTCCCTATCTTTCCCCCTCCCTTCCAGTCTCTCTCTAAAAAAAAAAATCAGTGGGAAAATATCCTCGGGTGAGGATTAATAACAACAAACAAAGAGTTACCAGACTCCGGATTGCTTAGAAAATTGCCTGCTTTTTCATGCAACACCACATGGCCACATAGAGCAGCAGCAGGAATTCGTCTTGGCAAAAACTCTATGGTGCGGGGACCATTTGGAAGGGAGCAAGTAGACCAAACTGCAGGATCACACGCCGTGATATTGGTACAGGTGTCGGGAAGGGGCCTCGTCCCGGGTGACTCATTGATGAATATTACTTATCCGCGGGCAGCACAAACATACTTGCAAGACGCAAAGCCCATTGTTGGAAGCTCCATGAAAAGAAATAGTTGAGTGGCGGTGAAGGAACGGAAGAGGAAGGCAGAGGACAGTTTTTGGAATTTGGATGGACGGAGGGACAGAAAGGGAAGAACTTGGACCAGAGAATGCGAAGCTTTCTCTGCAGACGCCCCCGTGGCCTTGAAGTGACCTTGTCCACCCACCACCGCTCCGGGGCGCCGGGCTGCCCGTGACCGTCACCCAGGGCACGTAATGAGATCCCCTCGTTTGAACTTTCGCTTTGTTGGCAACGTCTTGGAAAAGAAAACGGAGCTGGAGACGGGATGATGAACTGAAGGCATCTCAGACGGATCGCATTCTTGGAGTTCATTTCCTGAACTCTGAGCTGCTGCAGCTGGCCGACCTCGGATGTGTCCAGCGGGAGAGGTTTTTGCAGCCAGAACCTCAGAGGGCCTCGCAGAGCCACCGGTTAACCTCTCCCTGCGCACGGATGCACAGTCATGTTCTTGTTCTTTTTTAAAAAAAATATTTTTATTGACTTCAGAGAGGAAGGGAGAGGGAGAGAAACATCAATGATGAGAGAGAATCATGGATCGGCTGTCTCCTGCGCGCCCCCTACTGGGGATGGAGCCCGAAACCTGGGCATGTGCCCTGACCGGGAATCGAACCGTGACCTCCCGGTTCATGGGTCAACGCTCGCCCACGGAGCCACGCTGGCCAAGGCACGTTCTTGTTCTTCAAGAAATGAGACTGCACGGCCGACTGTCAGGGGCTATGATCTTAGAGCGGGTCCCTTAGCTGCTCGTGGAGAGAGGCCATGGGCGAAGCCTGTGCAATCATTGAGTGAGAGCTGGCCACCAGGCCTGGGAGACACGTCTCTGCTCCTGCCCCACAGGCCGTTCCCAGGCCTTCCCAGTTATAAATCAGCCAGGCAGCCAGCATTGTTGACAGCAACCGGCTCACTGTCACACACCTGCCAAGGGCAGGCTGCTCTGGTCGGCTCCCATCCAGCCTCCGAGAGAGGGAGGGAGAGATGCCGGACGTTCCTCGGAGGGTGGTCCAGGTTCGCCCAGGACAAAGGTGTGGTGGAGCCTGCAGGCAAGGATTGGGGCTGAAGGGGGTGGGTCTCGGGTTCTAAGACTGGGTGAAGGCCAGGCCCATCCCGAGATGAGGGCCCGTGAGTCGGCTGTGGGATCGGGATGGGAGGTGGCTATTCTAGGAGATGGTGGGAGCTGAGCGGAATGGACAGGTGTGTGGAGTAGGTGAGGCCAGGCCCTGGATGCCCACCCGAGGCATTTGGAATTCACCCAGGAGCCCTGGTTCTCATCCTGCGCTGGCATCCGACTTCCCCGGAAGACTTGTTCCCTGGTGGCGAGGCCCCACCTCGCCTGAGAGCTGGAATCCCTGGCAGGGCCCCAGGTGCTGCTGTTGGTCTGGGGCCTCGTTTGGGGGATCGCTTGCCCGGTGCAAAGAGGAACCTTTCTGGCTATTGACGTGGGAGTCTCTGGTGATAGTAGTGGTGTGAGGGGGCGCAGAGGAAGTGACAAGCCAGGATGTGGGACCCTCCAAACAAGACCTAAACCAGGGTGGCCGGCATGGCTCAGTGGCTGAGCATCGACCTATGAACCAGGAGGTCACGGTTCGATTCATGGTCAGGGCACATGCCCAGGTTGCGGGCTCCATCCCTAGTAGGGGACTTGCAGAAGACAGCCGGTCTGTGGATCTCTCTCTCTCCCAGTCCTATCATCTCTGAAATCAATAAAAATATATATTTTTTAAAAAGGAAGGCCTTCTAAAGCAAAACCTCCCCCCGGGGCTAGACCGCATGTTGGCACCCGTAGGATTTCTCACCGAGGCCAGATTCTCTCTGTATCGAGTTCCATTGAACTACCTGCTCACGGGCCTTGTGAATGCAGAACCCTGGCATGAACAGATCCCACCTGGCTTGGAAAGGGCTAGACCCCAGGCGACCTTTGACCTCCAGCCGCCTGAGCATTTCGGAAAGGGTCCATCCAGCCCCTTGTTGGAGTTGAGTGTCTCCTCCAGGGAGTGCAGGGCTCGTGCGGGCGGGACCCATCCCATGGCCCGGGCCATACTCGCTCTCTGTACCTGTGGGTCCCCCGCAACCCACCGCTGCCTCCCTCCGCCTGCTGCTTTGGTCTCCCCGAAGTACCTCACGCTCGAGTTGCAACTTCAGGGGAGAGGCACGCAGACCGTGCTTCCCTGCGGGTCACGCACCGCCAACTGTAAGAGTTTTATTTGGGCCATAAAATCTCTGAGTTGTTCTTGGCAGACGTTCTAATGAATTAGAGACCTTGACATCTGCTCAGAGCCGTCCATATGGTCTCACCCTGTGTGTTGAGGACGGAAGGTTGTCGGCAATCGGGCGGGGCGATCCGATTGCCTTTGGGAAGGTGGAGGGGTCTGCTTCTCGAGGCCTGAGTGAGCTCCCAGCTCGAGACGTGGAGGGATCGCTGTGTGGTGGCGGGTGGCAGAGCGTCTCAGAGGGTAGTCCCCGGATGGCAGTGGCGGTATCGCGTGGGGACCTGTCAGGGGGGCACGTTCTGGGTTCCACCCAGACGTCCAGGGGACTTTGGAGTTTGAGACACGCTAGTTTAATGTGTCATCGCTTTTAGACAACGGGGTGGGGCAGAGAGAAGGAAGGATCCTGGAGGAGTATGTCCCAATTCGGGGAACAGTTCTACACATCGTGTGTGTGTGTGTGTGTGTGTGTGTGTGTGTGTGTGAGTGTGTGTCTGCGTGAATAATATTCATTCTATTAAAGCAGCGGTTCTCAACCTGTGGGTCGCGACCCCTTTGGCGGTTGAACGACCCTTTCACAGGGGTCGCCTAAGACCATCCTGCATATCAGATATTTACATGACGATTCATCACAGTAGCAATATTACAGTTATGAAGTAGCAACGAAAATAATCTTATGGTTGGGTCACAGCATGAGGAACTGTATTTAAAGGGCCAGAAGGTTGAGAACCACTGTATTAAAGCGACTGATGAAAAATCCTAGTTCTTACATTTTTCGTTCAGTTTACAAAGCCTGTTTCATTGATCATCCAACAACTCTTGGCAATCCCCTTTTTAGGGGGCTTTGAATAATTTTGGGCCCCACTTACAAATTTGGTGATTAACAACTTTTCGACCCTTCACACTGTGTTTAGAAATCTAACATATTCAGTTTCATTTTTAGGTTCTTTGGTTAAAAAACAAACCCTCGGCCCTGGCTGGCATGGCCCAGTGGCTAGGGCATCGGCCTGTAGATGGAAGGGTCGCAGGTTCAATTCTGGTGACGGGTACATGTCTGACCGATTCCATCCTCTATTTAATTCTAAATATCCCCACGGGGGAGACCCATTTTCTCATTAAGGACAGAATTGTCATTCATTCCCAACACGTTTGGGGTCTCCTCCTCAGCTGAACTTTTGGGGATGGTTTTAACAATTATTTTAAAAATCAAGTTTGGCTGGCCGGTGTGGCTCAGTTGGTTGATTGTCATCCCATGCACCGGAAGGTTGCCGGTTCGATTCACGGGCGGGGCACGTGCGGGCTTGATCCCCAGTAGGGGGCGTGTAGGAGGCAACCTATCAATGTTTGCTCTCACATAGATGTTTCTCTCTCTCTCGCTCTAGCTCTCTCTCTCTCCCTTCCCCTTCCTTTCTCTCTAAAAATCTCTTAAAAATCATATTTTTTTTCAAATTTGCTTTTATTAATAAATACATATTTCAAAGCAAACCTGGAAAATGGGTGCTGCTCCATATATCGCTTGGACCACCCACAGCTGTGGGTGGGATGCCTCAAGGCACACACAGGCTCCTCCGCGGGCTCCGGACGCTGGGCCACCTGCTAAGAGAAAGCCCAGGTGTGGGAACCAGGCCACAGTCAGGTGGCCTTGCTGCCCCTGGGCTGCCGGGTCCCGGGTGAGTGTGAACGAGTGTGACCGACATCCCGTGTTTTGTGTGTTTTTTTCCGGGCAGGTCGGCCTCATCCAGCTGGGGCAGGAACAGGTGCTCCTCCAGCCCCTCAACAGCTCCCGGGGCCCGCTCGGCGGCCGAGAACACCTGCTCAGGCGCAAATGGTCCCGGGCACCCAGCCCCTCCGCCCAGGCCCAGGCCCAGGCCCCGGGCCCGCTCTGCCAGGTGCTAACAGGTGAGTCTGGAAGACGGGACGACTGACTCCCATTTGGCGCCGTCGCACGTCCCCTGACCCACCCCCAGGATGTGTCCCCACCTGCAGCGGAGTCCCGTGAGCTGGGCCTCTCTTTGAGGGCGACTTGGTTATTTAGAAATGAGCTCTGCAGCTCCACTCAGCTGTTTTGAGCCGTCCTGACCCTGCCCAGGTGGTGGCCTCCCCTTAGCTGAGGACAGTGATGGCGAACCTATGACACTCGAACTCATTCTTTTGGTTGATTTTTCTTTGTTAAGTGGCATTTAAATATATAAAATAAATATCAAAAATATAAGTCTTTGTTTTACTATGGTTGCAAATATCAAAAAATTTCTTTAAGTGACACGGCACCAGAGTTAAGTGAGGGTTTTTCAAAATGCTGACATGCCGAGCTCAAAAGGTTCGCCATCACTGTCCGAGGGCAAGCCCGTTGAAACCTCCTTTCCCCTCCCCACAAACCCACACCGTCCACGGCTGGTCAGGTTGCGTGTGGGATGCTGGGCCGGTGGCCCGCCGCCCTCCTCTGCAGGGGTGTGACCGCGAGGATCGCTGACGGGACGATAAACTGCGCTGGCGTTTGCATTTCTGTCCCTGGGGTTAGAGTGGAGGCATCCTTTGGAGGACGGACTGTTTAGCCTCCAACAAAGGAAATGAAACTATTCACAAAAGCAGGGCGGGGAGGATGTGCTGGAAACCAAGTCAAAACAAGAGCAGTCATGCAAAGGTGCAGAGAGCAGTTCCTGAGGTGGCTTGGAAAATAACCTCCCCCACGTCTCATGGCCTCCGCGGTGCGTGCGGGAGAGACAGGCAAATTGGAGGCCCTGCCCCTGGGGGAACGCAGACCAGGGAGAAAGGTGTATGTTTTGCTTTGGGTCCTTCCTTTGCACCGGGGTCTCGGTGAACTTGGTTGCTCCGTTGAGAAGGACAATGGCCGCTATTAATAGGCTTATCATCAGCATCGAACGTTGGGAGTTTAGCAACAGGGAACATTGATTGATTACTGAGGCGCCAGCAGCTGGCATTGTTGGAGTTTCCCGGAAGGGTGAATCGGAGAGACCCAGCTTTTCCCACGGGAATAGGGTCTTCATGGCTGCACGTGGTGGCCAGGGATGTCCCTGGGCCTCGTCCTTAAGGTTGTGTTACCCCAGCCGGGACCATGGCTTAGGGGTGGCCAGCTGGCTCATGCAGGTGAGGGGGTCGGGTAAGTCTTCCTCCTCCAGGAAGCACTGGATTGACCTGTGAGCTGCCATGCTCTCCAGGGGCATAGCAGGGCTAATACAGTCAAAGCCAGCTGGAGGGAACCACTGAGCTTGCATTTCTTATTTTATTTATTTTTTAAAGATATTTTTACTAATTTCAGAGAGGAAGGGAGAGGGAGAGAGAGATAGAAACATCCATGATGAGAGAATCCTGCACACTCCCTAGTGGGGATCGAGCCCACAACCCGGGCCTGTGCCCTGACCGGGAATTGAACCGTGACCCCCTGGTTCCTAGGTCGACGTTCAACCACTGAGCCACGCCGGCCGGGCTGAGCTTGCATTTCTCGCAGTCCTTGGGGCTCCCGAGAGGAGACAGGCTGATCCTATTTCGGTTATAGCTCCTTATTTTTAGGGCCTTATAAACCGATTCATAAAATATCACTCCAGTTTGGAAGGTTGGGACTTGGCATGAGAATGTGGAGTCTGTGCGAGCCCTTTTCCCCCTTTGGGTGAGAGCGTGCGTTTCTGAAGGTTTTTTGGCCACTCTCAACAACTGAAGTGGGACTTGGGGTCTTTTGAAATGTTTTTCGATTTTTTTTTTTACGTGGTTATTTTTAGTTGAAAATTCTTTGTCTGCCTTCTGTGGCTATTTTCATATCTCCTTTCAGATCTGGGGTAGAGTCTTCACTTCTCATGGTCTCTCGTGAGCATCTGAATTCCATATCCTCCTGCTCCACCCTGGTAGATGGGACATGTCATGGGAGAGCCAGAGACTCAAATAATAAAATGACTTTTTGCTACGAGGCACTGTCACCATAGGACTCCTGCCCTGGCCTGTGACTCAGTGATTAGAGCAGTGGTTCTCAACCTTCTGGCCTTTTAAATACAGTTCCTCATGTTGTGACCCAACCATAAAATTATTTTCGTTGCTACTTCATAACTGTAATGTTGCTACTGTGATGAATCGTCATGTAAATATCTGATATGCAGGATGGTCTTAGGCGACCCCTGTGAAAGGGTCGTTCGACCGCCAAAGGGGTCGTGACCCACAGGTTGAGAACCGCTGGATTAGAGCGTCGGCCCGCGCACCAAAGGGTGGCAGGTTCGATTCCCGGTCAAGGGCACCTACCTGGGTTTCAGGTTTAACCCGAGTGTGGGAGGTAACCAATCGAAGTCTCCCTCTCACATCGATGCTTCTCTCTCACATCAGTGTTTCTCTCTCTCTGTCTCTCCCCCTTCCCTTCCACTCTTCCTAAAAATCATTGGGAAAAATATCCTCCGGCGAGGATTCATACACACACACACACACACACACACACCCGGACTCCTACATGTTTTGTGTGGTGGAGAGCTCATTAGAACACGTCCGACAAAGGTAACCTCAGAGGAAGGCATCACGGTCCTTAGCCATCTAAGTTCTGTCCTGATTGTTCTTGTTAAATGCATGCAGTTATTTTGTAATATATCTGGTCCATGTATAGCATTAACAAGTGATTATAGTCAGTGTTTAGGAAATACTGTGACTATTGAGAGATTGTATATTGCTGATTTATGCAAGAATTTGCGTGTGTGTGCGTGTGTGTGTGCGCGTACGTGTGTGTGCGCGCGCGTGTGTGTGCGTGCGTGTGCGCGTGTGTGCGTGCGTGCGTGCGCGTGTGTGCGTGCGTGTGTGTGCGTGTGTGTGTGCGTGTGTGTGCGTGTGTGTGTGTGCACGCTGTCGTAAATAATCGGTTGGGGCTTGTGCTTTGTATCCATTAAGATTCATGTGGTTGGAAATGACAGAGATCAAACTGGCTTCAACACTGATGACATCGCTGCCACGGGCTCACAGAACTGAGGCTGGCGCTCAGGGAAGGCTTGGCCAGACCGGGCTTCTTGGCAGCTGTTGGGTTTTTTTAAATGTTTTTATTGATTTCAGAGAGAAAGGGAGAGGGAGGGAGGGGGAGGGAGAGGGAGGGAGAGAGAGAGAAGGAAGCATCAGTGATGAAAGAGAATCACGGATCGGCTGCCTCCTACACGCCCTCACTGGGGATCGAGCCCACAACCTGGGCCTGTGCCCTGACCGGGAATCGAACCGTGACCTCCTGGTTCCTAAGTTGATGCTCAACCACTGAGCCATGCCGGCCGGGCTCCTATGGCACATATTTCATAACAATGTTTCTTCCAGAAGCCTGAGGGATCGCAGTCACTCCGTCGTAATCCTGTGTTTTTCCCCTTTCCGTTGTCCTTTGGACGTATTCTCCGTGAGAACACAGAAAAATCAGTGTAGGGCAAGCACCCTGGCCCTCTTCTGGAGTATTCCCATTACTTGATTGAGAAAGAAAATCGAAAACTCAAGCGTGGAGACAGAAAGGGAAAGCACACCCAGCCGTGTGTGTGAGTGTGTGTGTGTGTGTGTGTGTGTGTGTGTGTGTGTGTGTCTGTCTGTCTGCCTTTCCCACCGCCGTTCCCCCAAGCAGAGGAATTGGATGTGAAGTGTGTTATCTTTTCCCTGGGCTGTTATGCAACCCCCCCCCCCCCCCCCCCGCCACCCCCCGTCAAATAACTCTAAGCAGAGCCGGCCTCCAGCTTCCATAGGAAATCTGTCTCGGAGCTGCGGGCAGACGGGACCAGAATGCAGTTGATGATTTCAAGTGCGCGCTGGCCGGGACCGTCCAGGTGGCTGGAGGAAGCTCCTGGCAGCCCGGCCCGCCCTGAGGCAGGAGAGGAAGAGGAATCGTGGTCCCGGGAGGCCCGGGCCAGGCCCCAGGCCGGGTGGCCGCGGTGCTGACTTCGTGTTCCAGGGCCGGCGGGGGTGGAGCGCGGCCCCTGCCAGTTCCCGCAGAAGCGTCTGATTTTTGAATCAGCAGCGTCCCCCTTCCCGCTCCCTCCGATGGGAAGAGCTGTAGGGAATGTGGGCCCGGGCTGGGGAGCCTGCCCGGCCTCCCTCCCAGCAGGAGGACTCGGGCCAGAGGGTCCAACACGCGGAGGAAGGGAAGGGAGCAGACACCCTGTTTGTAGCGACTGCTCTTTCTAAGCAATGCCTTTCGGGTTGCTTTTTTTTTTCTCCACCACAAACGGTCTGGCTTTCTCAGTCCACTCATTTCTCATGGAAAAGCCCAGGAGGAAAAAAAAAAAGGCTCGTCAGGACATCTGCTGCCCAGTGTTCTTGGGCGTCCTCCAGCCACGAAGGCAGTGGTCCGCCCTGCAGGGCCTCCCTCCAGGGCAGCAGGCGATGTCTCCTGCAGGACCAGACGGGGAATTCGCTCGCCACGACGGGGATTGGGTTGCACACTCTGCCTTCAGCCCAGACCTTTCTCAGGCCATTAGCGAGTCATGGATCAGATCCCGCGTCTCGGGGTTGGGACAGAGCTAGACGGTGAACTAAAGCCCGCCCAATGGGGCAGGAAATATCAGGCGTCACTGGTGGTCGGCAGGGATTGGAACCGCCTTCATGGTGGGAACCTGCTGGGAAGGGCCAAAGCCCCTCAGAGAGGAAGGGAGAGGGAGAGAGAGATAGAAACATCCGTGATGACGAGAATCATGGATCAGCTGCCTCCCGCACGCCCCCTACTGGGGATGGAGCCCACAGCCTGGGCATGTGCCCTGACCAGGAATTGAACCGTGACCTCCCGGTTCATAGGTCGACGCTCAACCACTGAGCCACGCTGGCCGGGCTCCTTGCAGTATTTTATATACGTAAGTTATCTAGCACTTAAAACATTCACATATTGCCTTCTACTTTCAGTTCCCAAAACGGGAACATTATTTGTCACAGAACAAATTTAACCTCCTTTCCTCCTTAAAGACTTATTCTAACTTAAGTAAAATTGCATTATCTGTCCTGAAAACAAATGCTGTGCGTTTCTAGCTAAAGGATTCTCAGGGAAAGATTTCCATCCGTGCAGAGCAACTTGCCAAATCTTTTGTGACTCCCCGTTGGTCCAAGCCACGCAGGACATGAGCGTCAGCAAGACCAGCCGACCTTCGCTGCAGAGAAGCCTGACGCTTCTGTGACTGGCTCTATAAACTGCGAGCTCCCACGAGAGAAGGTTTTGGTAACAAACAAAATGTAACCAGGAGTCAAAAACGATGTTGCTTGCATCTGGCAGATACATCAGCCTGTTTTTCTGAAATGCTTTTATGCCTGGAAAGTTGTTGTGCATACCAAAAAAGGAAGGGTTTCTAGCCCCAGGGAAACACATGAGAGCAGCCTGCCGTGTGCTTGAATGGACAAAGGCGTGCAGAACACAGAAACTCGGGCTACATATCACTAGCTCCACTCGTTCCTAAAACTTGGGCTTCCAGTATGGTTAAGTTTTGGGGGTGTTTTTTTCCCCTGGAAATTTATTTTTCCTTCCGTCGAGTCTCTGTTGCTTTATGGAAATGAAATGGAGGATCTCTTCGATCTGCCCTGTTGCCACCTGAATTGCTCAGAAATCTCTCTCGTTGGTCTGAGGTGGAGGTGGGAGGAGCAGATCAGCCACCTTCCCACCTGGGACGTGGGAGGAACCAGGGCCTGCTCACAGTGGGGCGGGCGTGGGAACGTTGGGCCCGCAGGCCATATAAGGCCAGAGAACTCATTTGGTCGGGCCCTGCCAAGGCATTAGGGGTGACTTCATTAACTGTTTGACTAAATAGAGCAGGCTAATATTTTTACAATATATTTTTTATTGATTTCAGAGAGGAAGGAAGAGAGAGAGAGAGAGAAACATCGATGATGAGAGAGACGACTCATGGATCGGCTGCCTCCTGCACGCCCCCTACTGGGGATTGAGCCTCTGCAACCTGGGCATGTGTCCTGACCTGGAATCGAACCGTGACCTCCTGGTTCATAGGTCGACACTCAGCCATTGAGCCACACCGGCCGGGCTAACAGGCTAATTTTTCAGTGGCTCCTTTTGTATGGCCCACAAAGGACGTCACAAACATTCAAATGGCTCTTGGCAGAAAAGAGGTTCCCCACCCCTGTTCCAGAGGGTCCCCTGTACTGGGGCAGTGCCTCGCACACAGTGGTTCTCAGTCAGTATGTGCTGGCTGAAGGGCTCTCTTTCCACCTCCCCCACAGGCAGCAGTGCCTGGCTGCTTGGTACCTCTGTGGCCATGACCATGAGTGGGAAGGTCAGGTGGGGCCAGCTCAGCTTTGCTACCCCCGGTCCTGCTAGTCCCAAGGGTGGGGTCTGAGTCACACCTCCTGCCTAGTGCGAGTGCTGATTTTTTAAAAATATTTTTATTGCCCTGGCCGGTTTGGCTCAATGGATAGAGCGTCGGTCTGCGGACTCAAGGGTCCCGGGTTCGATTCTGGTCAAGAACATGTACCTTGGTTGTGGGCACATACCCAGTGGGGGGGTGTGCAGGAGGCAGCTGATCGATGTTTCTGACTCTCTGTCCCTCTCCCTTCCTCTCTGTAAAAAATCAATAAAATATATTAAAAAAAATATTTTTATTGATTTCAGAGAGGAAGGGAGAAAGAGTGAGGTAGAAACATCAGTGATGAGAGAGAATCATTGATGGCAAGCGCTGGTTTTGGACTTCAAGATTGATCGGTTCTTTATTTGGGATCTTAACTAGACAAAAAAAAAACACACACACACAAAAACCCCCAAAAAACAAAACAATCACAAAACTCTTATTCTGCACCTTTCTTTGTAAGGAATTTACATGCAAAAGATGCCTTTTATGAAAATGACTTGGCCTTGGGCAAAGTTATTTAAAGAATTCATCCTTGGAGAGCAAAACATTTTTTTTTCCCTTTTTGAAAAAAAGAAAAAGAGAAGAGAAGGCCGTTCTCTCTCAAGGATGCAGGGTTTCTGCAGCTGCCGGAAAGTTCCCCTGGCTGGGAGCTCTCTCCAACACGTGGAGCCACCGTTTCCAGGCGAAAAAAGGGTGTTTTTCTACAAACCGACCCTTTGCTTTGGCTGAAGGAAAGAAAAGTGATCAGAGAAGAATTTGGGAGGGCCTGGGAATTTTATGTAAGGCTGTGTGTGTGTGCAAACTTTAGCCCAGGGGTCCTCGAACTTTTTAAACAGGGGGCCAGTACACTGTCCCTCAGACCGTTGGAGGGCCGGACTATAGTTTAAAAAAAAACGATGAACAAATTCCTATGTACACCGCACATATCTTATTTTGAAGTAAAAAAACAAAACGGGAACGAATATAATATTTGTATTTGCATGTGGCCGGCGGGCCATAGTTTGAGGACCCCTGCTTTAACCCGCCACCTAGAGCCCGGCCAGTGTGGCTCAGCTTCTACTCATCCAGGCAGTGAAACTGATGACCTAGCAAAGTCCATCTCTGTTGTTCAGCGAAGGCAGGCGACCTGGATGTGACACAGGAATACACCGTTTCCAGGCAGGGGACAGCTTTTAAATTATCTCGGGTCTGGCCTGTGTGGCTCAGTGGTTGAGCATCCACCTAGGAACCAGGAGGTCACCAGTTCGATTCCCGGTCAGGGCACATGACTGGGTTGTGAGCTCGGTCCCCAGTAGGGGGCGTGCAGGGGGCAGCCCATCGATGATGCTCTCTCATCACTGATATTTCTCTCTCTCTTCCTCTCTGAAATCAATTAAAACATATTAAAAAAAAAAAAAAAAAAAGGCCTCCATGGAGGCCTGCTCCGTGCACAGGGTTGGGAATCGCACCGCCGCCATGGACTGATCTCACGCCTTCCTTGTTTTCTAGAAAAGAAGAAGCCGAGGAAGGGCGGGCCGTCGCCGGACTGGCGGGAGCGGAGGAGCGCCATCGGGCTCACCAACGAGCACACCGTGGAGACCCTGGTGGTGGCCGACGCCGACATGGTGCAGTACCACGGGGCCGAGGCCGCACAGAGGTTCATCCTCACCGTCATGAACATGGTGAGTCCTGGCGGGTCCCCACGCAGGCAGGCAGCATCCTCATCCCCTCCTCCGTTCAGGGGGAGGCAGGCCCACACAGCCTGGGACCCTGGGGGGCTGGCGGGCGTGCCCACGGTGGACGGCGCTGTTTGACCGCCTGGGTCTGCATGGTGAGTGGGCCCTGCGGCCACCCCTTTTGGAAGCCATCAAGCCCCTTGCTGTGCGGGGACCCCTCCCCTGGGATAAAGAGCCCAGTGAGCCCCGTCCCTGCTCTCCCTGCTCTGAGGAGTCCAGTCTGGTAGGAGGAATCGAGATCAAAATTGAACACAAAACAGATTCCGCCCGGCTGGTGTGGCTCAGTGGTTGAGCGTCAACCTATGAACCAGGAGGTCAGGGTTCGATTCCCTGTCAGGGCACAGGCCCGGGTTGTGGGCTCGATCCCCAGTAGGAGGCGTGCAGGAGGCAGCTGATCCATGATTCTCTCTCATCATGGATGTTTCTCTCTCTCTCCCTCTCCCTTCCTCTCTGAAATGAATAAAAATATGTTAAACAACAGCAACAACTACAAAAGCAACAACAACAAAAAAAACGGGTCCTGCCGTGCGCAGCGAAGCCTGGTGGGAAGCAGGACCTCCGATGCGTGGAGTCTCGCTGTCTCTGTTTCCTTTTGTGACTGGCTTCTTTCACAAGCACAGGGTCCCCCAGGCTCCTCCGTGTGGTAGCGTGTGTCCGACTCTCCTTCCTCCCTCAGACCCAGTGGTACTCCCTTGCGCATTCGGGCCTTGATTTGTTCATTCACTTGCCCGCGTGTGGACCCTGGGGTCGCTCCCACCTCCAGGCAGTTGTGGAGGAGGCTGCGGTGACCGTGGGCGTGCAGATAACCCGCCTGAGCCCCCGCCGCGGTTTCCTTTTAGGGATTCACCCAGCGGTGGGATCGCTTTTGCTAACTCCTCGTGCTGCGTGGCCCTGGTTTCTGAGAAGGGTTTCTGTCTTTCCTGTGCCGAAACCCGGTCGCCCTGGTGGCTGGGTAATGACGGGGTGCGGCCTCTAGTCCACCCAGAGGAAGCCCAGACAGCGGGCTGGGGGCCTGGCCCCGCTCCCGACTCCTCCATCTGCGGATAATTTCACCTCATTTATTTCTTTTTCAATCGTCCGGGTCACGAGTGCAAGGAATAAACCTTCATTACAACTGAAGTAGTCATAAGACAAAGCTCCTATTTTTATGTTTCTTTTATAATTTCTCTCTTTTAAAAAAATATATTTATCGATTTCAGAGAGGAAGGGACAGGGAGAGAAATAGAAACATCAATGATGGGCTGCCTCCTGCATGTCTCCCACTGGGGATCGAGCCTGCAACCCCGGGCATGTGCCCCGACCGGGAATCGACCCTCGACCTCCTGGTTCCTAGGTCGATGCTCAGCCTCGGAGCCAAGCTGCCGGGCCTGCTTTGTGTTTTAAACGATCCTCCGCCTGGCTCTTATCCAGGGACCTGGAGGCCTGCTCCGAGCTCTGTGTCCCCAACAAACCACCCACCTGCCCAGGTCCACGCAGAGGGAGAAGCGTCTTGCCAGCCGTCCTGGGGGTCCCCCAGCGGGAAGCGCAGAGAGAGGGGGTGCTGTGTCCCCGGCTTTCGGCTTCCCACGGTTTTCCAAATGTTGCACGTGACTTGCTTTTCCTGCGGTTGGGGGCAGGGCGTGGTGACACAGGAGCAGGGATATTCTAAAGAACAAATCGTCGCCGGGGCCGGAGAGCTGACAGCGGCAGGCCTGGGTCTGGGCAGCCCCGGTGGAAAATGGGCCCCTGGACAGAGTGTCAGCTGTTCTCAGCTTCCTTAACAACCACCGGCAGAGTGAGACGCCGACGCGTTCCAGGCAGGTTCCGCGCGGAGGGAAAATGACATCAATTTTACTCAGTGACCAGGCGGAACGGATAAGAGGCCTCTCTCTGGGACCAGAGAGGTCAGCGCAGTGTGTGAGCACCCCTGGTCCTCACACCCTGCGGCCTCCCGGCGGGGAGGGTGGGGAGGGGGGTGCTTGTTAAATGCAGCCGGCGTGGCCCATCCCAGGGTCTCCAGCCATAGGCCTGGCCCAGGCTCCAGTATGTGCCTTTCCAAGACCCCAGGTGATGTTGGGGCTGCTGCTCCAGGGACCCCACGAGAGGTGCTGTGGGAGGGAAACACCCCTCCTGTGTGGGGTCCAAATGATGCCCTAATTGCAGAGTGTTACTCTCAGCCCCCAGATGCCCCTGGGGAGGCCCTGATTCACACGGGTAGGGGGTGCTGTTGTGAAAACCCCTCTTGGGCCTGGCCGGTGTGGCTCAGTGCATGAGCGTCGACCTGTGAACCAGGAGGTCACGGTTCGATTCCCGGTTGGGGCACATGCCCAGGTTACAGGCTTGATGCCTGGCGAGGGGGCGTGCAGGAGGCAGCCGAACCATGATTCTCTCTCATCATTGATATTTCTCTCTCTCTCTCTCTCTGCCTCTCCCTTTCTCTCTGAAATCAATAAAAAACGTATGTTTAAAATAAGGTCTGTAGGCAGGCATTTCCCCTCGGCGTGCCCGGCCAGGAGAGCAGGTGTGGGAGCCCGACCACAGCTAATGTGCCTGCCCCCTGGCGGGAGCTGCCCACGTTCCCACAAGGCCCAGCAGAGTCCAGGGCCGACGCACAGGCCCGTCCTGGCAGCCGGTCCGCCAGACGGAAATCGGACAACAGCCACCACACACAAAGCAGCGGGCCGCGGAGACATGTAACCCAGTCTCCCGGCCGTTTTTTCCCATGGAAATTCCTGCTCAGGACAAGTCTGGAGGCAGCGTCCATGCGATGTTTGGAGAGACACCTGGCCGGGCAGGGAACAGCGCGCCCGGCGTCTGGAAATTCTGTCTCGGGCGTCCAGCGCCGGCTGCGCCCTGGCGAGTGGTCAGAGCCCGGCTGCAGCTGTCACATTGCCTTGGCCGCCTGGGGGGGCCCAGCTGGGCGGGCCCACCGCCGCTGTCCCGCTGGGCGATGTGGGGACACGGCCAGGGAGGGGCAGACGGGGACCAGAGAAGAAGCAGGTGACAGGGACCCCTGGGGAGGAGCTGTTCACCGGCCTAGAGGGTTTTTTGTTTTTTTTTAAATATTTTTTTCTTGAATTCAGAGAGGAAGGGAGAGGGAAAGAGAGAGAGAGAGACATCAACGATGAGAGAGAATCATGGATGGGCTGCCTCCTGCACACCCCCTACTGGGGGTCGAGCCTGAAACCCAGGCATGTGCCGGGACCGGGAATCAACCATGACCTCCTGGTTCATAGGTTGAAGGTCAATCACTGAGCAACACCAGCTGGACTAACCATTAACTTTTAATTAATATGTTTTTCAATTAATAGAACTTATACTTTATGATGTATAAATACATGAATTTGTAGTTTATTTGTTCATATTTTATGTTTTAGTTTTATAGAATAATTGAACGCATAGAGGGTTCCCAAAACGTTTCACCGGTTACTAACTTCTTACATTAGTACGTTGGTTATAACTAAAGGATCAATATTGGTCCATTATTCACTAGAGTCCATCGTTGGCTCCGATTTCCGTAGTTTTTACCCAATAGCTCTTCTCTGTTCTAGGATCCCATCCGGGATACGATGATATATTTTTTTAAATGTTTAGATTGACCTCTTTCTTTCCTTTTCTCTCTCGATAGGTTTACAATATGTTCCAGCACCAGACCCTGGGGATTAAGGTGAACATTCAGGTCACCAAGCTTGTGCTGCTGCGACAGCGCCCTGTGAGTCCCGTCAGCGCCGCACACAGGGGATGTCCCGGGTCTGGCAGCTCCCTAGGAGCCCAGGGGGGTGTCTGGCTTATCCAGGCTCCCAGGCTCTGCAGGGGGCATCAGTGTGCCCGGGGCCAGGGACCCGGATGTCCGGGGAGAGGAGGGTACATGCCGTTCCTGGAAACTGGGGGTGCTACCGTCCGCTTAGAATCTCCAGGGCACCCTGAGCAGGGGCCTGAGCGCCCCCCTCCTCCGCCCAGCACGTCTTAGCAGAGCAGAGCGTGGTGGCGGCGAGGTCTCTGGCACCACGGCCGCCCTCCTGTCGCTCTCCCTGGGCTTCAGCACGTATTTGGAGTCCCCATGGCATCGCTCTCTGGCATTTTGGTCCAGTGCTTCCCTGGGACGCTCCCACGGCCAGGCAGGGAGGGTGACGGGGAGGGGCCGATGCTTGGTGGGCGCATGCTGTTCAGTTTACCGAAAAGAGCACTTGTCCTTTTTTTTTTTTAACATATTTTTATTGATCTCAGAGATCAATGTTGTTTATTGATTTTGAGAGAAGGAGGAAGGGAGAGGGAGAGAGATAGAAACATTGATGAGAGAGGAACATCGCCGATCGGCTGCCTCCTGCACGCCCCCTGCTGTGGATCGAGCCCGCAGCCTGGGCATGTGCCCTGACCAGGAATTGAACCAGCAACCTCTTGGTTCCTGGGGTGATTGATGCTCTACCGCTGAGCCACACCAGTCGGACAAAGAACACTTTTCTTTAATAACATAGTCTGGCCCCGGCCGGTTGGGCTTGGTGGATAGAGTGTCGGCCTGCAGACCGAAGGGTCCCGGGTTCGATTTCGGTCAAGAGCACGTACCTCGGTGGCAGGCCCGATCCCCGGCCCTGGTTGGGGCACGTGTGGGAGGCAACCAATCGATGTGTCTCTCTTACATCGACGTTTCTCTGTCTCTACCCCTCCCTCCCACTCTCCTAAAAATCAGTGGAAAAATATCTTCTGGGGAGGATTAACCAAAAATAAACAGCGTAGTCTCCATCTGAACGTATACGTAGACCCACAGTGGCCTCTGTCTGCGTCTCTGCGTCCACCCACCAGCGTTAGGTTTGTATTCGGGGAAGCGTGTCCAGAACGACCCAGTGGGCAGCTGTGTCCACCTCACACTGTAGTCTGAGCACCAACGCCGGCTTCCCTGGGGCCTTGGCTTCTCTCAATGCCCCCCGCCCCCCGATTTCTTTCAGGCCAAGCTGTCCATTGGGCACCACGGAGAGCGGTCCCTGGAGAGCTTCTGCCACTGGCAGAACGAGGAATACGGAGGCGCCCGGTACCTTGGCAACAACCAGGTGCCCGGAGGCAAGGACGACACGCCCCCCGTGGATGCCGCCGTGTTCGTGACCAGGTAACGTGGGAGGCGGCCTGCACCCCCAAACGTGCTTGGAGAAAGCCGTTTCCCGTGGGAGAGGGAAGAGGGCCGTTGGCTAGGAATTCAGGCTTGGCCATCGGACCGCTGGCCACCTGTGCGAGCCTCAGTTTCCTCATCCGGGCAGTGGGCATCACAGCAAAAATGTGGAGGCGACCCCCGTGTCCATGGGTGGGTGAGTGGATACACAGAAGGTGTCTCTCTCACATCGATGTTTCTCTCTCTTTCTCTCCCCCTCCCATCCACTCTCTCCGAAAATCAATGGAAAGTATCCTTGGGTTGAAGAATAACAAAACAAGAAAAAAAAATGGTACAGATGCAGAATTTCGTGTTCGATGTGTTTGACCACAATTAAACATGTTTAAGAATGTCCTTTCCACCTGAGCACATTCTGGGGTGCTGATTGCACGCGGGGGGTTCTGAGTGGGGGTGCTGGGCAGGGGGGAGACTGGAGGTTAGAAAAGCAAGATTTCTTTTTCTTTTCTGTAATCCTTACCTGAGGATATTTTTCCATTGGTTTTTAGAGGGTGTGGAAGGGCAGACGGGGAGTGGGGGGCAGAGAGAGAGAGAAACATCGATGTGAGAGAGACACATCGATTGGTTGCCTCCCGCACACACCCTGACTGGGGCTGGGGATCAAACCTGCAACCCAGGTACGTGCCCATGACCGGGAATCGAACCCAATACCCTTCGGTGTGCAGACTGTCACTCTAACCACTGAGCCACCAGCCAGGGCAAGTTTTCTTCAGCCACAGGCAGGGCCCGCCGAGGCCCGCCGAGGGCTCTGACCTGCAGCCAGCCCAGGGCTGCCCTTCTCTTTCTCCCTTTGGTGCTGGCACCTCCTGAGCTACCTGCACCATCCCCACTCCGCCCACTGCTGCGGGGCTGCTAGGCCTACAGGACTGGCGTCTGCCCGCCCTGTCAAGTCCTCCATGCCCTCGCAGATGTGAAATTAAAGACCTCCCAGCAGCCGGGGGAGGCGGTGTGAGAGTGGAGGCCGCCGCCAACTTGGCCGAGAGGCATTGTTTAATAATTAGAGGCTGAGAGCTGCAGTTCCCCGGGTTGGATAATAACAGGCTGATGTTTTCGCACGGAAATTGGGTGTGAGGCCGCTGCTGCTCCGGGAAGCTGCTCCTTCCTCCCAGAGCGATCCGGCCCAGGGCCACGCGGCCCTGCGTCCTGGGCCCCAGGCGAGGTTTCTTCTCTTTTGTGTCCCCCTTCCCTGTCCCTCATGGACTGAGCCCAAGCCCTGGACGCCCACCAGACCTGCAGACGGCCAGCCTCGGGGAAGGGAGCACAAATGACATCATGGCCAGCAGGAGCTACCGAGCAGGAGCGGCGGGAGCTGGGTTGTCAGCAGCTGCGGCCAGGGCTGGGGCTCCAGAGCACCCCCGAGGGGACCGAGTCGGGGGCTGGGACAGAGGACTGGGACCCAGGCGTCCACACCTCGCTGGGCGTTACCTGTGACTCTATCCACCCCCCAGGCCCCGAGCCCTCCGTCCCCCCGAGAGCAGCCAGAGGCCAGGATGAGTCTCTGTACCTGCAGGATGGGGGTGGGGTCAGGTTCACTCTTTCTTTTTTCCACCACCACATACCTGGGGGGACCAGGGGAGCTTTAAAGAAATATATTCAGGAATAACTTTGGCCGACGTGGCTCAGTGGTTGAGCATCGACCTATGAACCAGGAGGTCACGGTTCAATTCCCCGTCAAGGGCAGGGTTGTAGCCTATCTATGATTCTCTCCCATCATTGATGTTTCCATGACTCTCTCTCTCTCTCTCCCTTCCTCTTTGAAATAAAAAAATAGATATATTTAAGAAAAGGAATGACTTTTGGGTTGCCTTCTGGCTCCAGCATCTAAACCCCGAGGCTGCCCGAGCAGAGTCGCTGGGGGAAGTCACTGTAGGTTGAGCGTATGGACCAGTAATTGTTTCTGACCCGTGACTTGGCACGCGTTTTCTCCCCAAATGCTTTCAGCTGTTGGAAGGAGGCCCTCCAGCCACCGAGTGTTCGGTGTGGACGAGTTTAGCTGGAAAAGGGGGGTCCAGCTGTGTGGGTAGGTGGGGGTTGCCCTGGGAAATGCAGATGAGCTGCTCTGGGCAAGCCCTGCCGTTCATGACTCTTCATTGTCTCCCGTGACAAGTAGAGCAGTGACGTCATGGGCGGGATGACTCTCAGCGTGGACAGTGTGTGCCTCCCCCCCCCCCCCCCCCCCACCGTTCTGCATGCACCTGACTGCTGTTCCGTTTTCTTTGTAGGACAGATTTCTGCGTGCACAAAGACGAACCGTGCGACACCGTCGGTAAGTTTCGAGTTAAAATAATAATCGAAGGGGCTGCTGTATCCCCTTCGATACTTCGTGCCTTTTCCGTCGCCTCTTTTCTTGTAGGAATGAATCATTTGACTTTATTCTGCTTATTTTTCCAGAAAAGTGTTGACAGTTCTTATGGCAGGAGGCATCCGGACAGAGGGTTAATAAGGAAGATAGGAAATGTTAAGCCAGGGGAGGGACCACGGGGGGACCCCGAGGTGACTGTGGGGCGCATTTGTTTCTGAGCCTCTCGGGCACCAGTGCTGGGGGGGGGAACCCCCTGAATTAACGTGATTGTCATGAGACAGAGCTTACTGGTTTGTTCTCGTGCCCACGGATGGTTTTCCCCGTGTGTCCTGGGTGAGGTGTGACCGGGGTGAGCCCTGGCAGCAGCAGGCTTTGCTTTCCGGTCAAATAGCAACGCTACCACCAGCCCCTGCTGCTGGACAAACACATTTTCCTTCTTCCCCTCCCTCCCTCCCTCCTCTTCCTTCTCCTTCTCCCCGCTGCCCCCCCCCTCCACCTCCCCTCCCCGCCATTTCCTCTCTCCCCTCCCCGGGGGTACCTGGCTGCTCGTAGGCTTCAGATTGACCCATTCTTTGGGCATCAGAATAGACTGCGAGGTTCACAGGGACCCCTAGAGGGTTTCGATGAGGTCAACGATCGCCCAAACCTCTATTCCCGAGGAGGTCACGTGACGGCGCCGCCGCGTGCGAACTTCTGAACCTGCCGTGCTTAGCATTGTGGGAACACGGGCTAGGCCTGGGCAGGGTATGCCCTGGTGGACTTCACGTGTTCAAAACCCGGGCTTCCCTTGGAGTCCTCGTCGCGTCTCATCTCCATCCTTCTCTCTGGCTTTGCCACGTACAAGCCGGGGATTTTGGTTAAATCGTCATAATCCTTGCCCTGGTAGGTTTGGCTCAGTGGGTGGAGCATCGGCCTGCGGACTGAAAGGTCCCAAGTTCGATTCCGGTCAAGGGCACATATCTGGGTGGCAGGCTCGATCCCCGGCCCTGGTTGGGGCTCATGTGCGAAGCAACCAATAGAAGTATCTTTCACATCGATGTTTCTCTCTCTCTCTGACTCTCCCCCTCCTTTCCGCTCTCAAAAAAAAAAAAAATCTTTGTAATCCTTAAAATGACCACTTCATAGGGGACTTTAAGGCCCTTTGAGATCTAGCTAGCGGTGACAGCTGCCATTGATGTCACCTGTTAGAGTCTTTATAGGTTGTCCTCCGCCCATCCTCTAAACAGGCCTGCGAGCCAGGTGTCGGACCCCAGGCGTGCTTCCTCTTTGGGGGCCGTGTCCGTAACGAGTGACTCGACTTTTCAGTGTGACATCGGCCTTGATAGAGGGACCGCTGACACCCGTCTCAGTCTGGCTGGCGCTGTCGGTGACCAGTCCATGCTGACCTCTCTCCACTGACAGGGCTGCCCAGGCGGGTGCTGTCCTTCCCCGTGTTCACGACTCAGCGTGGACGGCCACCGCTCTTCCGTCTCTGCTCCACCCTCCTGCTCACTGAACTTGTCCCCATGGAAGCACCGGTGCCTCATGTGCCTCAGAGGACTCTGCACACACAGACACGGGCTTTACCCGTGTGTCGTGTCCCTCAGCGCCTGGCCCAGGGCTTGGAAGACTTAGTCCCCACTGCTGATGAATGAATGATGACTGGATGAGTGATTGAATGAATGAATGATTGATTGAATGGACGAATGATTGAAGGAATGAATGATTGGTGGAATGGATGAGAGAATGATTCAATGACTAGGAATGAATGAATGATTGAATTGTTGAATGAATGAATGAGTGAATGAATAGAAATGAATGATTGAATGAATGAGTGAATGAATGAATGAATATGCAGTGTGTCCAACCAGCCTGCATCTGGTTGTATGGTTTTCTCTCATATGACTCAGAGCTGGCTTTTGTTTATTCTCTTCTGAGTACATAACCCTCATCTCTGCCCTGAGCTGTGAGGATGTGCTGTATTCTAGTTGGCGGGCGAACCCCCCGCCCTGAGTCCCACGTCCTCCCGTCCCCCCACCCCATCCGCCCTGAGAAGCTTCTCTGTCCTCTCTCACTGGGGCTGTTGGACCGTCCACTTCTCCGAAGGGCACAGTCTGTCCAACCCGCAGCCCTTTCCCGTTCCCACGGTATTCCAAGGTCGATTCCATGAAAACGATTAGTGTTTTTGGTGTGGTTTTTCTTTTCTTTCTATTTTTTTGGGGGGGAAATGCCAATTCCACTTAATACTTCTTCCTCCAAGTTCCCACTGCCGTTCTCTAGTTCGGTTTCATACTCTTCCAATATTTTCTATTGTGTCCTGTCTCCTGGACCCCATGGTTACAAAATCAAACCGGACCCAACAGCTGTGCGGGGGCCGTGCCAGGGGGCCCTGGGGAGCGCCACGGCCTCTCCTCTCCACCTTGGCCGAGACACTGATTAAATGGAAGGGTTCCCGGAGCCACAGGGCGAGGGGACCGGCGGGGGCCCCTGGGGCCGGCCGCACGGGCCGGTTGCAGCATTTCTCCTGCCATTGAGCGCCAGCTGCCAAGATAAACATACGTTTGGAGATCAAGTGGGAACCCCCAGAGGTTTTCATCTTGGAAAAATAAATCTGGAAGTGTTGGGCCAAGAAGCCCTTTGCGTCCACACCCAGATCTGCTCAGCCTGCGTGCGAACGTCGGAGGGAGTGAAGAAGGCAAGGATGCTGGCGAGGACGCCGGGGAGGCCCGGCACGGAGTGGAAGAGGGGGCTCCGGGCGGAAGTCCCCAGTGCTGCTGCTCCCCAGTGTGTGCCCTGGGGCCCATCCCCTTCACCTCCCGTCTGCGGCATCGTGGCTGGACCCCCACGTGCCTGCGGTGAGGTCAGGATGAAGCACGCACACAAGCACATGGGCAGCGTGTGGCACAGCGCCCACCGCCGTGGGAAATGGTGGCTGTGATTTTTATTAGCCGTTTCCCGAAGCTGACCGGCCGTTGCAGGGTCTTAGTTTCAGAAGGAACCTGGTACTTACAATCAATCAGCAGTTCTTGCCCCCTCTACCTTCAGAATACAGTTGACCCCTTTTAAAAAAAAAAAAAATTTTATTGATTTCAGAGAGGAACGAAGGTGGGGAGAGAGGAACATCAATGATGAGAGAGAATCACGGATCAGCTGCCTCCTGCACACCCCACACTGGGGATCGAGCCCGCAACCAGGGCATGTGCCCTGACCAGGAATCGAACTGTGATCTCCGGGTCGACGCTCAACCACTGAGCCATGCTGGCTGGGCCAGTGGACCCTTTTTAAAATATATACATTTTTATTGATTTCTCATCATTGATGTTTCTCTCTCTCTCTCCCTCTCCCTTCCTCTCTAAAATCAAAAGTATATTTATTTAAAAAAAAACTCAGGAGAAAGCAGAAAAAGAAGACCCTTTGAGACAAGATTTAGGGAGTTCAGGAAAAGCAGGCACCTGAGCAGCCAAGCTAGTGACACCTCCTGCCCCGAGAAAGCCCCGGGCATGCTGGGGAATGACTCATCCTGTGACCTCAGCTCCGGTGCAGGCCATCCGATCCTAAGGAAGAGATCAGCCAGGAAGCCTGTAGGAAGGTGTGGTTGGGCTGCACATGGTCCCCGTCAGCAACGGCCCCGTCCCCGCCTCCAGGCCCCGCCAGGCCGGCGGACGAGGGTGCCAGGCACTCCTGTACGCCCGTGTGCAGCTTCCTCGCAATTCCAGTGGCGGGCGGATGGAGCCAGGAGCCAGGGCGCCCGGGAAATGTCTCTAATGGAACGAGAAGACCCAGACACTTGGACGGAGGGTCCCTGGCAAGAGGCCTTACACTGGCCGCTCCATTAAACTTTTCATTGGCTTGTCTGAGGGTAAGTAGCTGTGCCCTTGGGATTGGATGGTCTTTGCTACGAGGCCCGAGGTCAGGAACACAGCGCTGGAAACAGTGAGGCACGCCATCCGGAGACACGGGCCAACGTGAATCCCCGAGGGAAGTGCTGATCTTGAAGATGGCCTCTGATCCTGCCTCCCTCCCCTCGGAAGTGTGGGCTCTGCAGCTGCGCTCCAACTGGGAGGTTTTCCGCCTGCAAAATGCCTCCTGGTGCCAACAGAGCTTTCCCTGCGGCGGGCAGGGAGGGGGCTGCCTTCTAAGACCTACCTTGTCAGTTCCTCCTCCTCCTGCTCCTCCTCCTCCTGCTCCTCCTCCTCCTGCTCCTCCTCCTCCTCCTCCCCACAGACCATTCTGGTCCCCTTGGTGCTGCAAGACAAAGGGAAGGCTTCCTAAGTAGGTCACCAGGCTGAGTCTGAACACCTGTGTTTCATGGGGGTTAGGAAACACAGATATGTTCCCGTGTGTGTGTGTGTATTAAAATTTTTTGTTTTGCCCGGCAGTGAGTTCATAGACCGTTGACCTATGAACCAGAGGTCACCGGTTCGATTCCCGGTCAGGGCACATGCCCAGTTGCAGGCTCGATCCCCAGTAGGGCGTGTGCAGGAGGCAGCCGATCAGTGATTCTCTTTCATCATTGATGTTTCTATCTTTCTCTCCCTCTCCCTTCCTCTCTCTCTTTCTCCCTCTCCCTTCCTCTCTCTCTCTCTCAAATCAATAAAAACTTACTTAAAAATAAAAAGGGAAGTGAGTGCCCAAGGCAGCCAGTGCGGACAAAGAGCTTTCTGTGTCCTCCTGTGGCCGCTCCGGAACATGTGAGTCCAGGAGAAGGTTCAGGCCGATCAGAGGGGACCCCGGGAAAACAGTGCCCTTTCCCCGCCTTTGAACTTGGGGTGAAGAACGGGGACCGGGGAAGAAAGGCGTTTTTGCCTCTGCACAATGGCGAGCCTTCTCTCTCCCAGATCACATCCCTCTGAGTCCCCTCCTTGGAATGTGTGACGGCAGAGTCATTTGTGGCAGAGGAACCATGTCTGTGTTTCAACTTGTTCTTTTTTTTTTTTAAACTTTATTTTATTTTATCTTTTTAGAGAAGGGAGAGGGAGAGAAAGATACAAACATCAGTGATGAGAGAGAATCATGGATCAGCTGCCTCCTGGACACCCCCCCACCCCCCACTAGGGATGGAGCCCGCCACCCGGGCATGTGCCCTGACAGGGAATCAAACCCTGACATCCTGGTTCCTAGGTCGACGCTCAACCACTGGGCCACACCGGCCCGGCCAGAATTGATTTTCGTTGTGCAGGGGTGTCTCCCGTTCTTCAGAGCAATTGTCCTCTCTCACCTCTTCCCGAAGGTGAACCTTCCGTCACGGTCGCTAATGATAGTTCCACACGTTCCCTTGGGTGGCCAAACACTGCCCTCCCAGAAGGGGCAGGCCCCAGGTGGTCTTGCTGTGGGATGGCCGCGGGCAGGAGTGCTGGGACCCCAGCCTGCCCGCTCAGTGTGGGGAGGCTCAGAGGCCGCCCAGGTGCGCACGTCGCCCCACCCTGCGCCCCCTGGCTCAGCGCCCACGCCTGTCGGGGCGCCGGGCTTTGCAGAAGATCTAGCGGAACAAAGCCCCCTTGTTCCTGTCACGCCTCTCTGTTCCAGCGTGCCACGCTCCCTTTCATCCCGGCGAGCTGCCTGCCAGCGAGGCATTCAAGAGCGAGCCAGAGCCGGGCGCACGCCCAGACGTAAAGCTGAGAACTGTCTGCCCACATTGGCACCTCCCCGGTGCGTACCTGGCCGCCTGCTTCCTCCCGGCATCTGTGTTGGTGTTTAGGCCGCCGTCGGTGTGGTTCCAGGTGGATGCATCCACAGTAGCCGCGGGGCAAAGGGCAAACTGTTGGGGGATCGCCGTGGTGCCGTCAATGCCGCCCAAACCCTCCGGGGGCCAAGGCGCAATGTCGTTAACTAGGACCGTTTGGGGCGCAAACCCACTTGGCTGACGAGGTCACAGTATAAGGGTCTGCACTGGGCCCCTATGTGGTGGCCAAGAGCGTCTCCTAGGCTCTCTGATGGTGCCAGCACCGGGCTGGGGTCCCCGAGCCACCGGCAAAGGTGCCAGCTCGGGGCTGAAGGCACCTCTCGGCCAGGCCAGCCCTGCGCTCGGGAGGAAACGGGTTTATTCCTGCTGCTGGGAGCTGAGCGCCTGAGACGCCGGTTGGCGAAGTTCTGGTCAGTGTCACCCCAGCTCTCTGGCCTTCCCACAGACCCGCACAGAGCACACTGCCCACCCGTTTAGGATTTCTTACAATATATTTGTATGGATTTCAGAGAGGAAGGGAGAGGGAGAGAGAGATAGAAACATCAGTGATGAGAGAGAATCGTGGATCGGCTGCCTCCTGCACCCCCCCACTAAGGATCAAGCCTGCAACCCGGGCATGTGCCCTGATCAGGAATCAAACCGTGACCTCCTGGTTCAGAGGTCGATGGTCAACCACTGAGCCAAACTGGCCGGGCTCCACATCTTTTAAAGCAAATTCCAGAAGGTCTTGGCTGCCCTGAGAACAACGTGGAGGTTTGAACACATACAGGGACTTCAGCAAATAGTTCTGACTGACCCAGTATCTGACTGGCTTCAGAATGAGTGAAAATTGGTATGTTACATGAAAGGGGGAGATGTAAGTGTGTTGGGATGTCTATTATCTGAGGGCAATGCTTCTCTCATCTCAAAAGGACCATAAGGTCTGGCCGGTGTGGCTCAGTGGTTGAGCATCAACCTATGAACCAGGAGGTCACGGTTCGATTCACGGTCGGGGCACATGCGCGGGTTGCGGGCTCCATCCCCAGTCGGGGGCGTGCAGGAGGCAGCCGATCCATGATTCTCTCTCATCATTGACGTTTCCCTCTCCCTGTCCCTTCCTCTCTCTCTCTAAAAAGATTAAAAACATATTTTTTTTAAAAAGGAAAGAAACGTAGGTGAAGCCCCCACTGTCTTCAGCTTCCCGGATGTCACGTTCATAAAAGCCTTGAGAGACTCCTCCACGAACACTGCCCTTCCTGCGAAATCCTTACATGCTTTCTTGGCAGAGCTTTTGCTTGACAAATACTTTCTGTTCAACTTTTCTCTCTCTCTCTCTCTCTCTCTCTCTCTCTCTCCCTCCCTCCCTCTTTGGACTCGCTCGAAATAATTGCAGCGATAGATTATATCTGTTCGGGGCTTCCTACGTGAGAAGTGCTCCCCTGGCATGATTGACTGAATCCTCCACCCGGGAGGTGGGTGTCAGTGTCATCTTACCAACGGGGGTGGGGGAGGTGGGGAAGGCTTAGAGAGATGGCACGGACGCCATCATCACCCAGATGGCAAGCGGCAGAGCGGGAGGCAGACCCACACCCGAGACCAGAGCCTGCCCTCCTCACCCCCAGCTGGCCCAGGAGAAATACGCCGCGGTTTATGTCCCCAAGAATGGCACCACGTCTGCGTGGCAAACAGAGGCTTCTGAGTCGGGTCCAATGAAATAAGTACCATTCTCATTCTCTTGGGCATTCAACACCCTTTTAAAAATATATATATTTTTATTGATTGCGGAGAGGAAGGGAGAGGGAGGGAGAGAGAAACATCAATGATGAGAAAGAATCATGCATCGGCTGCCTCCTGCACGCCCCACAGTGAGGATCGAGCGTGCCGTGACCGGGAATCGAACCTCAACCTCTTGGTTCCTAGGTCGACGCTCAACCACTGAGCCACACCGTCCGGGTGCAATGTCCTTATTCTTGCATCCTGTTAGCAGCACGGAGCCCTGCCCAGGCCTCCTCAGTGCATGGGAGGGAGGGCTTCTCGGGGCAGGTTGACTTGAGCTCAGATGCTGAGTCGGCATCCACATGACAGCCAGCTTCCTGAGTTGGGTGTGGGGACCACTTCTTTATTGAGGGGTTCGCGTGCCCTTGCCAGGGGAGTGCTGATGGACTTTTGCTCAGGAGCTGGTGCCCAGAGCCGCCCTCCGGCCTAGCCTGCCCTCCTCGCACCCCAGCCCCACTCCCACTCGCAGCCCAAGAACCGGCCCACCCTCGAGGGGCCTAGAACAAAGCACAGATCGAAATCCCCTTGGGCCTGCCCTCGACCCTCAGCCTGGGTCTTTTAAATTCCGCCTTTCATCCCCAAGAGGGTGGCTTCGCTCGGCCAAGCATTCGCAAGAAGTGTGGTTTCTTAATCATTCTGAGAGCGCGGTTCTTTTTTCTCTGCTCACTTGGCACACATTTCTGCGCACAGCCTTGTATTTTATGCTTCCTGTGGAAATAGAGCTGTTAGCGTGAGAGGGAGTGAAGCCGTATGTCAAGGTCGTCCCAGGCAACTTTCTAGAGCATTCCGTTGCACGGGGCCTTGGAATAGAGTCAAGGCAAATTATAGACACAGCTCATGTGGTCCATAGGCATCCTGACTGGGGATGCACCCGCAACCCAGGTATGTGCCCCAACTGGGAATCGAACCGGTGACCTTTAGGTGCATGGGATGGCGCTCAACCAACTGAGCCACACTGGCCAGTTAAAAAGCAATTTGCTTTTTAATGTGGTTCACAAATGTATTATTTTTATTTTTTTTAACTTTTTTTATTTTTGAGAGGAAGGGAGAGGGAGCGGGAGAGAGAAACATCAATGATGAGAATCACGGATCAGTTGCGTCCTGCACGCCCCCTACTGGGGATTAAACCCAGGTGTGTGCCCTGACTGGGTATCGAACCATGACCTCCTGGTTCCTGAGCCACGCCTGCTGGGCTGGTTCACAAATTTAAATCACACCTCCATCCACTTAGAGCCCAAGGACTTGGGAATGAGCCTGAACTCAGGACTTGATCCTAACCACCGCGGTTGCCAGTGAATAGATGTAAATTTCTTCCTTGTCATTGGCACATGGCATCCCAGTGACAGCCAGGATGGTGCTGGTACCGTGAGCGGTTGGTGGGAGCCCAGGATGGTCCGAGACGTGGGCAGCCGGGCCAGCAGCTGGGACTGTTTACCCGGGACTGTTTGCCGGATGAACAGAGTTTACACTGTCCGGTGTAGTTTACTTCTTGAATCCGCAGTCCCCTGGCAGGGCTGTGAGAATTATGTGCTGACACCGTGCAGTTTTCTACTGAAAAAGAAAACAATGAAGCCTCCTTGCCCCCAGTTTCCTCACCGAAGCCGTGCTCCTCCCAGAAGCGGAAGCGGGAGGCGGAGGGAGAGTGTCTGCCCTGAGATGACACGGCTGGGGGACAGGCCGGGCGGCTCCGGGACGCGACCGCTGTCGGGATGAATTAAACGGACTTCTCCAGCGTCAGAGAAACTCGCCGCAGCCCTTCTCGTCTGTCCTCAGCATCTCCCATTTAAAATATGTGTTTTGCCAGGGGTGTCGGAGAGATGGAGCTGGGATAGAAGCACACATTCAGTTGTGTGTTGAACTTCTTATCAGAGTCAAAATCTAGGGGACTTTAAAAATATATACGTATTTTTAAAAATTGATTTCAGAGAGGAAGAGAGAGGGGGGAGAGATAGAAAGATCAGTGGTGAGAGAGAACCATGGATCGGCTGCCTCCTGCACGCCCCCAACTGGGGATCAAGCCCACAACCCGGGCATGTGCCCTGACCGGGAATCGAACCGTGACCTCCTGGTTCAGAGGTCAACGCTCAACCACTGAGCCACACCGGCCGGGCCTGGAGGACTCTTGTGTGTGTGTGTACCTCCTCTGCCTCTGTTCCATGTCTGCTGGGATAAATGAAATATAACCAATAGCTTTAATCTCCATAGCAAGTACATATTCGTTCTATTAGGTTTAAGCCACACACAGAAAGGAGACAATTAAAAGGAGCTATAATGACCTCACCATATCTTGGAGGTAACTGCTGTGACTATTACTGCCTCCGTCTCTTGAGTCTTTTTATCTTTAGGATTAAGAGCATTTGGACTTGACCACGGGGAACCTCTCCTCTATCCCACCCACGTCTCTGTATAAACACATCGAGGTTTAGGAGATCTTCTAAGTCTAAGAAGATTATTCATTGTCTTCGTTTATCAGCACTTTGGTGAGGGAGGCCCGGGGTTCGCCCGGAGGAGCGTGAGTGTTGGAGAAACACGCCGGCCGGGCCGAGTTTTCCTCTTTTGTGGACGAGCTCCGATGTGGGGATTGGGTGGGTGTTTGCCGGTTGGTGCCTTTGCAGCCGGAGGCGATGGGGTCTCTGCGAGCCGCCAGCTCACCCTCCCTCTGACGGCTGTTTCCTCCCAGGGAACATGGAAGAGCGGTGGCCTTTGCTTCCCGCTGAAGCTCATGGTTTCCTGCCCATTTAGTCCCTGCAGCCCTTTCTTTTACCGCAACCTGGGATCCCCATCCCCCCCCCGCCCCCCGCGTGGTGGTGGGAGTTCCACACACTTGTGCACTGTCATTCGTCAATGCACTCGGGTGTGTCCAGGTCCTTTTCTTTCTCTTTCCCTGGCTCGGCTCGAGGACTAGGTTGCTCATGGTCGCAGTGAATCGTCAAAAAGCACTGGGCAGCCCTGGCCGGTTTGGCTCAATGGATAGAGCATCAGCCTGCGGACTGAAGGGTCTCTGGTTCGATTCCAGTCAAGGGCACACGCCCAGGTTATAGGATTGATCCCCAACGTGGTGTGTGCAGGGGGCAGCTGATCAATGATTCTCTCTCATCATTGATGTTTCTATCTATATCTTCTCCCTTCCTCTCTCTGAAATCAATACAAATAAAAAAAAAAAAAAAAGCACTGGACCTTTCCTGGCCTGTGAGGCTCAGTGGATTGAGCCATGTCCTATGCACCAAGCGATCATGGTTTGATTCGTGGTCAGAGCACATGCCCGGGTTTCAGGCTCAGTCCCCAGTAGGGGGCCTGCAAGAGGCAGCTGATCCATGATTCTCTCTCATCATTGATGCTTCTCTCTCTCCCTCTCCCTCTCTATTTAAGTCAATTGAAAAAAAAATAGCCCTGGACCTTCCCCCACCCTCGTGTGAGAACATTTTTTTTTTTTGTAAATAAACCGAGCCTTTGTTTCTAGCTTTGCAGAACCATCTGCGCCTTGGACAGATTAAAAGGCAATTACTGGAAGGCCCTGTGCTGAGCCGACTCCCCAGCCTGTGCGTTACCTCATCAGAGTGGGGATGGGGACCGCCTGCTCCAGCCAGAGCGCACCCGAGGCTGGGGACATGTCCGTGTGGCGTTGAGTCTGCTGGGGCAGCAGACGCCCCGGGACGGCAGGCTCCGCACAGCTGGCCTTGGCCGCCGCCCTTACCCCTCGCCAGACGGCTGCTCCCGGGCGTGCTCGTCGGATTGTTTGTAATTAATTTATTGGCCCCGGAGGCCTGGCCTGGGCCTGGGATGGTGCTGCTGGGTGTGGCTTAAGTGCTCGTGAGTGTGTGTGTGTGCATGCGTGTGCATGTGTGTGTGCACTGCACGTGCATACCAGGAGGGCTGCGTGGGAGTGTGCCTCTGACTCGCTGCTGGCCACTTCGCAACAAGCCACACACACAAAAAATTTTTTTTTAAATAAAACCAGAGAGATGGCCTCGAAGGCCCTGAGGAGCCGGACGGCGTCCTTGCTGGAGGTCAGTCGTCTGCGCGGCTGGGTTGGGATGTCCATGAGCAAACCAGCATCGCGAGGCCAGAAACCATTCTTTATCCCTTTCATCGGAACGCTCTCCCCCCTTGGCCCAGCTGCTGCTGGTTTCTGAATGGAAGTAGACACCCGGTGTGCTGCCCGCTCGGGGTGCCCCGGGTCCCAGCGCATCTCCGTGCAGAGCGGGCAGCTCGGGGGCTGTTGGAGGGACCGGGCAGGAGGGAGTGGCTCAGGTCCACCCCAGAATGAAGTTGAGATCCACAAACAGGATGTTACCCGGCCGGCGTGGCTCCGTGGTTGAACATCAACCTAGGAACCAGGAGGTCACAGTTCGATTCCCAGTCAGGGCACATGCCCAGGTTGCAGGCTCGATCCCCAGTAGGGGGTGTGCAGGAGGCAGCCGATCCATGATTCTCTCTCATCATTGATGTTCCTTTCTCTCTCTCTCTCTCTCTCTCTCTCTCTCTCTCTCTCTCTCCCCCCCCTTCCTCTCTGAAATCAATAAAAATATTCTTTTAAAATTTTTTTTTAAAAATGCCTGATAGGCATTTGTTGTGACTACTATTCTTACTAGGCTGAGGCCAAAGTGTTGCGTGCCCACCGATCCCTCTGTGAGCTCTGGAAGGGCAGGACCAGCCCTGTGCCCCTCACCACCCCGTCTGCCCCTCTCTCCGCCCTGCGCGCCGTGCGACCGCCCGGACCCTCCCGGCGAGGTCAGGGCCCAGGATTCTGAAGGCTGTGTCTGTCTCCGCTGCAGGGATTGCTTACTTAGGAGGCGTGTGCAGCGCCAAGAGGAAATGTGTGCTCGCCGAGGACAACGGCCTCAACCTCGCCTTCACCATCGCCCATGAGCTGGGCCACAAGTAAGTGTCGGACACTCGGGTGTTTAAACTCCTTCCCGAGGATGTATCTCTGCACCCGAGCTCTCCACATCCGGAGTCCGTGCTGGTCCACGCCTCTGCTTCTTCCACAGCGTGGACCCGGCCAGCGAGCCTGGGCTCAGCCCTGCAGGGAGCCCCAGAGCTCACCCAGCCACAGGCTCGGAGGGTTGAAATCTTTTTTTTTTTTTAATATATTTTTTATTGATTTCAGAGAGAGAGAAACATCAATGATGAGAGAGAATCACGGATCCGCTGCCTCCTGCATGCCCCCTACTGGGGATGGAGCCCGTAACACGGGCATGTTCATAGGTTGATGCCCAACCACTGAGCCACGCCAGCTGGGCTCTGAGGGTTGAAATCTTAACTTGGGGTTTGGGTCTGTTCTGAAAGCATCTGCTGGGATGTGAAGAGGTTTTTCTCGGCGTCTTCTACTCGCATTTCTCTCCTGGGATCAGCATGATCTTTGAGTCACTCTCAACCCAGCATTCAAGTACTGGGATTTATTTATCTTCATCTGGTTGCCTCCCTACTTCCTTTTCAGCCAGCTCCCAAGTCCAGGTTTCTGAAGGTAGAACATCCATGCCCATAACCTTTTTTTAAAAAAAATAGATTTTTATTGATTTCAGAGAGGAAGGGAGAGGAAGAGAGAGAGAGAAACATCAATGATGAGAGAGAATCACGGATCAGCTGCCTCCTGCACGCCCCCTACTGGGGATGGAGCCCACAACCCGGGCTTGTGCCCTGACCTGGAATTGAACCAACTGTGACCTCCTGGTTCACAGCTCGACATTCAACCACTGAGCCTCGCCAGCCGGGCGGTGTGTCCTTGTTGGAATTAGGGCTGTTGTATCATAGACAGTCGGGGTTGGTCTTCCTTGCAAACCAAAAAGGGTCTGCAGGCAGGCACGGCACTGGGGTCTGCTTTTCCATCAGGCCGTCCAGGCTGGGTTTCGGATGGGCTCCTCCCTGGCCCCCTGTGTCCTGCCGTCCATTGCTACTCAGCTCCCAGGGCCATCAGCGCCGGACTGAGGGGCAGGTGGGCATGCGAGCAGGGTGCTCCGGTCTCATGCCAAGGTGCGTGGGCCCCGGGTAAAAGTCTGCGTGTGAGCGTCCTCCCAGCCCCGTCTGTCTGATCCAGTTTCCTGAACCGGACAGATCACTTGGGGCTCATGTCCTCTTGTGATGATATTTTCTCAACGTGCTGCTGAGCGTTGCAGGGTCTTGCGCATGCATCATGGACAAGCCCGGTCCCGTCCTCCCCTGCCATCTGCCACGGCCACATCCCTCCTCCTCCTCCTCCTCCTCCTCTTCCTCCTCCTCTTCCTCCTCCTCCTCCTCCTGTGTCTGCCCTGAGCTGTAGGACTGGCTTCCGAGGAGGGGCCCCTGGAACTCGCAAGGCCCCCCTGCACCAGCATAGCGCCCAGCCCCTCTCTTCATAACAGCCCCCGCCTCCCTCTCCCACACCAGCAAAAGCAGACTCTCCTTCTGCCCGTCTCTGAGGGGTGATTTTGAACGGGAGGGGCAGCTTCTGGAGCTGCAGGAACCTTCTGGCTGGTGGCCCCACTCAAGTGCCCTTTGTGCCCTAAGTGGGAATTTCCCACTGCCCAGCATTAACAGGAATCGCATGGAAATCACCAAGATTTCCTCTGGAGTCTTAGCCTGGACGCAGAGTCCAAGGTGAGACAAGGACGCTGCATCTAGCACCGCCCACGTGGCTCCGTGCTTGAGCGTTGACCTATGAACCAGGAGGTCATGTTTGTTTCGATTCCTGGTCAGGGCACATGCCCGGGTTTCGGGCCTGATACCCAGTGTGGGGTGTGCAGGAGGCAGCCGATCCATGGATCTCTCTCTCTCTCATCGTTGTTTCTCCCTCTTTCTCTCTCTCTCTCTCTCTCTCCCTCTCTTTTTCTCTCTCCCACCAATCATTGGAAACGTCCTATATAATAAAAGGGTAATATGCAAATTGACCTTACTGGCAGAATGACCAGAACAACTGCTGGACCAGCCACTATGAGGCGCACTGACCACCTTTTGGTCCCTTTTCCTGGCCATCAGGCTCCGATCGCCTGATGGCCATCTGCGGCAGGGGCGGGGCCAGCAAGCGGGCGGGAACAACCAACCTCTTGGTCCCTTTCCCCCGGCCGTCAGGGACTGATCACCTGATGGCCGGGGGAAGAGGAACCGGGTGGGTGGCGGCTGGGGGCGGGGAAAGATGGCCCTGATTGCAGGCCAGGCCTAGGGACTGTACCGCACACGAATTTCGTGCGCCGGGCCTCTAGTATTTAAAATAAGTAAGTGTTTTCCATGGGGGAGTCGCTAGAACAGCTTTCGCACCCTGATTTTGGAATCTGTTCCGCCCTCCCTGGTCGTCACCTGTGCTCGGAGACACCCACACGAGGGGCTTCGCGTCTCTGGGGGAACCACACACTGAGCGGCTCTGTGTCCGGAACCCCTTTTCCTTCCACATCCCCGATGGGATTCTGCGGGGAGGACCTCCTTCCCTGTCTTAATAACCTACTCTCCACTACAAAGTTGCCGCCCGCATAACCTCTCATCGGCTACAAACTTGCCGCTAGTGCAAATACCAATTACCGCTTGGGCGCCGCTCCTGGCATCGCCTCTTCACAGGATGGCTGCTCGGAGCCGGGATTCAGAGGGGCTTCGGGACAAGCTGAGAGCTGCGTACACCGTCATTAAGGCGGCCAGGAGAAGCTGTTTTTATCCGGCACCTTGAATGCCATCTTAAGCAGGAGTGATTACTGCAAGAAGCCTATAATTTGCACGAGGGGAAGTGAAGATGCTTTTTAAAGATAAAAAGGGTTGTTTCGGAAGAGCCTCAAACTAACTCACTAAAAAAATAAATGGGAAAGGAAAGAGCAGTAACAAAGCCGCCAATGTTTCAACGGTGTGGAAATTTCAAAAACAAATCCTCGGTGTGCAAGCAGCAGGGAGTCTATACAGACAACACTTCATGGAAAGCCCCTTGGACGAGCGTTTCATAATTTAGCAGGAGGCGGTTACAGCTTCTGAACTCCCTCCGTCCCTTAGACTCTCCACCCTCAGGGTTGAGTCTGTAGATGAAACGCGTGGGCCTTGAACTTGGTGCAGGTCCAGACCCCACCAGCAGCAGTGCGCTCCCTGGACGCGCGGGAATGGTGCATTTCGATTTCCCGGGGAGCTTTAAAGGATCCAGATGTTTCTTCCATGCATTTCATTTGCCGGTGTGGCATCTAAATATTTTGGCAGTTGATTATTTCTTTTACGTTGAAAGTAAGTAAGCGATGTAATAACTTTTTTGTTTAATATATTTTTATTGATTTCAGAGAGGAAGGGAGAGGGAGAGAGAAACATCAATGATGAGAGAGAATCATCGATCGCCTGCCGCCTGCACAGGGACAGAGCCCGCAACCCAGGCACATACCCTGACCGGGAACGGAACCGTGACCTCCTGGTTCATAGGTGGATGCCCAGCCACTGAGCCACACCAGCTGGGCAACACTTTTATTCCCAGAGTGCAGGAAGCCCGGGCTCGAATGAGAAGCTCTCCGTCGAGTATTCGGTCATATCGAGCTTTGCCGTTAGCATAGTCCCTGTGTCTCTATGGAGAGTGGTTCGGTCTTTGCCTCTAAAGTGAATTCAGGCCCAACTGTGGTGGCTCAGTGGTTGAGCATCATCCTGTGCACCAAGAGGTTGCTGGTTCGATTCCCAGTCAGGGCACATGCCCAGGCTGTGCACTCGGTCCCCACTAGGGGGTGTGCAGGAGGAAGCCGATCCATGATTCTCTCTCATCATGGATGTTTCTCTCTCTCTCTCTCTCCCTCCCTGAAAATCAATAAAAACATTTTTTAAAAAAGAAAAATCCCAAACCTTCTGAGAGAGGGACAGGCAGGCTGAGAGCCTCCTAAAACTGCCACTCCCAGAGCGCCTCAAACACGTAGGATTCGGGGAGAAGCCGAGTGTTCCTTGTCTCAAGGTCCGATCAAACTCCGGCCCTGGAGTTGTTATTGTGTGGGATGCACCTGGGCAGCACGGGACAGGAGCAAGTCTGTGTCCTGAGTCCCACAGCCACTTGACAGTAAAATTACAGCGTGGGCCTCACACTCCTCGTTTCTGTTAACTGTGATGCTGTCAGAGTAAGAGACTCCCTGGGATGCAAACCTACAATAACACGAGCCTCTCAGTCAGGTAGTCCTTCATTGAAACACCAATGTCATGCCTCCTCACCCCAATGCTAGTTCATCAGATGGTAGCTTTACTGGACACTTACTTAGCATTTGACCATTTTTATCCGTGAAGTCGTAAGCATGACTGACACAAGTAGGTTTGAAAATAACATCAGTGGGCCTTGGCCGGTGTGACTCAGTGGTTGAGCATCGACCTAGGAACCAGGAGGTCACAGTCAAGGGCACATGCCCTAGTTCCAGGCTTGATCTCCAGTAGGGGGTGTGCAGGAGGCAGCCGATCCATGATTCTCTCTCATCGTTGATGTTTCTATCTCTCTCTCCCTCCCCCTTCCTCTTTGAAATCAATTTAAAAAATAAAAAAGGAGTTGGATGCTAGACCCTGGAGGAGGAGATGAGAAGCCTGTAGGATAAGTGTCCTGTCTCCTCTTCCTCCCTCGGCAGCTTGGGCATGAACCACGACGACGACCACTCGTCCTGCGCCGGCAGGTCCCACATCATGTCAGGGGAGTGGGTGAAAGGCCGGAACCCCAGCGACCTCTCCTGGTCCTCCTGCAGTCGAGATGACCTTGAAAACTTCCTCAAGTGAGTCCTAGAGTCCCTCTGTGCCTTCCCTGCAATAGGAAGTACTCCCAGAAGACGCAACATGGGGTCTCCGCACGTGTGGGAAGGGGAAATGGATCTCCCAGAATTCTCAGCTGCCCTAAAGCATGGTCAGTGCAGAACCTCCCATATCTGCCATGCTGTCTCCCTCATGTGCACCTGGAGTGCCGTGTGCACCTGGTGTGATGTGTACAGCTGGTGTGCCGTGTTCATCTGGTATGATGTGTGTACCTGGTGTGATGTGTGCCGTGTGTACCTGGGGTGCCATGTTCACCTGGTGTGGGCTGTGCCCTGGGTGTGACGTGTGCACCAGGTGTGATGTGTACAGCTGGTGTGATGTGTACAGCTGGTGTGCCGTGTTCATCTGGTATGATGTGTGTACCTGGTGTGATGTGTGCACCTGGTGTGATGTGTACAGCTGGTGTGACGTGTGTACCTGGTGTGATGTGTGCACCTGGTGTGATGTGTACAGCTGGTGTGCCGTGTTCATCTGGTATGATGTGTGCACCTGGTGTGATGTATGGCGTGTGTACCTGGGGTGCCATGTTCACCTGGTGTGGGCTGTGCCCTGGGTGTGCCGTGTGCACCAGGTGTGACGTGCGTACCCAGCGTGGCACATGCGCTGATATGATGTTGGGCACTCAGCTCATATTCATAAATCCTTGTTGATTGATTGAAATACCAGCACCGTGACCATGCTTTGGAGCTGCTTCATTTCTTTGCCATGTTTGAACCGTGAGTGGACACCACTGTGTCGGTGGCCGTGGCGGCAGCAGAACAGAGGTGTCTCCACGCTCAGGCTCCCCTGTGATAGGGCCGCGCCTTCACAAGGGACAAGGGCTCGCTCAGTATATCTTCACTGATTGGAGTAAGGAAGGGAGAGGGAGAGAGAAACATCAGTGATGAGAGAGAATCATTGATCGGCTGCCTCCTGCACGTCCCACACTGGGGATGGAGCCCGCAACCCGGGCCTGTGCCCTGACTGTGACCTCCTGGTTCATAGGTCGACGCTCAACCACAGCCACGCCGGCCGGGTGGCCCATAAGTAATGTGGAGGCGCAGCCTTCTCAGTGACTCAAAATCAGAACAAGTCCCAGGCAGTGCTTTTGTGCTTCGACTTACCTCTTGTCCGTTTCAGGTCGAAAGTCAGCACCTGCTTGCTGGTCACGGACCCCCGGAGCCAGCACGCCGTGCGCCTCCCTCACAAGCTGCCTGGCATGCACTACAGCGCCAACGAGCAGTGCCAGATCCTGTTTGGCACCAACGCCACCTTCTGCAGAAACATGGAGGTAAGCGGCCCCGGGTGGGGGTGTGGGGCGGCCCAGGAAGGAGCACATGGCTTCTGCTGGAGGACACAGGTGTTCACACTCCATGCACCTGTGCACGCTCACACGTGTATATGCATGCACACATGTATATGCACATACACAAGCAGGCATGCATATACGTCTACCGTCATGGGCATTTGCACAGTGCATGCCTAGAGAGCTGAGTGCACACATGGTGCACATAAACACACTCTCGTACACTCAGGGTCAGATTTTGTTATGTAACCTGTTCACCAGGAAACGCGTATTGCTGGAGTCTGCATTTGTAGTTAGTTTGTATTTGGAATTACATTTGCGTTGAATTGTTCCCTTGGTAACCTTCTGCCCTCCATCATTCTGCACGGACAGTTATTACTCTGAGAAGGGGCTCAGAGTCCCCACCCGGGGCCCCTCGTGGGAGGCCAGGTGCTGGGCGCCCGGGAGTGGCGGGCCAGCATGTGTCCCCCGTGGCATGTGCCAGGTTGCGTGAGTTATTACTCTTCTTCTTCTTTTTTTAAAATATATTTCTATTGATTTCAGAGAGAAAGGGAGAGGGAGAGGGAGGTAGAAACATCAATGAGGAGAGAGGATCATTGATTGGCTGCCTCCTGCATGCCCCCCACTGGGGGTCGACCTCACAACTCGGACATGTGCCCTGACTGGGAATCGACCCTGACCTCCTGGTTCATAGGTCGATGCTCAACCACTGAGCCCCACCAGCCGGGCTCTTCTTTAGGTGAACTTTTGAATCCAGAACCTCCTTCCACTGGACTCATGTACATTCTTCCTTTGGCATTCACCATTTGGAGCCTAAAAAGGCCATTTCCTGGCTCAAAGGGATGGGGTGAAGAACTCTGGGAAAACGCTACTTCAGGTGGCGTGGGAGCAGCCTGGCTTCCACTGTGCGCCAGGTCCCTGCTTCCTGAAACCACCTGCGTGGCAGAGGACCTAGAAAAGCTAGAACCCCGCCCGTCCTCCTTCCTAGGACCCTGGAGACCCCCCACCACCAGTATCGCGTCTCTCTTGTGTGCAGAAGGCTGGTACTGTGAGGCTCAGAGCTGCCCATGGAAATAAGTGCCAAAAAAAAAAATTGGCATCGCCTAATTGGCACTTGTTCCAAATCCTTGGCACATAGAGCCGTCTCCTCTTTTAGCCAATGGTAATGTGATGTTTTTAATTCAGGAAAGCGTTTCAAGAAAGTCCAAACGTGCACGTTGTAAACAGCGGGTAGTAAATATTTATTAGAAAGGGGAGACGAACTTGACCGATGAGCCCAGTCTGGCCTTTTTTCTTTATGCTGACAAGTCACTCCTGTCCTTGTCAGCAGTCCCTGCAGAGCAGTCTCCGTCAAGGTGAGACTGAGGGTAGTGACAGCTGGAAGGAACAGCGTGGCACTGCCCCCTCCAGGCCCTGATTGTTTTTAAGTAATTTTTTACAAATATATTTTTATTGATTTCAGAGAGGAAGGGAATGGGAGACAGAGAGAGAGAAACATCAACGAGGAGAGAGAATCATTGACTGGCTGCCTCCTGCACGCCCCCTACTGGGGATTGAGCCCACAACCAGGGCATGTGCCCTGACCGGGATTCGAACCCTGACCTACCTCCTGGTTCATAGGTCGATGCTCAACCACTGGGCCACACCAGTCGGGCCCCATGCATAGTAATTACAATGTTACTGACTATGTGTCCTCTGATGTACTTTACATCCCAGGGACCATCTGCAATTATTAATCTGTACTTCTTAACCTCGTCATGCCCATGGGTATCTTTTTTTAAAAAAATGTGTTTTTATTGATTTCAGAGAGGAAGGGAGAGGGGGGGGGAGAGAGAGAGAGAGAAACATCCATGATGAGAGAGAATCATGGATTGGCTGCCTCCTGCACGCCTCCTACTGGGGATCAAGCCCACAACCCGGGTATGTGCCCTGACTGGGAATCAAACCAGTGACCTCTTGGTTCATGGGTCAATGCTCAACCACTGAGCCACACTGGCCGGTCCAGGTATTTCATTTGATACGTCTTCCCTGGGGTTGTCACACTCAGCTCGGTTCAGGAACTACCGATCTAAACGAAGCCGGCCCCTTTAACACCCACGGACACACCTGGCCAGAGTGGGCGGCTGGCCGGATGGGAGCCCCGCCCTGCCCCTCAGACGGACAGGCCGTGTGGTAGGAAGCTGGGTCGGACTCCAGGGTGAGTGCCGCCTCGCCTGCCTGGGCTCAGCTTCCTGCCCGGCAGCTGCAGCTCCTCTCAGAGCTATTGGGCTTGGCAGCAGAAGGCCCCATTTTCCAGCAGCGTTCGAGCGTGCACAGCAGACATCCTCCCCAGAGCGCTCTCCGCCCTGCCTCTCCCCATGCCTCGTTCCCCTGGCCGGCCGCACGCCTGGGTGCCTGGCCCTGCCCTCCCCCAAGCATGTGCCTCTCCTGTCCCCCCACCCCCCGCACCAGGTGGCCCCAGCCAGGCAATGGTGGTCTCTGCCACAACCTGTAGGAACATGCAAGGAGGGACCAAACCCGGGACTCACGGAACCTTCCAGAAGCAGGCCTGGCATGCCGGCACGGGAAAGGGCTTCAAATGCAGTGGTCTGTGTGGAAAATGTGGACTAGTCACTTTCTCATCCAGCGCTTAGCATTTCATCTTATCTCCCTCTTGGCTGGTGTTAGCAGCAGCACATTTCTGAGGGTTTTTTTACATAACCCTTCCCTTCAGCACTGTGTTGCGTCAGAGCGTCTCTCCAGGCGCTCAGCAGTGCTGAGTGAGGAAGGGGATTGAGACCACCCGGAGGGGACCCTAGAGGGGCATGGTGGGTTAAGAGAAACACAGTGAAACCTCGAACGAACACGAGCAGTGGTGTCTTTCTTCCGAGGGACCCACACCTCCCCACAGTGCACAGCATCCCAGGGAAGGCAGTTTGCCCCAGGCGTGTTTGTTACGCAGCATCTCGAGGGCCTTTGCAGCACAATGCACTTGACATGACGTTCACACGGCAAACATTAAAGGCAGCCGGTGAGGGAACAGATGCTAGGACCAGGGAGCAGTTTCATTTCCCTGACACTTTGCGCCGGGTCAGTGGCATTCTGCTGCTACTTAAGGACTGCTCCTAGGGCGGGGAGTTGGGGGACTCTGGACACCCCCACCCGATTCGCTTGACTGACTGCACCTTTATCTGCAGAAACTGTTTTAATGTGCGTTTATATATATACACTAGTGGCCCAGTGCACAAAATTTGTGCACAGGTAGGGTCCCTAGTGGCTGCCAGCTAGGGCCTCCCTTTGTTCCGCGCCGACCTCTGGTGGTCAGCGCACGTCATAGCGAGCGATCGAAATCCTGGTCGGTTGAACTCCCAAGGGGACACTTTGCACATTAGGCTTGTGTGTGTGTGTGTGTGTGTGTGTGTGTGTGTGTTTGTGTATTTTTTCCATTGATTTCAGAGAGGAAGGAAGAGAGAAAGAAACATCAATGATGAGAGACTCATGGACCGGCTGCCTCCTGCACGCCCCCTACTGGGATGGAGCTTGCACCCCGGGCATGTGCCCTGACCAGGAATCAAACTGTGACCTCCAGGTTCATAGGTTGACGCTCAACCCCTGAGCCAGGCCAGCCGGGCAGAAGTTCTTCATTTTAATATAATATAATTTATTAGTGTGTTTCCCTGTATAATTCAGACGTTTTGTGTTCTACTGAAGACATCTTTGCCTGACCTCATTCTCCCCTTTTTTTTGATGATTAGGAATGTTTTATGGGAAAGCGCTGTCTATAAAATGCATAATAAACAGGCCGCCTTCTTCCTTCCTCTCCTGAAGGGCCCGTTATGTCTCCTAACCCCCAGCCCCCTGCCCCGTACATTCCTCCTGGCTCAGCCTTGTCCCCGGGACACATGTCCCCACCGCCACCGGTCAGAGTGCGCGGAACCAGCCGCGTAATGAGGTGCTGCCGGTCGCACTTTACGGGACCAGCGGTGCTGTGCTCAAGGCTCTCACCTCTTCCCCGCTCACGTGGGGCCGTGGGGCTTCCCTGATCCCAAGTGCACAGTATTCCGCCTGAGTCATCAACTTCTCGGCCTGGAGCAGCTCCGACGTCCTTGGAAACTAAGGCGCTGGGGCTGTTCTTCGCTCTGTCCACACCCTCGGCGCTGCTTTCCTGCCTTTTTCTCCTTCATCTTTGTCCCGTCCACATCTCTCTTCTCGTTAATCCTCACCTGAGGATATTTTTCCATTGGTTCTTGTTTCGTTGTCTTATTTATTCTTTAAAATATATTTTTATTGATTTCAGAGAGGAAGGGAGAGGGAGAGAGAGATAGAAACATCCACGATGAGAGAGAATCATGGATCAGCTGCCTCCTGCACTGCCCACACTGGGGACTGAGCCTGCAACCCGGCATGTCCCCTGATGGGGAATCGAACTGTGACCTCCTGGTTCATAGGTCAACCTTAACTGCTGAGGCTCGCCAGCCAGGCATTTTTCCATTGATTCTTAGAGAGAGTGGAAGGGAGGGGAAGAGATAGAGAAACATCAGTGTGAGAGAGACACATGGATTGGTTGCCTCCTGTATGTGCCCCAACCAGGGCCGGGGATCGAGCCTGCAATCCAGTTCCGTGCCCTTGACCGGGAATCGAACCTGGGACCCTTCAGTCCTCGGGCCGATGCGCTATCCACTGAGCCAAACCGGCCAGGGCTGTCCCTTCCCCTTCTGGACGTGTTCTGACATTAGCAGCGTGGACAGCACCTATCTTCCGTGCAGATGTCTGGCTGCCCTGAGCTGTGCACAGGGACTCCGACGCTCACGCTGCCCAAAGCGCAGATGTTTGAGATTCCTGGGAACTGAGCTCGCACACCCTTGGCGAATCCCGTGGTGACTGCCCTGGCCTTGCCCCGGAGGGGATGTATCCCCACTCCAGCTCAGGCATTTTTTGTCGTTGATTGGGTTTGGCCTCAAGGAAACACTGTCTCTTAAAAGAGCCCCAAGTACATCTGGTCTCAATTTTCCGACCATGAGACGGGGATTTGGGTGCAAGTAGTTTATCTGGGAGGTGATCCCAGGAAGCTCTGGGGGGAGGGGGTAGTGGGAGGAGAGAGGAGTCAGAGAGGTGCACCGCCCGGCCGGTGTGGCTCAGTGGTTGAGCGTCAACCTATGAACCAGGAGGTCACGGTTCAGTTCCGGTCAGGGCACATGCCCAGGTTGCGGGCTCGATCCCCAGTGTGGGGCATGCAGGAGGCAGCTGATCCATGACTCTCTCTCCTCGGTGATGTTTCCATCTCTCTGTCCCTCTCCCTTCCTCTCTGAAATCAATATATATAGATGTAGATACAGATTTTTTTTAAAGAAGACAGTGTTTAAAAAATATTCTTTTATTGGTACATGAGATGCTCCTCACCCTCTGCCTTTTTCTCCTTGATCTTTGTCCCTTCCACATCTCTTTTTTCTCGTCAATCCTCACCTCCTCAGGTGAGGATTTTTTCCCCTTTGGTTCTTTTTTTTTTGTTTTACTCATTTTTAAAAATACATTTTTATTGCTTTCAGAGAGGAAGGGAGGTCCAAACCCCTCGCCGGGCCCTCCGGCGACCCCGCTGTGACCCGCACGCCGTGTCCTCGGCAGTCACGTTGCTTCTCTTTGTCAGCAGCATCTGATGTGCGCGGGGCTGTGGTGCCTGGTGGAAGGAGACGCCTCCTGCAAGACCAAGCTGGACCCGCCCCTGGACGGCACCGAGTGTGGGGCCGACAAGGTACCCCCCCCCCGCCAGTCCCCATGGGCAGCCCCCGTCCCCTGGGCTTTGGGCACTGTTCTCAGGCACCCCCGGGGAATCGCCTGGCCTCCCCAGAAATGCCCACGGAGCCCACTCTGGGCAGAGGGCCACTGCCATTACCCCCTTTTTTTTTCTTATAAGACACAAGAATCACTTGCTTATTATTTTTTTTAATATTTTTTTTATGGATTTCAGAGAGGAAGGGAGAGAGAGAGAGAGAGAGAAACATCCATGATGAGAGAAAATCATGGATCGGCTGCCTCCTGCACACCCCCTACTGGGGATGGAGCCCACCACCCGGTCTTGTGCCCTGACCGGGAATTGAACTGAGCCCTGTCGGCCGGGCTGCATATTATTTTTGTTAAATTAACGAACGCCGTGTGTCATACAAGTGTATTTACTTGCAAACTTTTACATCCATAGGCCATAAGTGGAAAAGCAGGATCGCTTGCCTTACAGGAAAGGCTGTGGTGAAAGAGATTTGATGAGAGCAGCTGCTCCGTGCTAGCTCAGGGTTAAGAGAGTGAGCCTGCCGCCTGGTCTACCTTAGCAGGGGGGATGGATGAGCGTTAGAGAAGAGAGGTGTCGCCCGGCCGGTGTGGCTCAGTGGTTGAGCACTGACCTAGGAACCAGGAGGTCACGGTTCGATTTCAGGTCACGGCACATGCCTGGGTTGTGGGCTCCATCCCCAGTAGGGGGCGTGCAGGAGGCAGCCGATGCATGATTCTCTCTCATCATGGATGTTTCTCTCTCACTCTCCCTTCCTCTCTGAAATTAATAAACTATACTTTTAAAAAAATAAAGAAGAGAGGTGTCCAGGGCCAGCCTTTCTCCTTGGTCGCATGGTGAGACCGAAGGAGATGCTGATTGGCACCCAGCACCTCAGCTGTCCTCCTCCAGGCTTCGTGCCACTCACATTGAAGTCCTGTTTTAGGGGCGGCTTCCTCTTGTCCTCAGAGGGAAGCCAGCGTCACCCGCGTGGGGCCAACTTGTCCCCTCCAAGCAGCAAACCCAGCCCTGACGTTCAAAACCCCAAAGCGTGGCCGCGCTGCCCTCCAGGGTCAGAGTCGCCCTCATGCAGCCCCGTTCGCAGAAGCCCAGATCTCTCCATGGACCGCGTGGATCCACCCCTTTGCTGGGCACTTAGCGAACCCGCACGGAGCACACCCACGTGGACGTTTAGGGCGAAACCCCAGCCTGAGGGACATGGGTGTCAGGCCGAGCTGAGTGAGGAAGGCCGCAGAGGTAGCAAGCACGCCCCCCTCCCCCCAGCGTAGGCTGCTGGGACCTAAGTTAGGCCGCGCGATCGGACCCGAGGGGGGGTGGGGGGGCCACCCCGTCACGTGGGAGGCCTGCTGTGTTGCAGTGGTGCCGCGCGGGCGAGTGCGTGAGCAAGACGCCCATCCCGGAGCACGTGGACGGAGACTGGAGCCCCTGGGGCGCCTGGGGCATGTGCAGCCGCACGTGCGGAACCGGAGCCCGCTTCCGGCAGAGGAAATGCGACAACCCCCCGTGAGTGCCCCCACCCCGCCTCCCCGCACCTCCATCGCTCTCGGACCTGCGGGTCTCACTGCCCTGGACAGGGTTTGTCTCACAAGGAGGCACAAGGACTGAAATACACGAGGGCCGGGGCGAGACACGTGTCAGGGGGCCTCCTCCGCCCAGCTGTTTCTGGGGAACAGACGCAGCTGTTCCTGGCCCGGACCCCCATCAAAAGGCTTCCAGAGCCCGGCCGGCTGGCTGGTGTGGCCCAGCAGCTGAGCATCCACCTAGGAACCAGGAGGTCACGGTTCCATTCCCAGGCGGGCCACATGCCGGGGTTTCGGGCTCCATCCCCAGGAGGGGGCGTGCAGGAGGCAGCCGATCCATGATTCTCTCTCCTCATGGATGTTTCTCTCTCTTCCTCTGCTTCCTCTCTCTCTCAAATCAATAACCCCCAGCTGGCGTGGCTCCGTGGATAAAGTGTTGGCCTGCAGACTGAAAGGTCGCAGGTTCGATTCCGGTCAAGGGCACGTACTTTGATTTCAGGCTCCATCCCCGCCCCAGCAGGGTGCATGCAGGAGGCATCCAATCGGTGTGTCTATCTCACATCGATGTCTCTCTCTGTCTCTCCCTCTTCCACTCTCTCTAAAAATCAGTGCAGAAAATATCCTTGGGGTATTACAACCACACAAAAATCAATAGAAATAAAAGATTTTTTTAAAAGGCTCCCGGGGACAGCGGGAGGACAGAGGCTCTGGCCGGCGGGCCTCTCGAGCTCCTCGGTGGAGGTCATTCCAGGGAAGCCCGTAGGCGGGAGGAGGCGGCCAAGCTCAGGTGGCTGCTGGCTGCTGTGGGAGCTGCCTGCTGGCCAGGGCGTCAGGGGAGGCCCTGGGGGTGGCTGCCGAGCTCACCTGCGTATCTGAAGCCGCCTCCCTGGAGCTACATGACCGGAAACAGTGGTTTTCTGGTCTTCTCCCTTGGAGGCCGTCTTTCTTTGGTCCGTGTCCGCACGTCGGTTTGGAACGCGTGGGGCTGGGTGTGCGCTCAGTCAGCTGCCCTCGCCGCGTGGGTTTTGCTCTTCTCTCGAAACTCCCCCTTTTCACTGTTTCTTAAAAGAGCCCGTTTTCCGTCTCCTGGGCCCTCAGCTGCATCCCATTAATGTCGTAAAGGAGCGCGTTATGAATGATGACTCACCCGAAAGGCTTTTTTATCCACAATTAAGTCATGTTGATGAAGAATTAGCAAATCCCCCTCGTGTGCAAAACCCCGCGGCCCTGGCGGGGTCCCAGCCCCATAAATCACACGCTCCGGGGGGGCCGGGGGCAGAGGCGCTGACTCTCTCGGGTCGCTCCCCTGGCCAGCGGGGAGGGCCCCCGGTTACAGTGAAGTTTATGCTCACAGTTCAGTCAATGCCAGGAACACCTTGTTCCTTCTGGTAGTGCTAAGGGAATCGGTGCTGCATATTTTGTCTTATTAAAACCTTTTCCCCTGGCCCCCAACAGAGTGCTGGACTCACAGGGGGTGTTCGGTGCTTTAGGAATGACTGTTTCATTAAGAACATTGATGGAGTATAAGGTTTCCCAGAGAAGAGAACCAATAGGAGATAGAAAGATAGATAGATAGACAGACAGATAGAAAGATAAGTAGATGATAGGTAGATAGATGATGGATAGTAGCTAGATGATAGATAGATAGATAGATAGATAGATAGATAGATAACAGATAGATAGGTGACAGGAGATACATAAAATAGATAATAATTAGATAGATGATAGATAGAATATAGATAGATGGTAGAATATAGATAGCCTAGAGGCCTGTTGCACGAAAAGATTCATGCAATAGGCCTTCCCTTCCCCTGGCTGCCGGCACCAGTTTTCCTCCGGCACCCGGGACCCAGACCTTCGCTCCGGCCGGAGCCGCCTTCAAGCCTTCGATCCGCCACGTATGCATATTAACCGCCATCTTTGTTGGCAGTTAATTTGCATATCTTGCTGATTAGCCAATGGAAGGCATAGCGAAGGTACGGTCAATTACCATGTTTGTCTGTTATTAGATAGGATGATAGGTAGATGATAGATAATAGAGACATGGTAGATATATGATAGATGGATAGATAAATAGAAGCTAGATAGATGATAGATAGTAGATAACAGATAGGTGATAGAGGATAGATAGATAGATAGATGATAGATAGGTAGATAGATGGATAGATGATAGATAGATGGTAGGTAATAGATAGATAGATGATAGATAATAGGTAGATGATAAAGCCACCCTGTTTGGGCCCCACTCAGTACAGCCCTCCATCATCTGTGCTGCGTCCCCCCACCCCCCACCCCCACTGCCCGGCTGCCCGCTCGCTGAGAGTCAGCGACCCTGTGCATTTGCAGTGCCCCCCGGACACACACCTTGTGTTGTTTTCCCTGAAACACTGAGCTTATTGCAAAGGATTGTGCCAAAGAGGTGGGTCAGGCGGGCCTTCGACCACCTGCTTCACTGAGCCCCCCAACCGCTATGGGCAGCCAGGGAGCGGGGGCCAGTCCCCCTGCACACGAAGGCCATCTTCACTGGTGCCCCCACCCCCCTGTGCCCGCGAGACTGTCGCCCACGGATAAGGTGCTCCGACCCAGCCTGGTTTATTCCGAGGGAGCCCAGCAATCTGGTTTTGCTCCGGTAATATTTACACCTTGGTACTCTGTCCGATCTTCATGCCCAGCCGGCATGGCTCTGTGGTTGAGCGTCTACCTATGAGCCAGGAGGTCACCTTTCAATTCCCGATCAGGGCACATGCCCGGGTTGTGGGCTTGATCCCCAGTGTGGGACATGCAGGAGGCAGCCGATCCGTGATTCTCTCTCATCACTGATGTTTCTCTCCCCCCCTTCCTCTCTGAAATCAACACAAATATATCAATTTTAATAAAACACCAGACTTCCTGTCCTAAAGAGCAATGGCAGGCTCTTTTCCTCGCCGTCAGGGATCCTCCGCAGGTGAATGGGGAGCGAAGGGGCCGGCCTGGGGGCTGTTCCGGCCGCAGCCGGGGCCCTCCCTCTGGGGAGCCGTATGAGGTCCAGGCCGCCGCGTCAGCCGCTTTTGCAGAAGGACCTGATGTGGTGATTGTTACAAAACACAGCTGACGGGGCCCAGCGCCAAGCGCTGACCCAACAGCATTCCCTCCCGCTCAGCCCTCGGCTCACCAGGCTGGCGGCCTCGCGATTTCCCAGGATGTGCAAACCTCCCTGCTCTGCGCATCCCGGCCTGGCCCCGGAGCCTCCCCTCCCCCCCACCCGCCCCCTTCCCTTCAGTCCTGGTCCCTTTCCCGTCTCCTACAGCTGGTTTATTCACTGTCCAAACACACTGGTAAGAGAGTCCCTCCCTTCACCCCCTTTTCTCTCTCTCTGGTCTTGGTCTTTCCAGCTATTGGAATTTGCGCTTCCTGCCAGCTGACCTCCAGGCCGTGGGGGTCAGCCGTGTCTTGGCTGCAGCCTCCTGGGCTCATGTTTGCCTGCCCTGATTGGTGTCCCTCCTGGTGGGAGTCTCCGCCAAAAGCCTGCAGGGTAGAAAGGTCACCTCTAATTCGGAGGCCGGTGCCCCCTGCATCGCAGGGCGCGTGTTTGGGGGAGGAGGGGTGCAAGGGCTCGGACGCTCTCGGGTGAAGAACCAGCTCTGTTGGAGCCCAAGGAGGAAGCGACACCGGGGTGGGGTCCCCCCGGAGCATCAGGAGGGGAAGCAGCCTGCTTGCTAAGGCCCCTGGAGGGCAGGGAGTGACGTCATGCACCTGTCACGGCTTTTGCTCCCACAGGGAAACCCCGGATGTGCCCTTTCCACTCGCCAGCGACCTGGTGTCCACATGGATGGTTTTTATTTTTTAAATATATTTTTATAGATGTCAGAGAGGAAAGGAGAGGGAGAGAGAGAGAAACATCCATGATGAGAGAGAATCATGGATGGGCTGCCTCCTGCACGCTCCCTACTGGGAATCGAGCCCACAACCCAGGCATGTGCCCTGACCGGGAATGGAACCATGACCTCCTGGTTCGCAGGTCGATGCTCAACCACTGGCCGGGCCTGATGGCTAAGTTTTAAGTGCAGATGAAAGGCACAGTGGGTGGATCTTGCTAATCCATACTCACCACATTGCGTGTCCAGATGACCTTGCAGCCTCCGGATGCATTTCCCTGAGGGCTCACTCACACTCGCCGTCCATGTGGGGCTGGGGCTGCCGAGATGGGAGGTGTGTGAGCAGAGGGGGTGCTGGGAGGCCTCTCCCGGCCCCTCCCACTCCTGGGAAGGAGGCGGAAACGGAGCACCCGCTGGGTCTGGTTAACTCTGGGGGCCTGTCTCTCCCCTCCAGCCCCGGGCCCGGAGGCGCGCACTGCCTGGGCGCCAGCGTGGAGCACGCGGTCTGCGAGAACCCGCCCTGCCCCAAGGGCCTGCCCAGCTTCCGGGACCAGCAGTGCCAGACGCACGACCGGCTGAGCAGCAAGAAGAAGGGCCTGCTGACGGCAGTGGTGGTGGACGGTAAGGACGATGGTGTGTCCTTTCCCTCCGTTCCTTCCCCAGGAACCTCACACCTCCCGGGGAAACCCAGGGGGCGCCCCCCACCCGCAGTCCACCCTGAAGGGTGCCCCAGTCGTCCTGCCCAGTCAGGCTGCCCAGTCAGCCTGGGAGGGACCCACGGCTTGAGCCTGGGGTTGGCGTTGGACGACATAGCTCTGTGCCATTTCCCGAGAGCAGCTGCGAGGCAGGCAGCAGCCCAGAGGCCTCCCGCACCCCCATTTGCAGCAAGCGGGGGGCGTGGGGGAGGGGTACCAGCAGCCTGCTGCCTGCTTCCGGGGCCCAGGGCCAACTGTGTGGAGAGGGAGGCTGTGCGGGGCCGGGACAGTGGGCGTCTGCTGCCTCCCTTTCCAGTGTGGGCGCTCCTTGCAATTTCCTGGGTCATTTTGGGTTGGTTTTTAGTCTTTTTGTAAATGTTTTATTTTTATTGATTTCAGAGAAGAAGGGAGAGGGAGAGAGCGAGAAACATCCATGATGAGAGAGAATCAAGGGTCGACTGCCTCCTGCACACTCCCTCCTGGGGATTGAGCCTGCAACCCAGGCCTGGAATCGAACCGCGGACCCTTCAGTCCGCAGGCCGACGCTCAACCCACTGAGCCAGACCAGCCAGGGCCAACCCCCTGGAGCCTTTGTACCTTGGCTTCCCCTGCAGTCAATGGGGAGGGGAGCCCGCCTTCCTGGGAGGGTGTGGGCAGCTGCACGCACAGACTCTCACCGCCCTCGGCCTGGCCGTGCCTGGGACGCAGGAAAACGCAGGAGGCTCCCAGCAGCCCCGGGTGCCCTTGGATCCCTAGTCAGGAGGGAGGCCGGGCTCGCAAACCTTCAGCCAGGCGCACAGATCGGCCAGGACTCCGAGGCCTGGGCCGGGCCTCTCCCACTCCCCAGGAGCAGGAGGGGGTCACGCCCAAGGGGCTCGCCCCGCCCTCCGCTCCACTCCGCTATGTGCACGGGGCTGTTTTCCTCTCCTTCGCCTCTTGCTTTGGTTTGCAGTTCTCCGGCCTCGTTTCTGCAAACGCAGAAATCCCACTGAAATGTCTGTTTTTCCACCCATTTCTCCAAGTCCCGATCACACTCCCGCTTCACTTCTAACCGCTGCTGGAGGGCTGACCTCCTCCGCTGCCTTCGAGTCGCAGGGGCTGGGAGCCACCTCTGCCCAGACCCTCCTCCGGGGGCCTCGCAGGGGGCTCCTCGGGGAAGCTCATTCATTGCCTTCGGACGGTTCCACCCACTCGCTTTTTGGCGTGTTTTTTCTCCCAAAGCAAGAAATGATGATCGCCTCCGCCTTTGACCTGAAAGGGGCCACCGTATTTATTTATTTTAATATATTTGTATTGATTTCAGAGAGGAAGGGAGAGGGAGAGAAACATCAATGATGAGAGAGAATCATGGATCGGCTGCCCCCTACCCCCTGCTGGGGATGGAGCTTGCATCGTGGGCATGTGCCCTGACGGGGATTCGAACCGTGACCTCCTGGTTCCTAGGTCAACACTCAACCACTGAGCCATGCTGGCCGGGCGTTAAAAAGGCCACCGTCTTGGATAAGGAAGCCGGGGTACAGTCAGCATTTCGCCTTGGAGTTCAGGGCTTTGCGGGGGCCACCTCCCCGCTGCGGGGGGACTCTCAGGCCTTCCCGCAGATGCGGTTTCATTTCCTTCTCAGACAGAAGCAGGAGCCATCCCTTCTCGATGAGCGTTTCAGAGGAGAAAGACCAGCTCCTAAATGGCCGACCCAGAGCAGGGAGGGAGGGCAGCGTGTCAGCGTCCCTCTCCAAAGCCGCTTTCCACAGGGCCCGGCCCGGCTCGGCTCCTCGGAGCCCGTCCTGACCGCCCTATTCATAGCTCTGCTATCGCGGCGGAATTCTTTGGCCGGTGACGCACGGTTCAGGGAGGGAGAAGCGATATTTTTTTTCTGTTTTCTCTTCTTGAACGGAGGAAAAAGAAGAAGGAAAACAAGGAAATTCTTGCAGAGGTAGATTTTCCAAGGGAGGACTCGGGACCGCAAGCCCTTCCCGCCTCCCGCAGGAGACAAAGACGCTCCTTAGAAACGGCTTCTCCGTGGAAAAGCCTTCAGACAGAACCCGTGGACGTGGCCCAGGGCCCAGCCCACCCCGTCTCTGCCTTCCCCTCGGAATCTCATCGCAGCGCAGACCTTGCAGAGTTCAGGCCTCCCTGGCCGGGCCAGCAGGCCACGCGCCCGCCGAGGCGTCCGAGGGCCTGGCAAACGCCGAGAGGCACATTCCAGCTCCGTCTCCCGGGCACGGCGGAACCCCTCCGGGTCGGAGCCCCCCCAGGGGACCGGGCGGGTGTGATGGTGAGGGCTCTGTCACTCCAGCTCCGTGAAGCCAGCTGGAGCTGCTTAACAAAACACAGGGAAGTTGCCCGCCCAGCCGGTGTGGCTCAGTGGTTGAGCGGCGACCTATCAACCAGGAGGTCACGGCTCGATTCCCAGTCAGGGCATCTGCCCGAGTTGCGGGCTCGATCCCCAGTAGGGGGCGTGCAGGAGGCAGCCGATCCATGATTCTCTCTCATCATGGATGTTTCTCTCTCTCTCTCCCTCTCCCTTCTTATCTCTGGAATTAAAAAAATTTCTTTTTAAAAAATTCACTCTTTTCAAACTGCTTTAGCCAAAGGACTCTTCCTTATAACCTTAGGGCACTCCCCTCTAGCCCCCTAAGACAAGCCTTCCCCCCGAGGGCGTGGATCAGGGTGCCACAGGACACTAGCCACGGAAAGCAGCTGAGCACAGCGGTCGTTCAGTGACTGTCACTCGTTCACGAAAGCCCGGGCGCTGGGTGCGAGCGTACCTGCTGTAGCAGGAACCCTCAGCTCAGTGTCCAGTCCTCTGCGGCCCTGTCAGCCCCACCCTCGCTCCCAGGCCCCCGGGAGGCCCCCTAGGGAGACTCTGGTAGAGAGAGCACGCAGGCGTCCATGTTCCTCTCGCGGTCCCTTTGCAAAGCAATCCCCCGCGCCCTGCATGGCCCTCCTCACGCCAACGCTCATCCCCTTCCCTCCCCAGATAAGCCATGTGAGCTGTACTGCTCGCCCCTGGGGAAGGAGTCCCCGCTGCTGGTGGCCGACAGGGTCCTGGACGGCACGCCCTGCGGGCCCTACGAGACCGACCTCTGCGTGCACGGCAGGTGCCAGGTGACATGTGCTCTCTGTGTCCTCGGTGGGGGCGGGCGCCCGGGGAAACCAGGGGGAGTGGGTTTTCTTTTTTTTTTTAAATATATTTTTATTGCCCTGACCGGTGTGGCTCAGTGGATAGAACGTCGGCCTGCAGACCGAAGGGTCCCGGGTTCGATTCCGGTCAAGGTCACGTACTTCGGTTGCAGGTTCCTCCCCAGCCCTGGTCAAGGAGTGTGCAGCAGGCAATCAATCGATGTGTCCCTCTCACATCAATATTTCTCTCTGTCTTACTCACTCTTCCACTCTCTCTGAAATCACTGGGAAAATATCCTCCGGTGAGAATTAAAAAATATATATTTTATTGATTTTAGAGAGAGTGGAAGAGAGAGGGAGAGAGAGAGAAACATCAGTGAGAGAGAAACATCGATTGATGGATCGGCTGTCTCCTGCATGCCCCACACTGGCGATGGAGCCCGCCACCCGGGTGTGTGCCCTGACCAGGAATCGAACCGTGACCTCCTGGTTCATAGGTCGACCGCTCTGCTCAACCACCCAGCCACGCAGGCCGGGCAGAGGAATGGGTTTTCTTAAGAAGGTGCCAGGGTGCTGCCTCCCACCTGCAGACTGGTACCCCCTCCTGCAGGCTCACCTGGCTACCACCTCGGAGTCGAGGTGGCTGAAAGGATAGGGGTCTCGTAGTGTTTAAATGTTCACAAATGTTTGAATAACCTGAGACGTGATGACAGAGGGAAGATCGGGTGCGGTGCCGAGGTGAGGGTGGGAGGTGTAGGTGAGCGTATGTTTTTGGACAAGCTCTGCTCTGGTTCGAGACCAAAGATACAAAACGAAGCAGGTGCCTTTGCAAGTGGTACCCCAGGGGTACCGATGCCTGGCTTTTGGGGACTTCCCCACCCACTGGGATATAGTCCCCAAACCCATCCTGATGGTGCATGTCTGTGACTCGTTGGAACAGTGATAAATGCCACGGAAGGAGCCAAAGAAAGAGAAAGGAGGGAGGGCCCGGCCCGCGGGGCTCAGCGCTTGAGCACAGCACTCACCCGAGTGCAAGCCCCCCACGCGACACCCCCGCCCTCAAGTCTAGCTCCCCGGGTGGGTCTTCCTGCGTGCCTCCTTCTCAAATGCGAGCGGTCAACCAGAGATGACCTGCTGTTTGAAGAAAAGCAGCAGCCGGCCCGAGAAAGACCAAGAAAAACACACAGGAAAACGCACCCTGGCAGAAGAAACGGAGATAATTATAGACTCCTGCAGGATTCTAGAATTCTGCTGCCAAGTCAGCAACCAGGCATGGGAGCGAAATAAAGGAACGTTGAGATACGGGGGAACTCAGAAATGTTCTTTTCCAGGCGCCCGTTCTCGGAGAGGTGGCGTGGCCTTTAACCAAACAAGGGGAAAGTCGAGAAGGGGAAGGCGAGCCCAGCCGGCCGGGCTCAGTGGTTGAGCGTCGACCTAGGAACCAGGAGGTCACGGTTCAATTCCCGGTCAGGGCACAGGCCTGGGTTGCAGGCTCGATCCCTTGTAGGGGGCTTGCAGGAGGCAGCCGATCCATTTTCTCTCTCATTATTGATGTTTCTCTCTCTCTCTCTCCCTCTCTCTTCCTATCTGAAATCAATAAAAATATACATTAAAAAAAAATAGGCGAGGGCTGTGAATTGTTAGAACTAACTGGGAGCCCAGGAATTGCCGGTCGAGGGCTGGTGCCGCCGGCCTGAAAGTCCAGTCCAAATGAAAATGAGTCGGTGGCGTCCCTCTGATGGAAGAGAGAACACGGCTGTCATTGCACGATGGCTGTTACGTTACAGAAAGCACGTGCTCTCCCTCCAGCCGGAAAAATGAAACCCACTGAGCCCCGCCGGCCGGGCTGGGAGCACGGCTGCCTTCCTGGGCCCCCTTCTCTCTGTCAAACACGAAAGATTATATTCGGCCGTGCGGTGGGTGTCCTGCCCAACATAACGCAAGCTGGATCCCATTCATTCTTTGATCTTCTGGTCTTAAAATAAATTAGCCTATTTGCTCGGGCCTCTGAAAGTAGGGGGGCCCCAGCATCACGTGACAGACCTTTGTGAGACGGGAGCCCAGGCTAACCCAGCTCTCTGGTCCCCTAGAAAATCGGCTGCGACGGCATCATCGGGTCGGCAGCCAAAGAGGACCGGTGCGGGGTGTGCAGCGGGGACGGCCAGACCTGCCGCGTGGTCAAGGGCGACTTCAGCCACTCCCGGGGGACAGGTGAGCGCGGGCGCAAGCCTGTGTTTTACGGGTGTCTTACTTCCCCGGCCCCCAGGCCAGCGACCGCGTGCCCTCCCTGCGTTCCGTATGGAAGGGCTGGTGCATCATCTCGAGGGTGACCTGGGACTCCGTGTCACAGCTTCTGCAAGGCAGAGAAAGGCGTCTTGTCCACAGTGACGCCGGCGTCCAGTCTGTCAGGCAGGCGGCTTGTGTGAGAATCCGTGCTGCCCCCCGGCTCCTGAGGGGACTGAGGGAAGCCGGGCGGCTCCGTCCAGTCTCGTAGCCACTGGCCGCTGAGCCGCTTCAGATGTTTTTGTTGTTGTGAATCCTCGGGACCCAAGGATGTTTTTTCCATTGATTTTTTTTTTCAAAAATATGTTTTTATTGATTTCAGAGAGAGGAAGGGAGAGGGAGAGGGAGAGAAACATCAGTGAGGACAGAGAATCATGGATCGGCTGCCTCCTGCACGCCCCCTACTGGGGATCGAGCCCGCAGCCCGGGCATGTGTCCTGACTGGAAATCGAACCGCGACCTCCTGGTTCATAGGTGGATGCTCCACCCCTGAGCCACGGTTGCCCATGAGCCTTTCATCCAGTGCACATTGATTCAGCATGACGACGATGTTAGAGGCAGGAGGTGTGCAGAAGGGAAATGCAACTGTCACCAAGTCCAGGGAGGGGACCCCCAGCAAACAGCCTGAGTGCATGTGTGAGGGGTGCTGCAGGGCGCCTCCCTCACGGCTGTGGGCAGATGAGGGCACCCCTACGCCCTAAAGAACAAGTAGAGATGGTCCAGGCAGCGTGCCTCCGTGGTTGAGTGTCAACCTATGAACCAGGAGGTCACGGTTCGATTCCCAGTCAGGGCACATGCCCAGGTTGCAGGCTTGATCCCCACTAGGGGGCGTGCAGGGGGCAGCCGATCCATAATTCTCTCTCATCATTGATGCTTTTGTCTCTCTCTCCCTCTCCTTTCCTCTCTGAAATCAATAAAAAAAAAAATAAAAATTTTTTTTTAAATGGTCAATTAGAGATTAACTGTCAGTGGGGGTGGGGCAGGGCATTTCAGGTTGAAGGAGGAACCCAACTTCGAAATAGTATGATTCCCCCAGGTCATGTGACATCTCCGTGGCGCCAAGTGTGGCTGACAGGCCGGCCGATTCTGTCAGCTCAGACAGGGAGGCACCTTTCATCTCTGCCCAGCGCCCAGGAGGAATGTTATCACCCTCGAGGGTGACTATCACAGAGAAATACCATCCCGGAGATGAAAAGCAATCGGGCGCAGGCTTTCTGCCCGGTTCTGAGAAATCCTGACCCTTGTCTGACCTCCTCTGGGTCCACTTACCTTCCATACTGAAGCTGGGAATTCTGAGCAGCCCCCCACGGGGACAGCATCCATGTCCTCCGGGACGCCCTCCTCCCGTGTGCTGCAGGGCTGCGTGGAGGTAGCGTGACCCTCTGGCCTGTCGCCTCCCAGCGTTGAACCGATCCAGGCCCCGGGCAGCTCATCTGTGAAGGAATCGGCTCGAATTGGCCATCACACTGCTGTCCTCAGCGGTGGGCTCAGCCTTCGGTGGAGTTGACACAGCGAAGTGGTTTGAATGGGGTGTTTTGAAAGCTCTCGGATGAGGCTTTCACTTCATTCATTAAACCGCCATTTTGACATTATGGCCTTTAGTCCATGCAGGCCTTAGCGCCAGCGACGTGTCCACGGGAACCCCCCGCCCCCCGCCGCCATGGTGACCCATGAGCTCTGCACCCCTTTGCAATTTGTTCTGAAAGAGAAACCTTCTTAAACAGTTTATTCTATTTTTAAAAATATAACAAAGAACTAATTGCATCTTCATAGATGCGAATCCAAATCAGGTCGCGTTCTGAGTCCCGGGGGTTAGGACTTTAACCAATGAATTGGGGGGCAGTGGGCGGGATACCGTTGAACCCATCCCTCATGCAAATAAGTAAGTGCTGCTCTAGAATTCGGCAGCCCAGGGGCTCTGGCCATACAAGAACGCTCTGTGATTGACACTTGCCGTAGCTGTACCTCCCACCAGCTCTGAAATCTCTATGGGGGAGGCGGGGAAGAGGGGACTTTGGTGGGAGATGGGACAGGAGTGGTTCACCCATGTTATCCGTCACCACAGGCTATATCGAAGCCGCTGTCATTCCCGCCGGAGCTCGGAGGATCCGCGTGGTGGAGGACAAACCCGCCCACAGTTTCCTAGGTAACGCCAAAACAATGATCTGACTCGCCATGTCTGTTCTGAGGATGGAGGTGGAGGACGGGGCGGGCTGGTCATCGGGTCAGCAGCGTTCTCCCAGGACGTCGGTGTCAAACTCATATCTTAGGTGTCGTGATAGGAGGACTCATGGTTCTGGCTGCCGGGACTTCCCAGCGCCATCGCTCAGCTGACCCCAGTCCCGGGTAGCGAGCAACATGGGGAACATTACCTCTGCTTTTCCCTGGAAATGTGAAAAGGGCAGCAGGCTGTCAGGGTCCATTAGATCGCTCAGCTTCTGATTCCCACATGAAATGGACTTTCAAAATATATACTTTCATTGATGTCAGAGAGGGAGAGAGAGGAAGAGAGACATCAGTGATGACAGAGAATCATGGATCGGCTGCCTCCTGCACACCCCACATGGGATTGAGCCCACACCCCGGGCATGTGCCCAGACCAGGAATCAAACCGTGACCTCCTGGTTCATAGGTCAATGCTCAGCCACTGAGCCACGCCGGCCGGGCCTGCCTTGGTCCCCTTATCTCCTCTGCCAACCAGAACCCCGGGATTCCAGGGCCTGGGGTATGCACTAGGGCCAGCCCGGAGGTGGTCCTCGCTCGTGACGTTTCTAAAGTTTAGTGCACACCAGCCATGTTGGCACCGGGGCCGGGCGCTCTGGAAGTCAAGCCGGTGGAGCCCTGAGCTCCCCTCGCATTTGCTGGGAGTGATTCCCGAGGAATTCCACCCCACCTACCTCCAGCCCACGCCGCCTGGCTCGCGGCTCGAAACCACCTGGAACAGGAAATGCCTCTGCAGTTCGCATCCACGGCTCAGAACAGCCCTGGCGGGCCCCCGGGTGGAAATAAAAGGCGCTGACGCGGCGCCAGGATTAGAAGTGGGTTGACTGCGGGTCAAGCCTTCCCGTGCAACCCAGGAGGGGGGAGACGCGAGGAGCCCGCTCCTGCACAGCCCCACGGGTGGGGGGGGGGTGTGGCCTGGGGACGGGGTCAGACCCCCACATGGGCCTGCAGCCAGCGCTCACGAGGAACCCTGCCCTCCCGGCCAGGGAGGCCCCCTCCACACTGCCCAGCGTGGCTCACGGTCTTTCCCTCCATGCCCGGCGTCCAGGGACAACATGTAAATATCTGCACAGAGAAAGGAGGGCCCGGTTGGGAAACAGACATGCATCACGTGACCTCAGGTTCTCGGCCCTGGAGGAGGTTTGGTCTGCCCTGCCAGGGGGGTGTGGAGAGCAGGGACCCACCCTCCCTTCTGTGGGAAGTTCCTCTCATCGTTAAGAGGCTCCTGATGGCTCCTCAGCAAAATACACAAAGGCCCTGCTGTGTCTCAGACGGCGATTTAAAACGTCCGACCTGCCCCGGCTGGTGGGCTCAGTGGATAGAGCGTAGGCCTGGGGACAGAAGGGTCCCAGATTCTATTCCGGTCAGGGCACAGGCCCAGGTTGCAGGCTCAATCTCCAGTAAGGGGCGTGCAGGAGGCAGCCGAGCCATGATTCTCATCATGGATGTTTCAGTCTCTCCCTCCTCCTTCCTCTCTGAAATCAATAAAAACATCTTTAAAAAAATAAAACGGCTGACCTCTGACCCCAGCAAAGTCTGAAAATGAAATTGTTCTTCCCAGCCCATCAGAGCCCAGACATCCATCACAGACAGAACCAGGTCCCTCCAGGATTCCCTGTTTTTTGTTTTGTTTTTTTCTTTTAATGTTTTTATTGATTTTTTTCGTTTTTGAGTTTTCGGGGGTCTATACCCAGGAGAGGGAAGGCTGGGTCGTCGGGTTGCTCTGTACGGGTGTTCTGCGCGGCCTCCGCTCCATGCTGTCCCGTTCTCTTGCCAGCCCTCAAAGACTCCAGCCGGAGGTCCATCAACAGCGACTGGAAGATCGAGCTCCCCGGAGAGTTCCAGATCGCCGGCACCACAGTCCGCTACGTCCGCAGGGGCCTGTGGGAGAAAATTTCTGCCAAGGGACCGACCAAAATTCCCCTGCACTTGATGGTAAGGCTCGGAGAGGACCCCTCCCCCCCCCCCCCCCCCCCCGCCCCGTCTACTTCTGCCTGTGGGTGTGGGTGGCGGGCAGGTGCACCGGCTCCTGGTGGCTTACCTGGCCACCTGCATCTCCAGGCTCGCTCTTGATCTTCTCTTTTCTTTTTAAATATATTTTTATTGATTTCAGAGAGGAAGAAGAGAGAGAGAGAGAGAGAGAGAGAGAGAGAGACATCAATGAGGAGAAAGAATCAGAGATCAGCTGCCTCCTGCACACCCCCTATTGGGGATCAAGCCCACAACACAGGCATGGGCCCTGACTGGGAATCAAACCGTGGCCTCCTGGTTCATAGGTCGACGCTCAACCACAGAGCCACGCCGGCCGGCCTCCATCTTTTCTTATCTCATCCCTTTGGGCATGCTTCGGATTTCTCCCCTCTCAGAAGGTCGCCCCGGCTCCTAGCTGGCAGGGCTCCCACCTCTTCTTAAACGGAACTGCCTCCAGGAAGGAGCCGCGCAGCCCTGGGGCCGCCAGGGAGACTTGGCCCGCTCAGCAGCCGGCCCGCGCGAAGTCTGTGTTTGCATATCAGACGGCACCGGCCCGCCCCTCCCCTCGGTGTGTGTGTCCACACTGGAAATTACCTTTTGGAAAGGAGCTGTTGACTCCGCTTCCTTCCAAACCAACAGTGCTCAGATTTTCCAAGCTCGCCTTGCAACAGGCATCCGGGAACTGGGGGTGGGGGAGGCCCAGGTTCTATGGGAATGTTGACTCCCCGGGTGGTCTCAGACACCTGTGGAGTCCTGTCTTACCTGTTGGGGAGGACCCCACCCAACCCAGGGACCACCTGCTGATGCATCCTTTTTATTTTGGTTAATCCTCACCTGCGGATTTTTTCCATTGATTTTTTTAGGGAGAGTGGAGGGGGTGGGGGGAGAGAGAAACATCGATGTGAGAGAGACACTTTGATTGGTTCCTTCCCACACATGCCCCAACCAGGCCTGGGCATGGAGCCTGCAACTGAGATCCATGCCCTTGACCGGAACCAAACCCGCAACCCTTCAGTCTGTGCCTGACGCTCTGCCCACTGAGCCAAACCAGCTAGGCTGATGCATCCTTTTTAAGAACATCAAAGCACTGCAGGGACAGCTCTGCCTGTGAGCCCTGAATGCAACAAAAATGTATAAAATAAAACAAAACAAAATAAACGCAGCCCTGGCCGGTTTGGTCAGTGGTTAGAATATCCACCTGCAGACCAAAGGGTCGCGGGTTCGATTCCTGGTCAAGGGCACATACCCGAATTGCCGGTGTCCTAGCCCCAGTAGGGGCATGTGCAGGAGGCAACCAATCGATGTGTCTCTCTCAGGTCGATGTTTCTCTCTCTCTATCTCTCCCTTCCACTCTCTCCAGAAATCAATGGGAAAAATATTCTCGGGTGAGGATTAAAAGTAATGAGGATCCTAATGAGATAAAAGCAGTTACGCAGTGGGCCTGCAAGAGGAAGCCAAGGACACCGTCATGTCACCGGTCGCCCTTGCATTTGCTCCCTGTAGCAGGCGCCAGGATGGGTTTATTTCTCGTCTCTTCTCAAAGCTTTCATGGCCCGAGTGCATCGCCAGCCCGTTCAGGCCGAGGCACAGCCGGGATCCATTCCGACCACGAGAAACAAAACTCGGAGAGAGAGAGAGAGAGGAGAGAGAGAGAGAGAAAGAGAGAGAGAGAGAGAGAGAGAGAGAGAGAGAGAGAGAGCCGCAGCCCCGGGCCCAGCCCTCGTTAATGTGAATCGCTTCTCTCTCTCGAACGATGACGGTTACTTCCAGTTTGCAAATCTAGAAATAAGAGGTGCCCCTCTGGCTGTCCATAGAAGCCACTGTCCCCCGAACCAGGACGCACACATTGGGGAGCCGCGGGGACCTGCACACAAATTATACGTGGCTGCGAAATTGCACGAAATTGGTTTCAGATGGATCCCCCATTCACCAGTCTTATATTCCCAGACTGAGATAATAAAGATCTCTTTTAAAGAGGTTTTTCTTTTTTCTTTTCTTTTTCTTTTTCTTTTTTTACTTTCTTTTCCACCCTAGGCAGGTTTCCAAATGCGTTCTTGCAAGTCTGTTCCTTGGAGAAGTGGCTGTTTATGCTGCTGAGGCGCCCCACCCCCACCCCCCACCCACTCAAGCCCTCAGGGCACGGGGAGCCCCGGGGAGGGAGGAGGAGGCTTCCGTCTCAGGCACTTGCCACCTGGCCTCCCCCCCACCCCCCGCGTCTAGGCAGGTGGGCCCTGCACGGTCTGCCTGGAGCCCCCGCTGGCCCCTCTCCTGGACCTCCCGGCCTGGAAGTGAACTTGCTGGTGGCTTCGACGCAGGGAGGACCCGCTGGTGTTAGGCCTGCCCTGAGGACACACCCCCCACAGCCAGGCCACTGGAAAGTCCTACATGAAGCCTTGTTTCGCAACGTTAATTTGAATATGTTTTTTTGTTTGTTTGATTTTTAGAGAGAGAGGAAGGGAGAGGGAGAGCGAGAGAGAAACATCAATGAGGAGAGGGGATCATGGATCAGCTGCCACCTGCACACCCCCTACTGGGGATCGAGCCACAACATGGACATGCATGCGCCCTGACAGGGAATGGAACCCTGACCTCCTGGTTCTTGGGTCGACACTCAACCAGTGAGCCATCCCGGCTGGGCAGGTCGAACCTGTTTTAAAAGCCCGTGCCCACCGGGAGGGAGACCCCACAGCGAGGCTCTCATCGCACCGCCAGCAGCGCCGGGCTATTGTGCGGTTTCAAAGCGGCCTCTTCTTTTGCCTCCCGCCCAGGTATTGTTATTTCATGACCAGAATTACGGAATTCACTACGAGTACACCATCCCCGTGAACGCCACGGCTGAGAATCAGAGCGAGCCTGAGAAACCCCACGACTCCTTGTTCATCTGGACGCACAGCGGCTGGGAGGGGTGCAGCGTGCAGTGTGGAGGAGGTGAGCCCCGGGGTCCCCGCCCACGGGTGCGGGGTTTTGTTAAAGGAAGGAGCCGTGGATTCCGGCCACTCTGTGGTCAGGGCACAGAGAGGGACAGGCTGGGCACATCACCAGTGTTTGTTCATTTCAGAGAGGAAGGGAGAGAGAGAAACATCGATGAGAGAGAGAATCATGGATCTGCTGCCCCCTGCACGTCCCCTACTGGGGATCGAGCCTGTAACCCGGGCATGTGCCCTGACCCGTAATCAAACTGTGACCTCCTGGTTCATGGGTTGATGCTCAACCACTGAGCCACACCGGCCGGGCAGCGGTTGCCTCTTTCTGGTCCTAGTCTAGAATTTTTCTCCTGCCCCGCACTGCCTTGCCCATGTCTTTCACACCCTCCTGCCTGAGCTGATAGTTCTCCTGCCCTGACCACAGTCAGTTAACGACTCTCCGATCAGAGGACACCCCTCCAGGCCCCTCCATATGTCCCTCCCGAGGTGGCAGCCACAGCCTCTCAGCTCCCTGTGCGCTGGTTTCCAGGGGAACGCAGGACCATCGTGTCCTGCACGCGCATCGTGAACAAGACCACGACGCTGGTGAATGACAGCGACTGCCCTCCAGCGAGCCGCCCGGAGCCTCAGGTCCGAAGGTGCAACTCACACCCATGCCAGGCACGGTAAGGAGCTGGCGTCCTGGGCGCAGGCCCTCTGGGGCGGGGCAGCAGCGTCTGTGTGTGGGGCGGAGTGATACAGTCGGTACAGGCCACTGTATGCCTCCTTCCCTTGCTGCTGAGGCATCTGTGTGCTGGGAATACTGGACCTCTGGCTGCTAAGCCGGAACTGGGATGGAAATGTACAATCCGTCAGGCGGGCGTGGCTCAGTGGTTGAGCATCGACCTAGGAACCAGGAGGTCACGGCTGGATTCCGTCGAGGGCACATGCCCGGGTTGTGAGCTCGATCCTCAGTAGAGGGGGCGTGCAGGAGGTGGCCGATCCATGATTCTCTCTCATCATTGATGTTTCTGTCTTTCTCTTTTCCCCTCTGAAATAAATCAAAAAATATTTTTTTTAAAAAAAGGAAAGAAATGTACAATCCTAGCTGGAGGCCACGAATAGCATCTCGTGGAGAAAAAATAGCCCTCGCCATACACCCTCGGGGGGTGTCAGCTGCCTGTGTTAAAAAGAAGTCAGTGTACCCCGCCCGTAGGGCTCAGTGGTTGCGCACCGATATGTGAACTGAAAGGTTGCTGGTTCGATTCCCGGTCAGGGCACATGCCTGGGTTGCAGACTCGATCCCCAGTAGGGAGCATGCAGGAGGCAGCCGATCCATGATTCTCTCTCATCACTGATGTTTCTCTCTCTCTCTCCCTCTCCCTTCCTCTTTCTCTAAAAATCAATTAAAAAGGGGGGGATGGTTGTCTTTATCCCAAATGTTTTCCTCGATTTCCCCAACCCCCCCTTCCATTTTCTTCAGCCCTCTTTTCCCATGCAGGTCCCAGCAAGCTGCCTTTCCCTCCCAGATTGCACGCCATTCGCACCTCCTTATTCTAATCCTGCCCCCCAACCTCCAACCCCCCCCCCCCCTCGCTCCGTGGGTACCGCTCCCAAACCCCGCCCTAACCATCTGGAATCTGGAATCCGACACACACAGCAGATGGCCTCCCTCCAGCCTCCCGCACCAACACAAACACATCAGCGAACCTGGCCCCCGACGCTGGCAGGCGAGGCAGGAATCGCAGATCCGCTCAGCTGCCATGGCTGCGGCCAGCGGCCTTCCCCAGGCTGACCGCTGTCCGCAGGACAGAGGCCCTGCCGTCATCTGGCAGCGAAGGGGCGAGCCTGTCCCTTATGGCCCGGTCCCACGTCCTCCTGGAGCGAGGAGGGGGAATGACAGGGACCTGGGCGCCTGCTGGGACCCGCAGCTCAGCGTCACCGAGCTCATGTGTCTTCAGCCCTTTAGAGCTGATTGGCCAGTTGAGAAGTTACTGCTGAGCTATTAGCGATTCCCCCAGAGTCGTTACGGCTTGGACCCCTTCCAGGCGGCACATACTGTGCTGTGCGTTGAATTCGGGGGATTCAGAGAAGAACATGAAATATCTTCCTGGCAAACACCCCAAATAGTCATCTGTGAGGAAGTGAGTTTGGAGTTGAAATGTGTCCTCTTTGCTGAGATATCTTAACCAGGTTTGCCTGCTTTGGGGTTAAGATTGAGTGAAATCCCTTCTGTTTTTATGGCAGCATATTCCCCATGCATGTGTGCATATGTGCATGAGTGTGCATGCATGTGTGGGCACGTGTGTGTGTGTGCATACGTGTGATCACGACTTAAGAATGAAGCGTAGAACATGTGGATCCTTAGGCACAGCCAAAATCTGAAGAGATGCCATGATCGCGTCCGTTTCTAGGTGGTCTGACCCGTAAAGCTCCTCTTTCCTGCTTCCCGCTGAAATAAAAGCGGTGCGTTTGTTACTCTGGCTTTGGCTCCGCCCTGACCGCGCCCAGGAGCTCTCTTCTTCCCACGCTCTCAGCATCAGCTCCTGCAGGAAGCTCTCCCTTCCTTCCCCTTGTCACGCTTGACTGTGGCCTTGATGTCAGTAGCTCCGTCTTACAGTTGGGAACGAAAGAGCCTCACCTCCCCGTGATGGGAAGGCAGCAAGCACACGATCTGTTAGGCGTGGTAGCTAACCAGACAACGGGTGAATGCTGCCCGGTTACCCAGGGGCGGCCGAACAGGGGTCATTGGTCACAGACCCGGGGCCAGGAAGTCATGGGTCAGGTCACAGCGCCACCACTCGCTAAAGGCGAGCTCCCAGGCACGTGACCTGACCTCGCCGTCTATAAACGGGGAATGAGAGCCTCTCTCACTGGAGTCTTGAGAAGATTGGGTGAAGTAACGCCCGGAAAACCCTCCGTGCCCAGGGAGCCCTCGGCAAAACCATCCTCACTGCTCAGTGCAACACCCCACTAATGTCCCCCATCGGCCAGCTGTTGGGCCCCAGCGTTGGCTGAATTCCCCATCATTTCTTTTTTAAATTTTTTTAAAAATGTTTTTTAATGTATTTTTATTGATTTCAAAGAGGAAGAGTTAGGGTTAGGGCTAGGGATAGAAACATCAGTGATGAGAGAGCATCATTGATCAACTGCCTCCCGCACACCCCACACTGGGGATCAAGCCCACAACCCGGGCAGGTGCCCTGACAGGGAATGGAACCATGACCTCCCGGTTCATGGTCGACACTCAACCACTGAGCCACGCCGGCCGGGCTCTCCATCATTTCATTTCATAAGACACCACACACCGACACACACACATTTTTAATTCAGTGTATAACTACATAATTTAAATAACCTTTGCTGGTATTTTCCAGGTAATAAAAGGTCCTCCTATATGCTAACATTCCCTTTCTTGTCAGAACAGGTTTGTATAATTTTCTTTGTTGTCGTTGTTAGTCCTCACCCCAGGATATTTTTCCATTGATTTTTAGAGAGAGTGAGAGGGTAGGAGAGACACACACAGAGAGAGAAAAACATCGATGTGAGAGAGACATCGATTGGTGGCCTCCTGCACACACCCCAACCAGGGCCAGGGATCAAGCCTGCAACCGAGGTACGTGCCCTTGACTGCGATTGAACCTGGGACCCTTCAGTCTGCAGGTCGATGCTCTGTCCACTGAGCCAAACCTGCCAGGGCAAGTTTATATAGTTTATATGTGTTTTGGGGTAAACTGAAACAGCAGAGCAGTTGGGAGTGGTTCATTTCGCACTGCATGAATGTTTCTGAGCCCTGCATCTGTGAACTTCAGACAATATTATCAGCAGGAGGGGGCGGGCGTGGGGAGGAAAAGGGATACGAAAGGGTTTCAGACCCCGAGATTGGGTTACGGGCTGGGGTGTGACTAGAAGATTCCAGACGTGCGTTGCCCAAGTGGCTCGTTACAGAGCAGCTGGGAGGATGCTGGGAAGTTCGAGTCATGAGCTCAGGTTTGATGGGGATGGGGTTGGGGATGAACGCTGGATCCTGCCCACACTTCTGCCTGCTAACCTGTGTTTGGATTTAAATACCACCGAAGGCCCTGGCCGGTTTGGCTCAGTGGATAGAGCGTCGGCCTACGGACTGAAGGGTCCCGGGTTCGATTCCTGTCAAGGGCACGTACCTCGGTTGCAGGGACACCGCTAGCACCCCCCTCAGAAGGCCGTCGTGAGATTGACCCGAGTTAATAGACACACGTTGCTCAGTGCAGTCCTGGCACATCATACCTGCTCCATCTGTCATTTGTATGATCGCCGTTACCAGGCATTGGTAGAAGAGTCCAAGGCCCCATTCCGGGAGGAAACCAATGCAGGATGTTCCCGAACGCCACAGCTGTCACCTCCCAGGCTCTGCTGGTTGGCCCGGTGACACCGTGGCCCAGGAGAGAAGAGCAGAAGCCTGAGGGTGGTTGCGATTCCCCGAGAGGCCCCGAGGGCAGGTCCCCAGGAAGGCCGCCTGCTGCCAGCTCCTCGGAGGGAACCAGGGGTGCATACAGATGGCGGGGGGAGCGGGGAGGGGGGGGCAAAGCAGCTGCATGTGTGCCCCCAATGAGGGGAGCTGATGGGAGCACTGCGTGCCTGACAGACTGTGTGATGAGGGTGGTACTCAGGTCAGCGGCACTTAGCAAGTCTTGGTGGTATTTCTACTAATCGAGCTGGAAAACAATCCAGTGGGCCCGGCCAGTGTGGCTCAGTGGCTGAGTGTCAACCTGTGAACTAGGAGGTCACGGTTCAATTCCCGGTCAGGGCACATGCCCGGGTTGTGGGCTCCACCCCTACTGGGGGGCGTGCAGGAGGCAGCCGATCCATGATTCTCTCTCATCATTGATCTCTCTCTCTCTCTCTCTCTCTCTCTCTCTCTCTCTCTCTCTTCTCTCTCTCTTCTCTCTCTCTTCTCTCTCTCTTTCTGTCTCTCCCTCTCCCTCTCCCTTCCTCTCTGAAGTCAACAACAACAAAAAACAGTCCCATGGCCCATCACCACGGAGTGACAGCGAGACCCAGGTCGCCTGTGTTCCTGTCCAGGGAGGCCTCTGGCAGGTCTGACTGCAGCTCTGCCCATGGAGTTTGTCACCCTCCAGTCCTGACTGCTCTGGGCAGGGCTCCGTGGTGGGGCGGCCACAGAATCAGCAGGCTCCAGGGAAACTCATGGCTGTGAAGTGGTCAGAGCCCCTCGAGAACTGGGGCACCCCATCTGCTCTTCCTCCCTTCCAGTCCCCACACGCTCCTGGTGGTTTCTGTGGCTGCCAGCCTGACTCCCAGGTCCCCATCGTCACGTGGGTGTGAGTGGCGTCCTTACACAACAGCAGAGACCAGGAAGGAGACTGTGAAACCGAGGGTTTTATATCTAGCAAAACTGTCCTTCAAGTATCGAGGCTTTAGAGAAATATTTTTAAACAAGTAAGAGTTTTTGCCCAGTTGGCGTGGCTTACCATGTGCATTATTAACCGGTACACGTGTGGTGGTTGAGCGTCGACCTATGAACCAGGAGGGCATAGTTCCATTCCCACCTGGGTTTTCAGGTCAATCCCCACTAGGGGGTGTGCAGGAGGCAGCCAATCGATGTTTCTCTCTCTCTCTCCCTCTCCCTTCCTCTCTCTCAAAATCAATAAAATATATTTGAAGGGAAAGAAAGCCAGAAATAAAACGGTTCTCTTTCCCTTCTACTTGGAGGACTCCTGGACATGATTTCTGTAGCTCATTAGCTATTAAAATTATTAACAAATTATTATTTCCAATTGCAAGTGGTTATGGGATTCATTATTTCTTCTCATGCCAAGACTTGTATGCAATTTACTCTGAACGTGAATTAGCCAAAAGCCATCCAGAGTTTCTAAACAGGCTTGGACCAGGTTCACTGATTTGAGCCCAACAAGCCACACAGGGCTGAGCCGCCAAAGGCCCCCCCCTACCCCCCCCCCCCCCGCCCGCGCTCCATAATTTATTGGGAACTTAATTGAGACTAATTATTGTCTCTGTTCCCAGAGGAGCATCTGCCCAGCATCTGCTGTGACACCATGTGCTCGGGATGCCTGGATCATCTGGGACGTGAACGGAAGGGCATGAGTATTTTTCGGTGACGGATCCCGCTGTAAAGTTTTATAGGAAACTCCCAGCGGTTTCTTTCGCCTGCGGCATTAATGCGCAGGGTCTCTCCAATGTGCCGGAGCCGAGGTCTGCAGTGTCCTCAGAACAGGCTGCCTCGGGGAGACCCACCCCCGAGGAGGAGGTGGGCGGCTAAGCCCGGCTGGTGTGGCTCTGTGGACTGAGCATTGTCCCAGGGACCGAGCGGTCCTGGGTTCGAATCTCGGTCGGGGCACATGCTCTGGTTGTGGGCTCCATCCCCAGTAGGGGGCGTGCAGGAGGCAGCCGATCAATGATTCTCTCTCATCATTGATGTTCCTATCTCTCCCTCTCCCTCTCCCTTCCTCTCTGAAATAAATAAAAATATTTTTTAAAAGAAAGAGGCAGCTAAGTTGACGGATTGGGGGTGCAGAACCCGAACTGTTCTGTGACGGGCCTGCTAAAGGCCCCGGTTGATCCAGAAGGAGATGCTTAGATGATAACAGGTTGGCCGTATATGACCGAGCGATGGCACCTAACGGTGAGAAACAAATGAGCAGGAGCCATTCACCCATTTCACAGACGGACAAATAGAACCGGGGGGAGATTCGTGAGCAAGGCCATCAAAGACTTAGCCTGGGAGCCCCAATGAGACTCTTGCCTCCTAAGAGGTTCTCAGCCAGAGCGAGGTGAGGACAGTCTTGGGGAAACAGTACCACCCAGGAGATCAACACGTCTTTGGCAGGAGGGGTTCAGGAGGCAAATGTGACCCGGCTTGTGTGGTTCAGTGGTTTAGCATCGACCTGTGAACCAGGAGGTCACGGTTTGATTCCCGGTCAGGGCACATGCCAGGGTTGTGGGCTCGATCCCCAGTAGGGGGCGTGCAGGAGGCAGCCAATCCATGATTCTCTCGCATCGTTGATGTTTCTATCTCTCTCCCTCTCCCTTCCTCTCTGAAACCAGTAAAAATATATTAAATAATAATAATAATAAAAGGTAGTCATGGGTGGGAGCAGGCAGAACTGCAAACTGCCTACTCGTAAAGCCGCGTGCCAGAGCCTCGCAGGGCGGGCGAGCTCGGAGCGCAGGCAGCCAGCTCCCCGGCTGGTCCCTCTGGGAGCCCCGTGCCTGCGCCTCCGAGCACTCAGGCCTGTCCAGCCCGTCCCCTCCACACACTTTCCCGAAGAGGCCGGGCTGGCTCGCTGGGCTCTGGGAACTCCCCTGGGAACCTTTCGCAGGCAGAGCCCTGAGAAATCCTGAGCATTTTCCTAGCCAGCGCGGGCCAGCCCGGGGCGGCGTGGCAGGGAGGTCTGCTGGCGCCGTTTCACCTGGAATCGCTGTGTGGGGCTGGGCAGCGGGGAGCGGGCGGGCGCCTGCTGGTGCTCGTTAAGCCCCTGTGTTCTCCACAGCAGCCGCGTGGTTTCGGACTGAGGGGTGCCTTTGGGGCTGGTCCCACTCACGCTTCAGTCTTGGGAGAACCACGCCACGTTACTCACCTGGAGCAGCTTTTTCTTTCTAATGGTCTGAAGACAAGATGCTTGGGACTCATCTGTGAAGGCGACCAAAAGATGAGCTAGCATGTGTGTGCACACGTGTACATGTGTGTGGGTGTATGCACGTGTGTGTGTGTGTGTGTGTGTGTGTGCGAGCGCAACAGGGGTGTGGGGACCAAAGCGAAGGAGGAAGCAATGCCTGAGGTGCCCATGTGACAAGCGCTGGTGCCCAGTAATGGCTTCTGTAGGCGAGAGCGAGAGGAAAATACACACATGGCACTTGGATGTCGGTTCAGGTCTGGCACAGCTGCCCCCCCTCCCCCCGAATGTGAAAGCGTGAAGTCCCAGACTGAAGGCATGGGGCTGAATTCCTCAGACCCGGCTGGGCCCACAGATGTAAGTTTGGAGTTCATGTCCGAAATGTTAAAATCAGGAGGTTGCCCAGCTGGTGTGGCTCAGTGGATAGAGTGTTGGCCTGTGGACTGAAGGGTTTCCGGTTCGATTCTGGTCAAGGGCGCGTCCCTCAGTTGCAGGCTTAGGCTCGATGTGTGGAGAGGCAGCCAATCGATGTGTCTCTCTCACATCGATGTCTCTCTCTCTCTCTCTGTCTCTCCCTCTCCCTTCCACTCTCTCTAAAAATCAATGGGAAAATATCCTCGGGTGAGAATTAACAAGGACAAAAGACAGAGTCCACGCAGAGCTCTCTGCTCTGCCTCCCTCCTGCGTCCCGCAGGCCCAGGCTCCATGGTCCGGGGGCAGGGCCCTCGGGGAGGCTGGCCTCTCTGCCCGGTCTCCTCTCACCGTCTCTCCTCCTCCTGGCAGGTGGGTGGCCGGCCCGTGGAGCCCCTGCTCAGCGACCTGCGAGAAGGGCGTCCAGCAGCGGGAGGTGACCTGCGTGCACCAGCTGCAGAACGGCACCCACGTCACCACGCGGCCCCTCTACTGCCAGGGCGCCCGGCCCGCGCCCGTGCAGAGCTGCGAGGGCCAGGACTGCCTGTCCATCTGGGAAGCGTCCGAGTGGTCACAGGTGGGTGCCGGGGCCGCCACCGGGGCCGCTGGCCCTTGTCCACAGGGACCTCCGCACGGTCCCTTTTCCTGCGTCGTGTTTGTGACACAGCTTCACGTGTCAGGGTCCTCGCCAGCCCCCCAAGCAACTCAGAGCTGTCTGGGCGCTCACATGGTCTTCACGTCCATCCGAGATAACAACGTGGCTAAAATACATGGGGGATGTGTTACTGATCATGGATAGTTGTTTTCTGATAATATATACCTCACTACTTTTAGGTCCCATTTCCTGTGAAAATTCTCATGTAGATATAGATGGATGGACACATGAACAGAGAGAGAGACAGATAAATAGACAGATAAGTAAATAGATACATAGAAAGATACATAGATAGATACATAGATAAATACATAGATACATAGATGGCTATCTATAATAATGAAAGCGTAATATGCAAATCGTCCAAACTGCTGAACAGTGGAGCCACCATCCAGATGACGATCTGGACGACACACTATGACACCCACTGGCTCCAGGCCAGCCAACGTGGGTGCGATGCGATTGGCCGGGGGCCCAGCCATCGCCCCATGATTGCCCCAAAGAGGGAGGCCCAGGCTACCTGGCCAGCGGCACTGCAGCGGGTACCCTGGGCCTCCCTCTGCAGGGGCAATTCATCGCGGAGCCCTGGCCGGGTGGGCGGGGCCTACCTCTTTGGGGCGATCGATTGCAGGGCTCTCAGACTGTGAGAGAGCACAGGCTGGGCTGAGGGATCCCCCCCCCCCCCCCCCAGTGTACAAAATTTGTGCACCGGGCCTCTAGTATAAATAGATACATGGATACATAGATGATACATAAACACATAGATAGATATGTAGGTATATAGATGCATAAATACATAGATAATAGGTATATAGTTACATAAAAAGATGCATAAATACATAGGTATATACATAGATACATAAATACATACATAGATAGATACATAGACATATAGATAGATACATAGGTAGATACAAAGATACATCCACAGATAGATACATGGATGTGCAGGCCTGCCTTTAATACCCTTGGGGCATATTTGAACTTCGTGTCAGACTGGGAAGGAGGTTTCGCAAGCTTCCCTTCAACCCTGAGGCAGGCTGTGCGTCCCAGCGGCCGGCGGCTGCTGGGAGGGACCGCGTTCACTGAGCTTGTCCAAGTCCTGCATCTCGTGCCATCACCACTTTGGAAAGGGGTCAATGAAGCCCTCGGTGTTTAACTCCGAAGGCTGCTCGTGCACATGGCGTTTTCTCTTCGGTAACAACATTCTTTGAGGCTTCACGATTTTGATTGTTTGGCGGCAAAACAGCAAAATCGCTGGAAAAAGGGCCAGCTTCCTCCGGGTCCCCCTTGAGATGTGTTCTAGGAAAGTCAGAGGGCTCCGTCCAAGACACTGTTCAGTGTGGAAAATATTTTTAAAGTTTCTTTCTATTGCCAAACAGTTGGAATTATTTAGAATAAGAAAGCATTCAGCCCATTCTTAATGAATGAAAAGTCTGCCCAGGGCTGTTCTAAAACGAAGCTTCCTTTTCAGACAGATTTTGACGTGTACACATTGAAGGACCTGCGTGTGGAACCTACCCTTTATGATATTTTAAGAAAAGAAGAGAATTTAAATTGTCTTAAAATATGTTTGTATTGATTTCAGAGCGAAAGGAGAGAGAGAGAGAGAGAGAAACATCCATGATGAGAGAGAATCATGGATCGGCTGCCTCCTGCACACCCCCTACTGGGGATTCAGCCCTCAACCCAGGCACGTGCCCTGAATGGGAATCAAACCATGACCTCCTGGTTCATAGGTCGACACTCAACCACTGAGCCATGCCGACCAGGCCAAGAGTTTTAAAATTTTGCTTGATTTTTTTTTATTAATATGGACTTAGGTTTGTAAGTTTAACATCCCAGGGACCTTTTTTTTTGGGGGGGGGGGGGGTGTATTTGTTGCAGGGGTAGGGGCAGGTAAGTAGTCTCTCTCCCCTCCCCCACCTCCCAGGAGCCATAGGGCCTTAATCACCTGGGTCTTGATCCAAACAAGATTTATATTTTAATCAGATCAAAACCATACATTTTCCATTCAGATTCTTTCTTATATGGAAGAAATAGACATGCTCTTTCCCGAAATACCCCAGCCTGACATTATCAGCTGTCAGCATCAGATTCAAGAGCACCATCTCGGGAGGCATGAGCCAGCGGAGACGAGATTTATAGAGGCATCTCCATCTCCGTCTCCATCCCTCCATGTGCCCCATCATGCCCGAGCCGCCTCCGGAAACCCTATCCGCACCCACCCATCTCCCAGGGCTCAGCCCAGGCTTGAGCTGAGTGCGTCTTTCTTTCTTCTTTTTTTTAAAAAATATATTTTATTAATTTTTTACAGAGAGGAAGAGAGAGGGACAGAGTTAGAAACATCAATGAGAGAGAAACATCAATCAGCTGCCTCCTGCACACCCCCTACTGGGGATATGCCTGCAACCAAGGTACATGCCCCTGACCAGAATCGAACCTGGGACCCCTCAGTCCGCAGGCTGACGCTCTATACACTGAGCCAAACCGGTTAGGGCTCTTACTTCTTTTTAAAAGTATTTTTTATTGATTTCAGAGAGGAAGGGAGAGGGGGAGAGACAGAGAGAAACATCGGTGATGAGAGAGAATCATCGACCGGCTGCCTCCTGCACGCCCCACACTGGAGATCGAGCCCGCAACCCGGGCATGTGCCCTGCCCAGGAATTGAACCATGACCTCCTGGTTCATAGGTCAGTGCTCAACCACTGAGCCACACCGGCAGGGCCCAAACGTATTTCTACCACGTTGCCCCGTGCCGAAGCCCCTCTGGCATTTCTTCCCCTGGAAACACTTGGGTTTAGATGGTTTATTGACAGGGTTGCCTGGTTCAGCCGGCCCTGCCGATCTTTTCACTAGCTGCTCTCCAACACTGTTAGAACGAGGCACAGATGTCGAGAAGGAAGAAAAGGGGGCTGGCCGTCTCCTGTCCTCAGCTCCCAGGCCCCATCCCTGGATCCGAGGCCAAGAGAGAAACTGCACATTGTCCCCAGGTCCCTTCCTCCCGAGGCAGCCCGGCCTGCAAGGGCCCAGGCGCCCAGCCAGCGGGCTGCTGCGCAGCCAGGCCACGGCAGGGGTTGGCCAAGAGACAGGCTGGACAGTCCGGGAAAGGGACGAGGAACGAGGAAGAGGGTCCAACAAAGCAGAGAGTCAGACAGAACTGGGGAGGAGGCCCGTGGTTGGAGAAGGATCCAGAGGCGGGGATGCGGGTGCCACGGAGGAGCCAGGAGTCAAATGGTGAGAACGGAGTTGAAATGATGGGGGGACCATGGCCGTTTGGAAGAGCAGGGGACCACCCCTCAGCACGGTCACCCAGGGCTCCCTGTGGGCAGAGCCCGCCTTAGCCTGACCCTGGCGTCCCCTGAATCCAGCCGCTCACCCCACAGGCAGGGTCACAAACACACATGCTCCCCGAGTGATGCCACGGCCCGTGGATTTCTGCTAAAACAAGCTGGTCTACCTCAGTCTCCAAAAGCAAAAGAAAAACAACCTCCTGGCACCTTCAGACAGAGAGCTAAACTGCATGCCTCAGAAAAATAAGGCTAGACAGCATCTGGGGGTAAATGTTAAGGACAGAAATGCAAAGAATAGCATGTGTCCTTTCTGTGCATTCTTGCAGAAGTCAGCTTTGTTGTAGCTGAAGAACATCACTGTTATTGTCCCCTTATTTCAGGTAAATAAAGCAAATATGAAAAAGGAAGTTAGGGCCCGGCCGGTGTGGCTCAGTGGTTGAGCGTTGACCTATGAACCAGAAGGTCACGGTTCAATTCCCGGTCAGGGCACATGCCCGGGTTGCAGGCTCAGTTCCCAGTGTGGGGCCTGCAGGAGGCAGGCGATCCATGCTTCTCTCCCATCGTTGATGTCTCTCTCCCTCTCCTTTCCTCTCTGAAATCAATAAAATATATTAAAAAACAAACGAACAAACAAAAGAAAAACAAGAAGCCTGGCCCCTGGTCCCTGCATCCTCGGCACCGGGCCTGGCCCTGGGGGGGGCCTCCCTGGGCGTGGGGGGGACTGGCATGGCGCTGCCCGGCCTCAGCACCAGCCGTGTTTTGCAGTGTTCCGCCAGCTGTGGCCACGGCACGCAGAAGCGCACCGTGACCTGCACCAACTCCCAAGGGAAGTGCGACGCGTCCACCCGGCCCCGCGCGGAGGAGGCATGCGAGGACTACTCCGGCTGCTACGCGTGGAGGACCGGGGACTGGTCCAAGGTGAGCCCGGCGCCCGCACTCCCGCCGCCCGGCCGCTGTCACCCAGGTGGGCCCTGCGTGACCAGGCAAACGCACTTTCTTTCCAAACCCGCCAGTGACCCCACGCCGTGCGCCATTTGAAAAGGACAGTCCCTTTTCCACCTCGAGCCCATGGCTTTTGACAATCCTGCCACAGAACTCTCACCAATGTTTTTATTTATTTGCTTATGTCTTTATTTTTTTATTGATTTCAGAGAGAGGAAGGGAGAGGAAGAGAGAGATAGAAACATCCATGATGAGAGAGAATCATGGATCGGCTGCCTCCTGCACGCCCCACACTGGGATCCAGCCTGCAACCCAGGCAAGTGCCCTGACGGGGAATTGAACCGTGACCTCCTGGCTCATAGGTCGATGCTCAACCACTGAGCCACACCGGCGGGCACTGTTTGTTTTCTGATCAGAACTCATACTGGTGGCAACTCGCCTCCGTGTCGCTGGGAGGGCCCCGTGGTGCCTGACGGGTCGCTGCGGACATAGAGGGGGCCTGGCCGACAGGCACAATGGCATCATCTGGAGGCCGATGTGCAGGTGTGGATGGGAACCAAGCGGCAGAGGCCACACGCAGTATGGAAGCGCGGGTCCCATGGCCACAGTGGCCGGCAGGAAGTAGGCTGAGGTGTGGGCAGCTCTGGTCTGGTGGCGCCTCGCTCTGATCCTCTACTGTGCCCTGCACCTCCCGCCCCAGGCCGGGCGGGCCCCTGTCCCTGGGGTGGAAGCTCAAGGAGGCTCTTACAGGGGTGCCGGGGATTTGAAACTCCTGGTGGCGAGGTCAGTTACCAAACTGGAGAGACGGGGAGAGCGCCCCCTGCAAGCTCCATGCTCCTGGCTCCCTGCTCGCCAACCAGAATCCAGGGCTCTGGGCAGACCAGCCTGCCCTCTGGGGTCACCCCAGCTCTCTGCTTCCCCAGCCGCCATGTCCCAACCAGAGTCTGCAACTCAGAGAGACCGGGGGTGGGGAGATGGCTGGATGTGGGGGGATGTATGTAGGTGGGTGTGTGTGGGGGGGGGCTAGGTTTGTGTGTGTGTGTGTGTGTGTGTGTGTGTGTGTGTGTGTAGGTGTGTGTGTTGGGGGACTGTATGTGTGTGTAGGTGTGTGTGGGGGTGTGCGTGGCTGTGTGTGTGGGGGGGGGTGTGGGGGGCTGTGTGTGGGGGGGTCTAAGATAGCATCTGCTGTCTCGGGCTGGAGCCGGGACAGGGGATTTTCGTTCTTGCTTAAACCTGCTGGCTCAGGTTCCAACAGCTTCCGAGGCTTGTGGCACTCATGCCAAGTCGGGGGGAATCTGTCACACATGCTTTTGACATTTTCCCAAGCAAGTGCCTTCCAGGCACAAACAGAAGAAGGAGTTACTGTAAGGGTATTCTCTCCCCCATCTCTCTCTCTCTCCCTCCCTCCCTCCCTCCTTCCCTCCCTCCCTCTCCTCCGCTCCCTCCCTTTCTTACCCCCTCTCTCCCTCTCCCTCTCTCCCCCTCCCTCCTCCCCTCTCCCCACCTCCCTTCCTTTCTCTTTCTCTCATTCATTGTTACCCAAACCTCCCCCAGGCAGACTGGCCCCTCAGAGAATGGCCCAGTGACCACATGGGGGTGACGCTGGGCAGTGAGGGTCCGCCTCGCATCCTGTCAGCCTCACCTAGTCCCCTGCTCCCCCAGAGCCCGGAACCCGGGCTCACACACGCACAGCTGTAACGTTCCTGCAGCGAGTCCCTCTTCCGAGATTTTTACAACCTCCTTTCGCTAATTCTCAAAACATCCCTCTGGGATCTGGAGTTCTTTATAGTCCTGACTTTACAGGCGGGAGAGACGGAGGAGAAGCCATGTCTTGCCCTAGTGGAGCCTGTCGTTAGGGTCTGGCCTCCGTGTGATGACAGAGACCTGGTCCCTCCCAGCTGGGGGGGAGGGGGGTGTGTGGCTGGGAGAAGTGGGAGCCTCAGGGAGGGCAGGCCCGGGTGGGAGGCCCCATCAAGCAGGCCCTGGAGCCTCACATTCCGCCCCCTGGGGCACCATTCATGCATTTGGTGCGTTTATTGTGCACCTACTATGCTCGAAGCCCTGCATGCCACAGTGGCTGTTCGTGTAAGGATTAGAGAGGACTGAGGCCTGGTCCTAGCTCACAGTAGGCAGGCAGAAGTTGGGCCCTGTAGCTATTATCATTATTTTTTCCCCCAAAATATGTTCTTATTGATTTCAGAGAGGGGAATGGAGAGGGAGAGAGAGAGAAAAACATCAATGATGAGAGAGAATCATGAGTCGGCTGCCTCCTGAACGCCCCCTGCTGGGGATCGAGCCAGCAACCCCAGGCATGTGCGCTGACCAGGAATCATACCATGACCTCCTGGTTCATAGATCGATGGTCAACCACTGAACCACGCTGGCAAGGGCAACAGTTATTTTATTTCAATGCTAGAGGCCCGGTGCACGAAATTTGTGCACTGGTAGGGTCCCTAGGCATGGCCAGCGATCGGGGCAGATTGGAGCCTTCCTTCCGGCTGTTGGCCAGGGCCTGCCTTCCTTCTATGCTGCCACCTGGTAGTCAGCACACGTCGAACCCCTGAGGGGACACTGCATATTAGCCTTTCATATATAGGTTGCTTTTCCTATGGAGTTCACACCCAAATGTCTTTGGCGCCCCCTCCCGGCTGGGGGAGGGTCCCTGGGAGGGGTGGCAGGTCACCAGGCCCTGTGTGCTGGGGAGGGAGCAGGAGGGGCTGGCACAGCCTCCAAGCCCCAGGCAAGGAGCTGTTGGGTGGATTGAGGGCCTCTCCCTTGCCGCTCAGTTTCCGGTGTCTGGGGAGCCCCATGAAATGTTCGTGTAACGAGCGACTTGAGAAAACCACCCAGCAGGGAAGGAGGGCTTCAGACAAGACCAGATCCGTTCCTTCGTCTTTTATAGATCCGTTTGCTTGCGTTTGAAAAGCCTGAAAAATGGCTTCCCTCCTGTGCTTGGTGCTAATCCTATGCCATCAGGCCGCACGGGTGGGCGGCCTCCTCGCTGTTCAGTTAAAGCCAAGGCCGGTGGGATGGGGTGCGGGGGGCGGGGAGGGGGAGGACGGAGATGGAATTCCTTGCCTGCGTCTCTGTCGTCCTTACTGTGGGGAGCTCAGGTGACAGGAGGAGGCCGTGCAAAAGCGAGCCACATACCTGTCTGGAATCATGTGTCACCAGGGCCATCTCGGCCTCTGTGCCCCGGAGGTCACCTGGCTGAGCCGCCAGGTCAGTAGGTCAGTGCCGGCTGGTCAGTGCCTGCAGAGGCCGGGCCCGGCCACCTGGGGGTGCTGAGCAACAGGCCAGGGACTCCCTGTCAGCCCTGCCTTCCGCCGATGTTAGTAATAATAGCGCTGCTGGCCCAGCTGGTGTGGCTCAGTGGACAGAGCATCAGTCTGCGGAGTGAAGGTCCCAGATTTCATTCTGGTCAAGGGCACATGCCCGGGTTGCAGGCTCCATCCCCAGTAGGCGGGGTGCAGGAGGCAGCCAGTCACCTCCTGTACGCCCCACACTGGGCATCGAGTCTGCAACCCGGGCATGTGTCCTGACCAGGAATTGAACCTGGTTTGTAGGTGGAAGCTAAGTCTTACGACAGGTCTTGATGGTTTCTGGGCAGAGACCTTGTCAATGTTGCACTTGGCTTTACTAGGCCCACAGGATGGAGGCCTCGCCTGGTTTCTCACAGGCCTCATAACCACACCCGCACAAGACAGGGAAACCCTTGCTGGCGCTCCCGGCAGGGAAGTGACTCAGCCAGGCCACTGCCCGGCTGGCAGGGCCCAGCTTCCTGGTGACAGGGGGGCACCATGGGAGCGAGGCAAGCATACTGCGGCGACTTCTTTGTCAGCCGGTGCAGTCTCCTAGGGACTTAGAAACCCAGCTGCCACCTGCCCCATATCCCTCCAAGAAGGACCTACGAAGATACCTAGCTCTTGCCCAGACGGTGTGGCTCAGTGGTTGAGCATCAACCTCTGAACCAGCAGGTCACCCTCCAATTCCAGGTGAGGGCTCCATCCCCAGAAGGGGGCGTGTGGGAGGCAGCTGATCCATGATTCTCAACATGGATGTTTTTATCTCTCCTTTCCCTTTCCCTCTAAATCAATAAACTTTTTCTTTTTAAGCCGTAGCTGGTCTGGCTCAGTGGATAGAGCTTCAGCCCACAGACTGAAGGGTCTCAGGTTCGATTCGAGTCCAGGGCACATGCCTGGGTTGCAGGCTCCATCCCTGGCCCTGGTCTGGGCACATGCAGGAGGCAACCAGTCGATGTGTCTCTCTCACTTCGATGTTTCTCTCTCTCTCTGCCCCTCCTCCCTCCCTCCCTTCCATTCTCTCTAAAAATCACTGGAAAAGTATCCTTGGGGGAGGACCAACAGCAACAGACAACCTTGCTCTTCCTCTGGGCATGTCTCGTGCAGCAGATGGTGCCGGGCCCCGGGTCCGAGTCCAGATCTGATGAGAAAAGGGAGGACATTGGCGCTGCTGGGTCCCTGTCTCTCCTCATTGGTCTTGTTCGTGCCGAATGGTCACAGAAACAGGCCCTCAAGCACATGGAAACCCCGCTTTCTCAGGCAGCAGGGTTTTAATTTTATTTTATGACCAATTTAGACATAAAGGTCTTTAATAGCATAGGGGGGCTCGTCAAACGCCAGCTGAAAACCCGTCACTCATTCACGAAGTTCCGCGTTCACAATTAAAGCCACAGGTTTCTATTAGAAATAATGCCGTGTCCGGTCTCACGGGCACGGTAACGTTGGGCCGGATAGCACTGCCGCTCGTGCGGGGTCAGGGGTCAGAACCAGTGGGAGAGCAGCGCTTCCGTAAGGGGCAGCCTGACCATGGCGGTGTCTGCCTGTGCCCTCATCACCCCCCTTCCTGTGCCGCTGTTCCGTTCGCCAGGCTGTGCCCGGGCACTGCCAGCTGAGCCCACGGAGCGCCACCTGTTTTTGAATGTGTTTGTGCTGCTGTCTTTGGCGATTCACTCATAGGCCATGGCATAACCTTGCACTGCACTGGCATCAGATGGTCCATGTTGGATAGGGTTGCACCCATTGGCATAGCCTTGCACTGCGTTAGCATCAGATGGTCCATGTTGGATAGGATTGCACCCATTGGCATAGCCTTGCACTGCACTGTCATCAGATGGTCCATGTTGGATAGGGTTGCACCCATTGGCATAGCCTTGCACTGCGTTAGCATCAGATGGTCCATGTTGGATAGGATTGCACCCGTTGGCATAGCCTTGCACTACATTGGCATCAGATGGTCCATGTTGGATAGGGTTGCACCCATTGGCATAGCCTTGCACTGCGTTAGCATCAGATGGTCCATGTTGGATAGGATTGCACCCGTTGGCATAGCCTTGCACTACATTGGCATCAGATGGTCCACGTTGGATAGGATTGCACCCGTTGGCATAGCCTTGCACTGCACTGGCATCAGATGGTCCACGTTGGATAGGATTGCACCCGTTGGCATAGCCTTGCACTGCGTTAGCATCAGATGGTCCATGTTGGATAGGATTGCACCCGTTGGCATAGCCTTGCACTACATTGGCATCAGATGGTCCACGTTGGATAGGATTGCACCCGTTGGCATAGCCTTGCACTGCGTTAGCATCAGATGGTCCATGTTGGATAGGATTGCACCCGTTGGCATAGCCTTGCACTACATTGGCATCAGATGGTCCACGTTGGATAGGATTGCACCCGTTGGCATAGCCTTGCACTGCACTGGCATCAGATGGTCCACGTTGGATAGGATTGCACCCGTTGGCATAGCCTTGCACTGCGTTAGCATCAGATGGTCCATGTTGGATAGGATTGCACCCGTTGGCATAGCCTTGCACTACATTGGCATCAGATGGTCCACGTTGGATAGGATTGCACCCGTTGGCATAGCCTTGCACTGCGTTAGCATCAGATGGTCCATGTTGGATAGGATTGCACCCGTTGGCATAGCCTTGCACTACATTGGCATCAGATGGTCCATGTTGGATAGGATTGCACCCATTGGCATAACTTTGCACCCGTTGGCATGGCTTTGCTCTGTTGTCATGACTTTGCCCCGTGTTGGCGCGACTGCTCCGTGTTGCTATGACTGGACGTTGGCACGACTGTGTTCTGTGTTCACAGGATTTCGCTTTGCATCAGGCCCTGGGCCAGGGATGGGATGTGGCACAGGGCGCACAGCGGGGCCTAGGCTCCTGAAGGCGGCCCCTCTGGGTTAAGCAGGGCCGGGCTACGGAGGGGTCTCGGGCGGGCGGGGGGGGTCCGCTTTTTTTGTGACTCGAAAAGACGGGGCCCTCCACAGCACTGTGGTCTCTGTGCCCCTTTATTCCTCTAAAGTGGAAAAAAACAACAACAAAAAAACAAACTTGGCTGCGTGGCTTAGTGGTTGAGCGTCCACCTAGGAACCAGGAGGTCACGGTTCAATTCCCAGTCAGGGCACAGGCCCGGGTTGTGGGCTCCATCCCTGTGTGGGGCGTGCAGGAGGCAGCCGATCCATGATTCTCTCTCAGTATCGATGTTTCTCTCTCTCGCTCTCCCTCTCCCTTCCTCTCTGAAATCAATAAAAATATTTACTTAAAAAAAGAAAAAACAAAACCCCATGATCCTGCTTGTCCATCTAGAAGTAGAGGTACCCACCTGGCGCACACAGCCCTGGGGAGCAGAGGGCGCCCACTTGGGTGCCTCGGTGCTTGTGCCTGGTGCCGCCTGGGGGCAGGCCTGCCGGGAAGAGACGGGAGGCAGGTGGTCCAGATGCCACCTGGCCCCTCCCGGCGCCCAGCCCAGCGCGGCTGCTCAGGCTGCCCTGTCCCCCCGCAGTGCTCCTCCACCTGCGGGAAGGGCCTGCAGTCCCGCGTGGTGCAGTGCATGCACAAGGTCACCGGGCGCCATGGCAACGAGTGCCCCACCCTCTCGAAGCCCGCGGCCTACAGGCAGTGCCACCAGGAGGTCTGCAACGACAAGATCAATGTGAACACCATCACCTCCCCGCGCCTCGGTGAGTGCCCTGTCCCCACCCCCACCCCCCACCAACGAGTCCCAACGTGGGTCACCCCTGTAGCAGATCAGAGGTGGGATTCCAGTCCTTGTCATGAGAAAGCCGTTGGCTAACTTCCGTCTCAAACACAGTGTCCCACTGACCCCCCTGCCCACCCCTGGGGAACACGAGGGGATCCCTCCAAATGTTTTAGGGTTCCTAGGTGGGGCGGGGCAAAGGGAGGTGGTGGGGGCGCCGTTCATGAATCCTTGGGGACGTCGCACGGGATGTTCCTCAAGCCGAGCTCGAGAAGACGGGAGAGGTATTAGCGGGTTTGGTCTTTCGTTCAATGGGGACCTTCTGTGTGAGCAGCTTGGCCCCATGGGCTCCCAACTCGGCCGTTAGCGGGCATGGCCCAGGCCAGCAGGGGTGCAGGGCGAGAAACACTGAACACTGATCCACTGGCGCCCAAATAGACATCCCCAGGGAATATGTCCCACCTACAGCCCTTTCCCCGACGCTTGGAATGCACCGGAATGAAGGGCGTTTCTCTGTAGCTGCACTGGGTGGGGGAGGGTGAGTGAACTTATGGAAGTGCACCCCGGGCTGTTGTATGCACCAGCCCCACGGAGTCCCCCAGGGATGTCCCTCAGGCAGGGCCTCCTCTCTGCAGAACCATGACCCTTGTTTGCGCTGTGACCTTGAGCTGTGTGGGCCCTTTGATCTTCAGCGCCCCATGCCCTCGTGTTTCATAAGTGCCCATAGTGACAAGGTCTCCGCCACAAAATACAGTAAGCGCCACTTAGCTCAGAAGCAGGGTGGGCAGTGCCCCCATCCCAAGGAGGCGGCCAGGCCACCAGACTCTGCCACGTGGTCAATTGGACACAGGGGTGCGTCCCCTGTAGAAGAAAGCAGCAGCCAGTGTCCCCAGCAGGGGACATACCTCCTCAGTCGCCACCAGGCTCCATGGGGCAACAGTAAGGGCGGCCCAGTGTGGGCCGGGCCGCGGGCCACCTCCAGGCGTGTGTCACAGTGACCCCCTGCCCTCCGTAACCCCCAGGCTTTCTCTCTCCGCTGTCCCCGTAGCTGCCCTGACCTACAAATGCACGCGGGACCAGTGGACCGTGTACTGTCGGGTCATCCGGGAAAAGAACCTGTGCCAGGACATGCGGTGGTACCAGCGCTGCTGCCAGACGTGCAGGGACTTCTACGCCAACAAGATGCGCCGGCCGCTGCCCCCGCCCTCACCAAGCTCATGACACGCGCTCCCGCAGTCCCGCCACACTCCAGGGCCAGCTGAACACCCACCCATCTGAGGGCACAGCAGTCCTGCAGCCAGGATCCTCCAAAGCACAGCGCCCCTCCCCCACAGGCCGTCCCAAGAATCCAGTCCCCGTAGAACTCGTGTGGACTTGACCTTTGCCCTTGGTGCTTTTATACTTAATATATTGTTCAGAGCCACTGGATGGCTTTCTGCAGTAAGGGGAAGATAGGCCTGAGCCACAGAATCGGCACAGTCTCGAAGGTCCCCTGGACCTCAACGGGGGCACCTCTGACAACCGACAGCAGAGCAAGACGTCATTGGCCGCCTCTGCCTCTGCCTCGGCTTCCTTCCGACGTCCGAATTCCCGGTGCTTCGTGTATCACGGGGTGGAGTAGCCCAAACGAGACCGTGGACATGAAATCGGGCTTCATTCTGAAAGGCAGCGGCACCCTGGATGGAAGAACAGATGCCGGCGGCCTCTCCGGAGGGGCTTCGTGACAACACAGGAACTTTGCTGTCCGCCCAGCGCTGAGAGCAGGTTCTCTGGACCCTGGGCCTGGCCTGGAGGACTTCCCTGTGCAAGGCTGGATCTGCGTGAACCAATGGGAGACCGGGGCCACGTCGAATTGCATCAGCTGTGTTGGGGAGAAGATTCTGGAAGGGTTTAGGTTTGGGGAGGTGCTTAATTGTCAGATCTCTGCTGTCCACCCAGGGAAATGGAAGACCCTCTCTTCCAGGTGCTGTGAGCAGCTCTGGGATCGCTTCCTGGCAGACTGGGGAGCCCAGGACAGCCTTGTCAGGGTCGTGGGGGCTCCTCTCTGCCTTCTGGAGCCCTCTACTCTACTTTCTGGTGGGGGAGCCCTCTATTCTAGCCAGGACTTCATAAATTTGGCACCTTGTGGATGACTTCCCAGTGACCTTGGTCATCTGCCTGAAGTTGATTATCTCCAGAACCTCAGAAGATTCAAGCTCAAGCCTGGCCACTTCGTCTATCACGGGCAGGTTTCCTCCAGGGGACGCTCCACCTAGTGGGCCAGGATCCGTGGAGGAGAGCTGCCTGGCCGGGACCAGGGACCACTGCCCGGCCATCCAGCCTTCCTGTAGCGCAGACCTTGTCATGTCCCTGTTGACCATCTTCCCAGGGGCAAGAAGGACACTCAGAAAAGCATGAAGAGGGTCTTTCCCACCTTCAGTCTCTTCGCCCCTCAAAACAGAGCTGTGCCCTCTCTGGAGCCTGGGGAGGTGACCCCTCTGAGGGCACAGATGAGTCCTGACGACAGGGCGCAACAGTCCTGCAGCCAGGATCCTCCAACCCACAGCACTGCTCTCGCACAGGCCGCTCACAGCTCACCTCCCGGGAGCTGGGAGGAAGGGACCCCAGCCTGGGAACGGGCCCTGGATGCCAAGATGTCCGTTTCCCTGGCCAGCGTGGTGGCAGTTGGATGGGTGCTCATGTTCAAGGACTTTGCCATGAAGACCCCACCATCTCCTCCGTTGCCCCAGAGGATGTGCATGGGGTCTTCTCCGGGTGCTTTTTCACTTATTGGCGCTGTGTCTGTGATCTGTGTTTGTGTTGTGGATGTCACGACTTTCAGGTCCGCTTCAATCACAATGACAAACAACACATCCCTCTGCTCTCTCAAGCCTGCTCCAGGGATGGGGAAGTGGAGGGGGTTGGCCGGGACTTGATGCAGCCCCTTGGCCGCTGCCCCTACCCCCAACCCCTGGAATCAGTGAGGAGTGGAGAGCCCTCCTTTGGTGCTCAGTGCCCGGTGCTCTGCGGAGAGAAGGGACAGACTGCCAGGATGGGGCTGCCCGTCCTCTAATGTCACCCTCCCCCCCGGCTCTTGTACCCACAAAGTTCTTAAATCTGGGGGCACTAGGATTTCGTTTTTCCTCAGCCCCAAATGTTCTGTAGTTCATCACAGATGGACAGAGCCGGGGGTGGGGTGGGGCGGGGGACAGAGAGGTTGGCGGGGGGAGGCCAGCTAAGGAAGCCGGGCAGCTTAGCTTGCACGCCTGCATGGGTCTCGGCCTGGGCTCCTAGCTGAGCCCTTTCCCTGTCGCCTCTGTGTCAACTGCGCGCCCCTGGCAAGGGCCCCACACCCTCAGAGTGCAAGCGGCCGATTCGGTTATTAAGAAACACCCCATTGCTTCCCTAAAATGCTCCTTTCGCTCGCGTGGGCGCTGGCGATCTGAAACTCACCAGCAATGCCTGACCTCGGTGCAGCCGTCACCCCACTTTGTTCAGAAGACACGGACACCCCGTGATGGCCACAGCGGCAGTGGCGTGTCTTTATGGGCAACGACACCCTGTACTGTCATTCAAGTGCTGTCCCTACGTGGTCGCACACATGCGTGGCTAACTACCGTCTTAGGATCTTGTGGTGCTATTTGTTTAAAATATATTTTTATTGATTTCAGAGAGGGAGGGAGGGAGAGGGGGGAGAGAGATAGAAGCATCAATGGTGAGAGAGAATCATTGATTGGCCTCCTGCACGCCCCTTACTGGGGATCGAGCCTGACCAGGAATCGAACCGTGACCTCCTGGTTCATGGGTTGAATCTCAACCACTGAGCCACACCAGCCGGGCTCATGGTGCTGTTTTCATCGGTGCAAATGCAACCCTCTCGGCTGACCATGGCTTGGCCATCTCTACCCACAGGGCACGATCTCAGTGGCAGTAATACCATGTCTTGTTCTCTCCGGAGTCAAATGTATATAGTTCCCATTAGTTAACTCACTTTGCGTACTGTCCCCGGGTTATTCTGTGTGACTTTTTTGGTGCTGGTTTTCGAAAGAAGAAGAAGTGGAGAAAAAAACAAAAAAGAAATACAATAGAAGATACACATTGGACACCACTGTACATGAAAGATTGATCATTTCATTGGAAGCGAGCTGAATATGTTCAATAAAGTGTTTTTCCTGTAACAGTCGTGAGCTGTCTGTGCAGCAAGAGACAGAAGCCAGTGCTCGAGGCTGAGAGAGGGAGGCGGTGAGCCTTCCTCCCGGGGAAGTCGCGGGGCTTGTCTGCAGGGAGCTGGGGGCTGCCGGCCAGCTGTGGGCAGTGTCAGGGGGCGCTGGTCCATGCGCTTCTGGCCGTGTCTCCCCCAGTGAGCAAGTGCTAACCAACCATCCCATCCTGGGCCTCCTCCCTGTGTGGTTGCAAACCCTGGATGGGGCCCGGCCGGTGTGGCTCAGTGTTTGAGCGTCAACCTATGAGCCAGGAGGTTGCGGTTCGATTCCCGGTCAGGGCACATGTCCAGATTGCAGGCTCGATCCCCAGTGTGGGCATGCAGGAGGCAGCCGATCCATGGTTCTCTCTCATTGTTGATGTTTCTTTTTAATATGTATTTTATTGACTTCAGAGGTGAAGAAGGAGAGAGAGGGAGAGAGACATCAATGATGAGTGAGAACCATCAATGGGCTGCCTCCTGCACGCCCTCTACTGGGGATCAGGTCTGCAGCCCGGGCATGTGCCCTGACCGGGAATTGAACCGTGACCTCCTGGTTCATAGGTCCACACTCAACCACTCAGCCACACCGGCCAGGCTGTACTTTATATCATGACTACTCTTAAATGACCATTTTACAGTGTGAGTCCGTAAACATTTGCTGCTGTTGTTGTCCTCTCCCGAGGATATTTTTCCATTGATTTATTTTTTAGAGAGAGTGGAAGGGAGAGGGAGAGACACATCGATGGGTTGCCTCCCGCACGCACCCCAACCAGGGCCCAGGATTGAGCCTCCAACCAAGGTACGTGCCCTTGACCAGAATCGAACCCAGGACCCTTCAGTCTGCGGGCCGATGCTCTACTCACTGAGCCAAACCAGCCAGGGGAGTAAGCATTTGTTGAGTCGCGTGGTGGATGCAGGGTGGAAGGAAGGATAAATGAGGCACAGTCCCCGTCCTCAGAGAATCATAACAATATGTGACCATGCCCTTCTCTTGGCTCACAGTGGCTCTGCCCAAATGTGGAAAAATATTTAAGTCAGCTCAAAACTAATAGGGCTGTTGGCTCCGGAGTCAGGATAAACACACTTCTGCCTGGGGGGGAATAGGATCTGCTGGCTTTGCGATGGCTGAGACTCAGCAAAGCCAAGTTCTCAACGTTTGAGTACCACCCCCCTAGCAGCCTCCAGTGAATCCTGGGCCTCCCACAGTGATCGCCAATGTCACATCATAATGACATCATCTGTGCTTTCCAAGCGGGTCCGTGGGTCGGACCTCATTGAACGGTCCTGCATTCAGGCCGAGCTGCCTGGCCAGGCGGATGGACGTGTGTCCGTCTGCACACAGCCGTTCGCAGATATGAGCTAGATTCTCACACAGCTGTTTGGGGACGTCAAAAGGCAAATCTAGGAGGAGCAAATATTTGTAAACGAACAGGAAATCTTGACACAAAATCAAGTAAATAGGAAAAAGAGCCAGCAAGGCAACTCAGCATTGACAAAGTCATTGAGATGAAAACAAAACACTGGATAGCGCAGCCGGCGTGGCTCAGTGGTTGAGCATCAACCCACACGTGAACCAGAAGGCCACGGTTCGATGCCCGGTCAGGGCACATGCCTAGGTTTCGAGCTCGATCCCCAGTAGGAGGCAGCCAATCCATGTTTCTCGCATTTTTTTTTCCTGCTGGGGTCAAGGGCCAGGGTTGATCTACCAAACCATGGACTGAGGCCCTGTGTGCATCTGGGCCCTGGACATGGTTCCTCTCCTCCAGCAGCTGAGATACGGTAGTGGCTCCCTCCGATGTCTGCCGCCTGCTGGCAGCAATGTGGTTGTGGTTCCATCCTCCGGTGAGTACCTCCTTTGGGGACCAGGTGGGATTACAGGAAAGCAGATGTCTCAGGTATGTCTGGAACAAAACAGGGAGAGATGTCAGCTGGACCCCCGCGCAAATGGGCCTGGGCCATCCCCCTGGGAATTTCCTGGGAGGCTCCCTTCACCCAGCCGGCCTCCTCAACCCCTCCTAGAGACCCCCGAATCTTTATGACATTCCCAACCCCTCATTCTGGTGCTGGAAAGCTGGTGTCCCAGAGAGAGAAAACTCTGGTGTCTTGTCTTATAAGGACACTAATCCTCTTGGATCAGGGCCCCACCCCTACGACCTCATTTAACCTTCTTTACCTCCTTACAGGCCCTGTCTCCAAATACAGTAACATTGTGGCTTAGCACTGCAACATGTTGACCAGGGGGGCTCAATTCAGTCCCTAGCTGGCTGCCTGGGTGCTTTGTTGGCAGAACAAAGGGGAGGTGACTGCCCCAGGACGGCCTGTGTTCCAATGTGTGGGCTCTCTGAGAGGGAGCCAGTGGAGGGGGCTTGGGTCACCATCCGAGAGGACTGTGTTCAGAGGGGACCACAGCCAGGGTCCAGCCGTGATCAGCCACAATCCCAGAAGCTGCAGAAGGCGCTGCGGCCACAGTGGAGGGAAGCATGTCACCCGTGTCAGCCTTCCAGGTGAGAGCCCCCAGCACATGACAGGGTGGGTTGGGGGCGGGTCTGTCTTCAAACAACCTATGAAAGGGCTGGAGGGATGCCTGTACCCCATAGTAGCTGGCAGGTCAGAACATCCGTGCTCCCCTTTCCTGTCCACCCTGCCCAGGAGAAGGAAGGAGGCCAAGGTGGGGAAAACCCAAAGAGGCTTATCAGAGACCCCTCCTCCAAGCAGGTTTCCTCCTTAAGCCAAAGAAGGAGCAGTGGTCAAAAATTTAAATAATGTCAGAGTTTGATCCGACCGGCGTGGCTCAGTGGTTGAGATTGACCTTTGAACCAGGAGGTCACGGTTTGATTCTCGGTCAGGGCACATGCCTGGGTTGCGGGCTGGATCCCCAATAGGGGGCGTGCAGGAGGCAGCCCAGCCATGATTCTCTCTCATCATGGATGTTTCCATCTCTCTTTCCCTTCCTTCTGCTCTGAAACTGATATATAGAATATACATAAGTATATTTTTTGTATAATGTATATGACATATGTGTATATATCAATTTTTAAAATAAGCTCAGAATTTAGATCCTTTAATGGAACTACTTATTGCTGAATAGAGATCATAGATTGCAACTGAAATTGACCTGAGAAAGTGACCAGGGAATTGCTTTTCTTACCCAGGAGGGAACAGGGACTTCATGGGCCACAGCTGTCATCCACAGACAGGGGAGACCCGGCCCCACAGAGTGGACTTACAGGAAAAGCAAGCGGACCAATAAGATGGTTCCGGAGCCTCCACACCCCGGGATTCTGTGTGCTCGAAATCGCAGGTACACAGTCTTCTTGTCTTCCAATATAGAGCTACGTATGTTCATGTCTACCGAGCACCTGAGGCAGAGCCTGGTACACAGTTGGTCCAAGAGATGGTAGCTGGTATTATTCTCGCTCAGGACAATAATAGTAGCTGGACCAATAGCATGAAAAAGCATCTTAGTTGAGGGTTGGCCCATGAACCAGAAGGTCACTGTTAGATTCCTGGTCAGGGAACCTGCCCATGTTGTGGCTGGATCCCCAGTGTGGGCCGTGCAGGAGGCAGCCAATCAGTGGTTCTCTTTCATCATTGATGTTTCTAGCTCTCTCTCCCTCTCCCTTCCTCTCTCTAAAATCAATAAAAATAGCTTGGCCAGCGTGGCTCAGTGGTTGAGCATTGACCTATGCACCAGGAAGTCACAGTTCGATTCCCGGTCAGTGCACATGCCCGGGTTGCAGGCTCGATCCCCAGTGGGGGACGTGCAGGAGGCAGCCAATCAGTGATTCTCTCTCATCACTGAAGTATCTATCTCTCTCTCCCTCTCTGAAATCAACAAGAATATTTTTTTAAACATTGAGGGGATATGCTTGACAGCGGACACAAGCATCGTATCCATGATTAAAAAGTAATAACAATAAAATCAATAAAAATATATATATTTTAAAAGCGCCTTAGCAGTGTGCAACTCCCAGCTTGCTTTGCGTCTTGCTCCACCAAAGTTGACCCTCACGTTGAGGTCGGCTTCCAGTCCTATGGGGCTCTGAGGACCTACATCCCCAACTGCAAGGAAATCTGGCCTCTCCCCGGCCTCATGCGACGTTTGAATTTAATTGGAAATCTTAAACCTCTCCTTTCTCGTTTGCTCTCCACGTCGAGCTCTGAAAACACACGATGGGCTGTATATGGTTTCTCCCCAGACACAGGCTGCATATGAATCCCTCTATTCCAGAAAGCTCAGCAGCTGGGCAGCCCTGCAGCCCCTGGGATCCCTAATGGGGTTGGACTAATACCAAGGCCTGGTTAGCACAGTACGTCATCCGCTCATGAATATCACTGACTGAGCTTTGTTTCAGGAAACCCTAAACCCTCACCTTCTCGCGCATTCGGGCTTTCCTCAGCACTCCGGAGCGTGATTCATGGTGACACCGCGCCACCCATTAATCATGCGTGGCTCAAGCTCTGATTCATGATTGATTTGTTCTTGAACAATGGCCCTGGCTAATGTGGTGTTAATGGGCAGCCCTGGTGGTCTCCTCCGACCAGAAACCCATTACTAAGTCTACCCTGACTTACAGCATCCCTCCTGGCGCCCACCATCTGCTCCAGGGGACAACTGCTTTCCCTTTTATTCTTTTTCATTTTTTTAAATTATTGATTTCAGAGGGGAAGGGAAAGGAAGAGAGACAGAAACATCAATGAGGAGAGAGAATCATGGATTGGCTGCCTCCTGCACGCCCCCTACTAGGGATCGAGCCCGAAACCCGGGCATGTGCCCTGACCGGGAATGGAACCGTGACCTCCTGGTTCCTAGGTCCATGCTCAACCACTGAGCCACACTGGCTGGCATAACTGCTTTCTTGAATGGTCGTTACCTCTGCAGTAGAGGTAGTGCGGACAAGTGGAAGCTACTGCCCCAGCCTCCTAGAGAGAAGCAACAGCATACGGTGCATTTGGAAAGTCAGCTTCCCCTCAAGTGGATGTTGTTCCTGTAGCTCAGGAAAGAGATGCCGTCAGGATGCTCTGGGGTTCGGGCTGGGAGAGAAGGTGGCCTGTGCACCGTGACCTTGGGAGGCGGCAGAGGTCCCTGGTTGCACCGTCAGGGAGTGACACTCTCACAGGCCCACAGGGTGGAATAAAGAATTCCTGGCGCGGCGTGGAAAGAAGATGCGTTAGTGAAGAGGAAGGAACAGGGAAGCAGAAGAGGAGGGCGGCAAGGCGACGTGCATCCGCACGAAGAAGCAGGACGCTGGCGAAGGGCACTACACAGGTCAGTGAATATCAAAGGCGTTTGCGCTGGAAGGAAAGCTTGCGTCTCTATAGGATTCGTATGTGGAAGCCCTAACCCCCAATAGGGCTGTTGGAGGTAAATAGGGGGGTCTTCATGGTGAGATGTGTGTGTGTGTATGTGTGTTGTATGCACACACACAAATATACATAAACATATACATACATATATATGCACATGTGCATATGTACATATATACATAATATATATATCTTCTACCTGTGAGGGTACAGGGAGAAGGTAGTCATTGGCAAGCCAGAAAGAGGCCCCCGTCCCTCCCTGCACCGTGATCTTGGGTGATTGACAGTAGGAAAACCATGAGCTTTGGCATTAAAGAGACAGGACTTTAAATCCCAGCTCTGCCCCTCCCCAGCTGTGTGATCTGGAGGGAAAGCCCAAGGCTGGATCCACGGTGACGTCACAGTGCCCCCTGCTGGCCGGGCACCCTCACTGTCTCTGGTCTCGCTGCCTGCAGAAAAATGCAGGTGTAATAATTCAGAGCCTCAAATGACCTCTGCAGTTTTCTAGGTGCAGTTTGTTTGTTTGTTTTTTTAATCTACAATGTCGTGCATTCAACCCCAAATGGTCAGCAGTGATATTAAACATCTTTACACGTGCTTAAAGATTACTGCTAATTTTTATGTCTTTTTTTGGAGAAATGTCTACTCAGATTCTTTGTCCATTTTTAAGTGGGGTGTCTGTTTATTGTTGAGTGGCATGAATTCTTTATATAGTCTGGATGTTAGACGCTTGTCAGAGAAATGATTTTCGAAGATCTTCTTCGACCACGGGCAGGGTTTGTACTTGCGACGAAATCCACTTTCTCTGTTTTTCCTTTGATTACTTGTGCTTTCCATGTCACATCCAAGAAAACCTGCCTCACTCCAAGGCCACGCATTTTCAGGCCCATGTTTGCTTCTAAGGATTTTTTAGAGTTAGCTCTTAGATTTAGTTGTTTATTCATTTTCAGTTAATGTGTTTTTTTAAATATATTTTTATCATTTCAGAGAAGAAGGGAGAGGGAGAGGGAGATAGAAACATCAATGATGAGAGAGAATCATTGCACGCCCCGCACTTGGGATCGAGTCTGCAACTGGGGCATGTGCCCTGACCAGGAATCGAACCTGTGACCTCCTGGTTCATAGGTCAACACTCCACCACTGAGCCACGCCGACCGGGCTTCAGTTAATGACATGCAATAGTGATGCAAATTTATTTTATAATGTGGATATTCAGTTGTCCTGTGGGATTTGTGGAAAAGACTATTTTTATGTCCATTGATTGAATGGTCTTGACACCCTTGTCCAAAACCATTGCCTGTTAATGTGTGGATTTTTCTGGGCTGTCGGTTCTATTCCGTTCCTCTGAATGTCTCTTCTTATGGCCATTTTGATTATTATTGCTTTGTAGGAAGGTGTGATATTGGAAATTTTGAGTCCTCCCATCTTGTCCTTGCTTTTCAAAATTGCTTTGGCTCCTCTGGGTCCTTCGAATTTCTGTATGAATTATAAGATCAGCTTGTCGATATCTGTAATAAAAAGATAGTTGGAATTTTGAGAGGTACTAAACTGAATCTGTAAATCAATTTGGGGAGAATTGCCATCCGAATATTAAATTATTATGAATGTGAGATGTCTTTCCATTTATCGGGGTCCTTTTAAACTCCTTAGATTTCAGTATACAAGTCCACCACTTCTTTTGTTAAATGTCTTCCTAAGTATGTTATTCTCTTTTGCTACTATTGTAAGTATAATTATTTCGGGATTTTATTTTCAGACTGTTCATTGCTATATGTGGAATATTTCTTTTATGGATCGCCCATTCATCAAAGATTTCTTTCCTATATAGAAGTGTGTTTTATGCAACCTTGCTTAACTCATCTGTTAGCTCTAATAGTTTCTTATGGATTTGGCAGGGGATTTTCTGCATATATTATGTCATCTACAAAAGAGATGGTTTTACTTCTCTATTTCCCATCTAAATGATTTTTATTTTATTTTCTTGCCTAACTGCCCCAGTCAGAACTGCCACTACAATGTTGAATAGAAGTGACAAGAGCAGATATCCTTGTCTTGCCCCCAAGTTTAAGGGGAACGCTTTTAGTCTTCGTTAAGTATGATGTTAGCTTGGGGGTTTCCGTTCATGTCATAAAGCAGGTTGAGAAAGTTCCCTTCTACTCCTCGTTTGTTGAATGTGTTTATCATGAAAGGATGTTGGATTTTTATTGATTTTAGAAAGAGAGGAAGGGAAAAGGATAGAGAGAAATATCGATGAGAGAGAAACATCGGTCAGATGACCCTACCAGAGATCAAGCCTGCGATCCAGGCATGTGTCCTGACTCAATATATGCGAGCAGAAATAGTACGTGTCATGTCCAAGAAGTCTCTTGAAAGGGAGGCAGTGTGCTCGCCTTTGTGAATGCCTCTCGCCTGCTGCTTGGAATGAGGACATGATGCCTGGCGCTATGGCAGCCGTCTTGGCACACGAGGGCTGAGGACAACAAACATGGTCTCTGCTAGTTTGGGGTTTTCTGCTGCATTCAGCCTATCACTTTATACCTAGCGGATTGATAAAAATAAGTACCAGTATGGGGTTCTCTGAAAATTGTTGCTGAAATGTGAATTGTTGTGGCCTTTGTTTGAAAGCAACCTGGCAACAGCCTGTAAAATTAAATTTACATCCTCTTCCAGCCAGCGGTCCCAGGCCTGGGAATGCCTCTAACTCAGAGTACTAAGAGGATCCATATGTGAAATTGATTTTCATAATATTTTCTGTAACCGAATATATCTAAAATAGTTCCATGTTAGCATGTAATTCCTATAAAAGTTATAAATGAGGTCTGTCCCCACCTGATCTCAGGGGGCTGGGGAGGAGATGGGGGCTGTGGAGGTGTTGAGTTAGGCCCTGTGAACCAGGCAGAATTCCCTGGCATGCCCAGGAAAGCCAGTGCTGGGGTTAAAGGTCAGCATGGGAGAGCCCAGTTATGTGGCTCAGCGGTTGAGCATCGACCCACCTAGGAACCAAGGGGTTATTGATTCAATTCCTGGTCAGGGCATTTCCCCAGGTTGTGGGCTCCATCCCCAGTAGGGGGCGTGCAGGAGGCAGCCGATCCATGATTCTCTCTCATCATAGATGTTTCTATTCCTCTCTCCCTCTCCCATCCTCTCTGACATCAATTAAAATAAAAAAAAAAAAAAACAGTCCTGTTCAGAAGCTTTCAGTGGCCACTGCCTGGAGATATATCCTGCCTCTTGTACTTACCAGTCCTGACATTTTGGACAAAAAACGCCTTCCACCTTTCTGCTTTGGATTCCACATGGATTCCACCTCCACTGTTGCTGCCTCATGGTCCAAGATGACTGCAGGTGCTCCGGCCATCACACCTTTGGGCCGGAAGCACAGCCGTGGCTGACAGAGGGTCTTTGGAGTGAGACACTTTAGGATTTGGATTTTGGCCCTGCTACTTTGCACCTGTGTCCCCCAGATCACATCACTTAATGTCTGTCCTATTGAACTATTAAATGAGCATCTAAGTGTAGGTTCTGAGGTGAGCACTGGGAGTGGTGAGCAAAACAGACCTAGAGATGATAACCTCTAAGCAAATTAACTGGGAAGTGATGCAAAGGCAAGTGTGGCTGAGAGGAGTGAGCAGAATGGCAGAGAATGCGTTTGTGCCCTCACGCCATCCTGGACCTGTCTGCCAAGATAAAGAATTTGTCTTTCATTCTAAGCAGGATGGAAAGCCATAGAAGGGTTTTTTGAAACCTTCCTGTTTTAATCTTTTCGTTTAATTCGACTGCTAGTGAGGGTTAGTTTTTCTTCACTGTGCACACTTTGGATTCTTTGGTGAACTGTCTGCACCCATCCATCTACTGTGGTCTTAGTGTCTTTCTTATTCATCTGACGAGGTCTCCCTCAAATAAGGATTTTAATCATTTGTGGTATTTGTTGCATTTCTTTTCCTCCAGTTAGTTTTGCTTCTTAATTTCCGTTTTCTTTTTTGGATGGGAGTTTTAAACGTTTGTGATTTCGTGTGTGAGTTCATCCATGACCTTTAAGGTGAAGGAGCCCTCTGCCATCCTGCATTCGATAAATTGAATATTTCTGGTCCGAGTCGTGGTGGTTCAGTGTTGACATTGGTGGACTGTTGTTACCCTCGCGGGCGGCGCGGACCCCTCGCCCATCTGAGCAAAGGTACCTTCTCTGCCTGGGTCTCCGCTGTGGGAGTGAGGCGTTCAGGTGAATCACAGCCAGTGACAGGCAGGAGGGCGGGGCGGGGCTCAGGTCGGAGCTGGGACCCCGCCCCCTAGAAGCTCCGCCCCCGATCCCGGCCCCGCCCCTAGGCCCGAGCCTCGCTCCCTGCACGTCCGGTGCTGACCAATCAGGATGCCAGACTCGTCCTAGTGCCCGCCCCCCGCTGATTTCATTGGCTGCCTCGCCCCTCGAGTCCGCAGATATTCGCAGCCAATGGGCAAGCGCAGCAGTGTCGGCGGCGCGGGCGACGGGCGCGGCGAATCCTGGGAGCTGAGGTATCGGGGTTTGCGGGGTGGCCTTGGCCGGGGTCGGTGGCGCTAAACTTCGCCCGGCTGGGGGACGGGGGGCCGGCCACCCTCCTGCCGCTGGAGGGGCGGCGACCGCGGCCGACGGGGTCTGGCCCGAGGTGGTTGGGGTTGGAGGTCAGAGGTCGTGCCTTGTGTCAAGTTGGGGCCCCGCCTAAGCGCAGAGGCGGGCCGCTCCCCGTTTTGAGTGCCAGCTCCCGTTTGGGGACCCCCCCTCCTTTCACGGAAGAGACATTGCGGGAAACTGAGGCCTGGGGGCGCTGCCGGCCCTGAGTGCGGGTGGAGGGGCGCGGCCCGGGCCGCGCAGGTGACCTCGGGGCGGGGGCGGGGGTCGCGCTGGGGTCCCCACAGGCCCGGATGTCCACCCTTCGGGGCTGTCATTCTGTGCTGGAGAGATTTCACTCCTGGACTCGTTGGGACAACCTGGGGAGGGGCGAGGGGTGTGTTTGTGCACTTGGCTGGACTTGGGGAGCCATGGAGGCCACGGGACTTGGGAGAAACCGGAAGGATGTCAGGGGCTCCCCCCTAACTCGCCCTGCATCGCCTGTGACATCAGCTGTTTCAAAAACCGGGGTGTTTTATTCCCAGTTCTTCTGAGCAAGCGGTCTTGCTGCCGATGCATTGAAATTGTCCACGTGAGCAGGAATGTTTGGGGCCGCGGTTCCGAGTTAAGCTGCCCAGTTTGTCTCCACATTTCTGGTTTTGGGGGGTCACAGGTGTGGATGAAGACTGAGGGGCGAAGAAGAGGAGCCCTTGGGTTTTCTGAACAAAACAAAAAAAATACAATTGGAAAAAAATGGTGTTTTTATTGCTTTCTCTCTGCCCTCTATTTTCGCACAAACACACAGTTCGGTGCTGCTGGTATTTTGGTATTTTTGACCGTTTGCAATGCTTGGGGCAGGGAATACCCTCCAATAAGACGCTCGTCTTCAGCGCAGTGGGAGGGGTGGCTGCGCCTGGCGCGGAGTTAACGCCGGGCTTTGGTTTGCAGCGAAGAACATGAGGCAGAAGGGAGCGCTGAGCAAGGCCTTCCAGGGCCCCGCCGCGGTCCGCGGGCCCCCGACCAGCCAGGTGTACGTGTTCGGCCGAGGCGGCGCGGACTCGGGGGGCTCCTCGGAGGACGAGTCCCCCCAGGTGGCTCTGCGGCCGCGGCGCCAGGAGAAGGCTGCCCAGCGCCCTGCGCCGCCCGGAGCGGGGAGCATCGTGCTGCTGCAGCGGGACCTGGCCCGGGACGACAGCCTCAACCGGCTCGCCCTGCAGTACGGCTGCCAAGTAAGACCCCGGGGGAGGCCTGGCCGCCCCTTTCCGCCGGGGCTGGGGGCCGGGGGCTGGGGAGGCCTCGCTGCTGCCCGCGCTCACAGGTGCAAGCACTTTCCCTCCCATGGGCTCAGCTGCGTCAGGTTAGGAGTCCCAGCTGGTGGGCTGAGCCCTTTTTGCAAAATCCCTCTCCTCTTCCCTGCCCCGCCCCCCCAACAGATTCTGAAACCTTTCCTTTCCTTTGGAGCTCATTGTATTTAAGACCTAATGGGGCCAGAGGCGCCAGGCAGAATTTATGCAAGATTTCTTTGGTGTGCTTGCTTTATTTTTACTTATTTATGTACTTGTTTATCTGTGGCTGCGTCTCTTTTTCCGAGCTTTTCTTGCTGGTGGTCACTTATTCCATTGGTCACGTTGCCCCGTCTCTCTCTCTGGAGCTGCATGAGCGAGCCTCTCCGTGCGCTGTGCCCTGTGTAACCCTGTTTCTCTCTCTAATTGTGTCTTTAGCGCTCAGAGTGATTGACAGTGGCCAAGTAAGTAGGAACGCGTTTCCGGAACGGCTGTCTTTGCTCCTGGGTGGGAACTGGTTGTTGTGCGTGGCTGGCGCTCTGCGACCGATGGCTTTCTGGGGCTTTCTCTAAGGCCGCCCGGCAACTTACTCTCAAAATCTTCCCCTCCTTCACGTAACTCCTTTCTCTAACGAGGCCCCAATGGCGAGCACCTGTGTGGGGTGCGGCGCTGTTTCCCGGGGAAACACACAGGCTGGTCCCGGGTACACGTGGTGGGCGCTGCATTGTGCTGAAATGTGTACATTTGGCTCATAAAAGGCTCTGTGGGCAGCTGTACGGGTCCGTGTGTGAGCGACCCTGCCCTACACACACCTGAGCAGACACCGCGAGTTCCCCCGAGGGCGATGCTCAGCGGACCCAGGAAGCCGGATAATGCCTCCGGCACATGCCCGGTCTCCCCATCGGGAGTAAGAAGATCGCTGTTAGTTAGTTAGGGACACAGACACAGGGTCTCACACACCTTCTGCCTGAATTCAGGACGTGGATGAAACATGCCCCTCAGCCCAGTGTAACCAGGTGATTAAAACCAGCTGAGACGCAGGTAGCGGAGGCCTCGGCGGGAATGCGCTGTCCGCAGGCCTGCGGGCTGTGACCTGCGTTCACACGCGGCCTTGCTCCGCGCAGACCATGGAGCCCGTCCCTGATGCTCACACAGGAGCCGGAGGAAGGGCCTGCCCTGGCCTCACACCCCTCCCTTCTGAGCCCGCGAGGCCTCATTCTGGGAGGTGCTGGCCCTGAACGCTGCTGTTTCTAAAACGCACCGAGTCCCTCCTTTCTCCTGGAGCCCTAGTGCTGGCCTGGGAGGGTCGGCCCCTGGCTCCCCACCTTGGTTTGTGAGTCTCCGCCTGCTTCTGAGCAGCCTAAGAAGTGTGTGTGCCAGCTGGTGCGTGCGAGGGCACAGCTCTGAGAGCACACAGCTGCCCACTGGGTTCTGCTGGGGGCGGGGGCAGCCAGATGGGGGCGCTGTTGCCTCAGAAGTTACAAGAAGAACAGGCCAAGGCGGTCCTTTCGCCACCATGGCTGTGGCTCACCTCACAGCATCTTGTGGCAGCCACACTGCAAATAACAAAGCCTTTTCCAAAACTGATCTCAGGTTGTTGACACTCGGAAATCTATAGGAACTGTTGAGGATTGGCTGTATATTAAAGCCAAAGACCAGCGTTCTTTAGCCTGAAGTTTGTGCTTAGCTGCAGTTTCCCACTGGTTCATTGTATTATTTTTCTTTAAAATATATTCTTATTGATTTCAGAGAGGACGAGGGAGGGAGAGAGAAATAGAAACATCCATGATGAGAGAGAATCATGGATCGGCTGCCTCCGGCACACCCCACACTGGGGATCGAGCCCGCAACCCGGGCCTGTGCCCCGACCGGGCATTGAACTGAGACCTCCTGGTTCATAGGTCGATGCTCAGTCCCTGAGCCGCGCCGACGGGGCGTGTCCATCCTACTCGTAAGCTGGGCGGGCGAGGACCCCCCACATCCCCCCGGAAAGGCTGAGAGCTGCTTTTGGAGGTCAGCTCCCAGGGGCGGGCTGTCTGTCGTGATGCTTGTGTCGTGGCTTCCCCAGGTGGCAGACATCAAGCAAGCCAACAGCTTCATCAGAGAGCAAGACTTGTTTGCTTTGAAATCTGTTAAGATTCCCGTGAGAAACCATGGGATCCTCACCGAGACCCACCGAGAGCTCAGACCCCTCCCGGGCCCGTCCTCAGAGACCAGAGTGACGGTGGAGGAGCCGCCGGCCCCGGACAGCGCCGCCCCGCCCAGCCCGCTGACGGCTTTCTTCCAGGGCATCGACCGCAACATCGAGCGCGCGGCGCAGTCGGAAATCCTCACCAGCGAGAGTCCCCACGCGGGGCCCCGCCAGCCGCGCCTGCCCGCTGCTCCCAAGGCACCGCCGCTCGGCGCCGACTGCGGGATCCGGTGGTGGAACGCCGTCTGCCTCATGCTCCTCATCGGCGTCGTCCTGCCCGTGTTCTATCTGGTCTATTTCAAGATCCGCGCCGCGGGCGACGTTCCTGGTGGCTGGGACACGACCGCTGTCCCCAGGGGCTCGGTGGCGGCGAGTGCGGCTCCAGGGCAGACCCCCAGACCGGTGGCTCCGGTGCCCAGCACCCCCTCTCCGGGCAGCCGGCTCCGGCAGACCTGGGCGGGGAGCTAGCTGCGGTGTCTCAGGAAGCGGCGTCCGGCTCCCGATCCCCACCGGCCGGCAGGACCACACCCAGCGGGCGGCCCACGGACACGCTTCGGAAACCGCCCGAGTTCTCGGCTAACACCCACCTCCAGCCAAGGCCGAGAGCCGCCCCCGGGCCTCCTGCACCCAGGAAGCGGGGGCAGGGACACTGCAGGGACGTGCCCTTGGTTTTGAAGGCATCGGGTGGGTGGCCCTGCGTGGGCCCCCAATGGGCCTTGCTGGGAAGCAGAGGCATGGCCTTGGCAAGGGCCTCGGAGCCTGGCTGCCCGCTGTGGGGGGCGGGGACTCTGGCGAAAGTGCTTCCCGTCCCCTGGCAAAGGCGCCTGTCACCCATCTTCTGAGCGGGACGGGGCACAGGGGGAGCCACCTGCTCTGTCCGCCTGCCGGTTCTCCTTTTGGGCAACGTCACTCCTAAGGTGAAAGCCCTCGAATCCAATGCTGTCACCGGAGGAAGCGGCGCCCTGAGCGTCCTGTCACTGCTGAGTCCCCCGCTGGTGTGTGAGGTTCCCCAGGCCACTCCTGCCGGGCCCTCTTGCTGGCCAGCGTCTGGCGTGGAGAGAGGAGAGCCGGTCCCGGAGGTGCCCGCGCGACGCGTAAGGCCAGGCAGTGGCCGGTCCCGCGTCCCCAGCAGCAGCCCCTGCGCACCCCTGGCGCCAGGTGCAGGGACAGGCGGCCTCCGCTGCTCCCTGACTCCATCCTCAGGGTCCCAGAGCCGCAGGAGGGACAGCGCCCAGTGTTTCCTCTGGGTGATCAGCACCCCCCGTACACGGACAGCAGGGCCCATGTGCTGAAATGCCCACTTACTCGAGGGCGCAGGGGTGCCCCTCCTGCGAAAGCCATAGAGAGGGCCATGCTGGCTGCCTGCGGTGCCTTCTCTGTCCGTTCATTCTACAGTGGTGCCCAGTGCGTGGCTCCAGGGGGCATGGGGTACCCCCTGAGGCCCTGCGGGGGGCGTGGGGTGGGGGACAGCTTGCTTTGTGGGAGCCCATCTTGGTCCCACTGAGGGGTGATGGCGGGTGGCTCAGCCTCAGATCTGTCTCTGGGAGGTGAGCTGGCAGGGGTGCCGAGCTGCGGGCACGTGGATGGCACCTGCCCTGAGGCCGGGACGCCTGAGCAGATCTCTGGGGGTGGGGGGAGGGTGCGGTGGAGGGATGCGGGGGTGGCTTCAGTTCCTCTCCTCAGTCCCGTGGAAACGGGGCTCCGTGCGGACACTTGAAGGATCTTCGTGATGAAGTGTGCGCCTCAAAACCAGTGGTCTCCGGACAGAATGGACTTGGGCGCTTTCGCTGCAGAGCGTGTGGGTCCCAGGGCTGCTGACTGTCCCCAGGGCGGGCTGAGCCGGGACAGTGACTGCCGGGCAGAGAATGAGGAGCTGCCTCCTGTACTCCCCTCAGATGGAATAAAGTCATTTCTTCTGTGAAGGAAATTGATTCCTTTTTTTGTTTTTAACTCGGGGGTTGGTCATTCAGAACTAAAAGATGGACAGCGTTGAAGAAGATGGAGGTGGCCTGTGCAGGGGCTGGGCCCAAGGTCATCCGGCAGGTGAAGGTCACCCACAGCCTCGCTGATGCGTCTGCCTAATGTGCCATAACAGGGTTTTATTAGGCGGACGTCCGAGAACCCACGGAGCTCCTTTGCTAGTGTTTTGCCACGTGTTTGTGTCTGGGGGGGGGGTTCCTGTTGTAAGGAAATGGGAGCTCTGGAGATTTACTCTTCGGTTTCACACACATATTCTCCGCAGTCATGTCCCTCAGCACAGCCGGGAGCTGTGCCTTTAGCCGCCTTAGTCCAGCCCCGCCTCCCGCCTCCCGCCTCCCGCCTCCCTGCCTCTGGGAGCACAGGTCTGATCTTTCTCTGTGCGTTCGGCTTTTTCTTTTTTTCAGCCTGCACATAGACGTGGAAGGATCCGGTATGTCTCTTTCTCTGACTGACTGACTTCACTTAATGTCCTCAAGGTCCATCCGTCTCAATGGTCGGGTTTCCTTTTTTATGGCACCGTAATATTCCAGTGTGTGTGTGTGTGTGTGTGTGTGTGTGTGTGTGTAACTTTATCCATCCATCCATTCATTCATGGCCACTTGGGTTTTCTCCATGTCTTGGCTGTTGTAAAGCTGCTATTGGTGGGGGATTTGGGTGGGAATTGGTCAACCTGAGAACTGACATGCAGGACCGTGGACACAGACGATAAGGTGCTGAAGGCCTGGGGCGGGGGCTGGGGAGCTGGAAGGGGCCAATCGGGGGAGGGGGGACAATTGTAATATTTCCAACAGAAAAGATTTACAAATAAATAAAGCTGCTATGAACATGAGGTGCAGAGAGCTCTTCGACATCCTGTCTTCATGTCCTTCGGATACACTCGCTGGATCAGGCGGTAGTTCTATTTCTATTTCTAATCTTTTTTTTTTTTTGAGGAGCCTCCATACTGTTTCCCGTGGTAGCTGCACCGCCTCACAGTCGCTTTCCCTCCCCCTGGCCAGCTCTGGTGGTCTCTGTCGCTTTGGGGGCAGCCACTCTGACCCGCCTGCGGGACGTCGCGGTGCGGTCGGGCGCTGCCGGACGAGGGATGGGAGGCGCCTTCTCATGTGTTTGCTGCGGGTCAGGTCCTTTGCCCATTTTTAAACTGGATTGTTTTGTTTCTTTTTGTCTGTTGAGTTGTATGAGTTCTTTATGCATTTAGCATTTTAAACCCTTGTTAGATATAAGATGGCACACTCTTTCCCGTCCATGGGTTGTCTTCATTTTGTTGGTTGTTTCCTTGACCGTGTAGCCCAGTGGTTCTCAACCTTCCGGCCCTTTAAATGCAGTTCCTCATGTTGTGACCCAACCATAAAATTATTTTCGTTGCTACTTCATCACTGTCATGTTGCTACTGTGATGAATCGTCATGTAAATATCTGATATGCAGGATGGTCTTAGGCGACCCCTGTGAAAGGGTCGTTCGACCGCCAAAGGGGTCGCGACCCACAGGTTGAGAACCGCTGGTGGAGAGCTCTTGGTTTGATGTTGTCCCACGTGGTGACGTGTGTTGCGCTGGCTCGTCCTTAGATCCAAAAAATCATTGCGGACCCCGATGTCGGGAAGCCAGCTTCCTGCTTTCTTCCATGAGTTGCGTGGTTTTCAGTCTCACATTCAAGGCCTCCATCCGTTCCGAGTTAATATTTGTGAGTAATGGAAGACGCAGTTCTACTTTTATTTATGTGTTTGCAACTGATAAGAGTCATTTTAATATAAACATTGGCCGTAAAAATAATCAGCATAATCTGACATTCTGTCCTTTGCATAGAGGAGAAGAAGGAAGGGAGGGAGGGAGGGAGGAAGGAAGGAAGGAGCTAAATTGCTCCTCACTGGCTTTGAAGTTACAGAAATGGTGCGTTGCCTGCTGCGGGGACAGCCGGCCGCTCTGCTCCTCCCCTTCCCCGCATCTTCTTATGGGTCCCTTGCCGCTCACTGAGGTACATCACCGGATTGGATTGTCAGGATGCCTTAGAGCAGCGGTTCTCAACCTGTGGGTCGAGACCCCTTTGGCGGTCGAACGACCCTTTCACAGGGGTCGCCTAAGCCCATCCTGCCTATCAGATATTTACATGACGATTCATCACAGTAGCAACATGACAGTGATGAAGTAGCAACGAAAATAATGTTATGGTTGGGTCACAGCATGAGGAACTGTATTTAAAGGGCCAGAAGGTTGAGAACCGCTGCCTTAGAGCTTACTTGAGCACAGAGGGCAGGCCTGGAAGCAGGACCTCCACCGGCTGCCAGGACACCCCCACTTTGACTTTTCCCCTGTGACTCTCCAGTTACGCCGAGGCCGCCTTTCCTCCATGGAGCGCGCGTGGCTCCCTGTCAGACCTGACGGGACCCTCTCTGCCTGCGTCATGTCTGGGCTCTGGGTTCTGTTCCGGCGGCTTGTGTCTGTCCACGCCAGTGATGGCGAACCTATGACACGCGTGTCAGAGGTGACACGTGAACTCATATTTTTGGTTGATTTTTCTTTGTTAAATGGCATTTAAATATATAAAATAAATATCAAAAATAGAAGTCTTTGTTTTACTATGGTTGCAAAGATCAAAAAATTTCTATATGTGACACGGCACCCGAGTTAAGTTAGGGTTTTTCAAAATGCTGACACGCCGAGCTCAGAAGGTTCGCCATCACTGGTCCACGGCATCACCATGCTGTTCTGATCACTGTAGCTTCGTGACACACCTTCAGACCAGGGAGTGCGATGGCCCCTGCCTTGTCCTGGTTTGTGAGGATCGCCTTGGCTATTCAGTCTTCTGTGCTTCCATATAAATTAGGATTGTTTTTTCTTTTTTAATATATTTTTATTGATCAGAGAGAAACATCAATGACGAGAGAGTATTAATGAGCGGCTGCCTCCTGCACACCTCCTATTAGGGATCGAGCCCGCAACCTGGGCATGTGCCCTTGACCGGAATCGAACCTGGTACCTTTCGGTCCGTAGGCTGACTTTCTATCCACTGAGCCACACCGGCCAGCGCAGGGTTGTTGTTTTTTTTTACTTCTGGATACAAACAAAAAATGCCATTGGAATCTCAGCAGGACTAGCATGAGTCTGTAGATGACTTCGAGTAATAGGGGAATTTTAACCGTATTAACCCTCCCGGTCCGTGAACACAGGAATAGCTTTCCATGTATTTGTATCTCTGCTTCTGTCGCCAGGATCACGTCATTTCAGCATGAAGATTTTCACCTGTCCCTGGTGAAGTATATCCCTCAGTATTTTATCATTTTCGATGTTATTTTAAAATGGGATTATTTTCTTTCTTTAGATAACTCATAGTGTATGCACACTGATGATTTTTGCATGTTAATTTTGTACCTTGATTTTATTGATCTAAGTATTTTGGGGGAGTCTTTAGGAATATGTATACATACACATATACATAAGATTTGTTTTCTGGCCCTGGCCCATGTTCTCAATGGTTAGAGCGTTGGCCCTCACACTGAAAGGTCACGGGTTTGATTCCTGGTCAAGGTCACCTACCTGGGTTGTGGATTCTCTCAGTTTGCAGGAGGCAACCACTCGATGTGTCCCTCTCACATTGACATTTCTCTCTCTCTCCATCTCTCCCCTCTGCTCTCCCCTCTGCTCCCCCCCCCCCCCCCACTCTCTCTGAAAAGAGAGAAAAAAGGGAAAAAAATACCCTCAGGTGCGGATTAACAATTGCCATCTTCAAATAGAGACCATTTTGCTTCTAATTTTCCAATTCTGATGCCGCTTATCTCTCTCTGGCTGCGCCCTTGGCCGGGGCGGCCGCACTGTGCGCGTGGCCCCTCCGCCGGCACCGGCCCCGAGGAAGTTTCCAGACGCTCGCTGGGGCTTGTGGGCGGCCTTCGCTGTGGGAGGCGCCTTCCTCTCCCTGACGCCGAGGCGCTGGTGTCACGAGCGGATGTGAACTTTGTCAAGTGCTTTTCCTGCTCCTGTGGAGACGACCGTGGGTTTTGTTAAGGAGCATGTATCCCGGTGACGGGTGGGGCTGTTGGGCGGACCGGTCCTGCAGCCCTGGAACCGGTCCACGTGCTGGTGGTGAGTGGTCCGCTCTGAGCTGCCGAGCGCGGTTTGCTATTTCATGGGGAGTTTCTGCATCTGTTCGTCGGGGACTCGGGTCTGTGCTGAGCGTATATCGTCCTTTTCGGGCTCCGGGTCAGGAGCTGCGGGCCTTGTGCGGTGAGTCTGGGCGTGTCCGCTCTTCCGTCCGCTTCTGAGCGTCTGATGCTTCTGAGCGTCTGATACGGGTCGCCTGGGGAACGCCCTGGCCCCGGAGGGCCTGGTGGGCGGGTCCGGCTCCTGACGCGCACTGGGTCTGCTCAGGGTTCCCGAGTCCCGGGACTGACCCATCCGGCCTGGGTTGTCCACTGTGGGTGTTAATCCACGGCAGTGCCTTAGAGCTACGCACGTCCAGGCATCAGTTCTGATATTTTCAGTTTAAGATTTATCGATCTCGGTCATCTTTTTGGTAAAAAACCAGCTTAGCCCTGGCTGGTTTGGCTCAGTGGGTAGAGCGGCGGTTCTGATCAAGGGCACAGGCCTGGGTTGTGGGCTCGATCCCCAATGGGGGCCGTGCAGGAGGCAGCCAGTCAATGACTCTCTCTCATCATTGATGTTTCTTTCTCCCTCTCCCTTCCTTTCTCCCTCCCTCTCCCTTCCTCTCTCTCCCTCTCCCTTCCTCTCTGAAATCAATAAAAATATTTTAAAAATAAAAACCCAGCTTAGTGTCATTGGTCTCCCCTCAGTGTGTGCTGTCACTTCCTTCTGCTGAGCGTGGCTTATTTTCGTTTTAGTTCCTTGAGGTGTAAGCTCGGGTTGTTTGAGCTCTTTGCTGCTTTTCTCCATGTGCATTGATCACTGCACCTTCCCCTGTAAGAACTGCTTTTGCAGCATCCATAGGATTTGTACCCGTTTCCATGGTCACTTGTTTCAAGCTGGTTTTTGACTCCCCTTTGATCTCCTCTTTGGAGACACTGTTGATCTGCACGAGGCAGGGCCACGGGAGTGGGCGCTGCTGCCAGAGGGAGGAGATGCCCGGAGCCTGGGGTCCCGCGGGAGGCGCTCTCGGCGGCCACAGCGGGGACGGTGTGAGGAACAGCCAGGACGGTGCCCTTATAACCCAGAGAATAAGATGGGTTCCCTGCGCCCATAATAACAGCAATTAGACAAGTGGGGAGTGGAGGGGGGTGTGGACGGTTCAATGAATGAATGTCGGGAAGTGCAGGGAAATGGCACCGTCATCGTTGCGAACAAGACGCCATACTGCGTGGGGGAGTGTGAGGGGACCTGTGTGTCTGTGTGTCCCTGAGATACTCGTCAGCACAGGGAGGGCAGGGACTTTAGGGGAGAAGGCCAGTGGAGCGGGTTGCCTGGTGGTCAAGGCCAGCGCCACGTGGCCTGAGGCATTGACACCATGGCCCCAGGGTGCACGCGGGACCCAGCAGACCCGGTCCAGTCCAGGGAGCACCCCGGGCACAGCCACAGCCACAGCCACGCGCAGGGACCCTGTTCACAGTGACGGCCCGTCTGCCCAGGCGGAGGGGCCCCGGGACGGGCAGGGCCCGCGGGGAGGGAGGCTCAGTCGGGTGTTGTTGATGGTGCTGGGCACTGCGATGCGCTCGGTGCTGATGGTGCTGCTATGGTGACGTGAATGTGAGCTGCAGGGAAGTTAGGGGACACGGGTGTTAGTATTACAGCTGAGCGTTTCTTTCCCCAGCCACCCCGTGAGGCGGAGGCTGAGCAGCAGGCGCAGTGAGGAGGTGACCGAGGCCGGGCTGAGGGTGGGCAGGGCCTGGGGGGCAGCCTGTGCCCAGCTCCTCACCCGGCGCCCCTGCCCTGTGCCCCCGCACCCAAGGCGGGCGCCCCTACCCATAGGAGGCGGGAACACTGCTTCCCTCCTTGTCCACACTGAGTGGCACTCTGGCCGGAGCCCCCAGCGGGCAGAGGGCGCCCACGGAAGTCATTCTTCTGGCTACTGCCAGGCAGGCGGGATTGGCTTAGAAAAGGGGGAGGGGGGCACCGAGTAGCTGCAGGTGGGGTTCAGGTACTTCTAGCCACAGGACTCGGCCAGCTTCCAAACCCACTAGCCGCAGGCAGCCGGCAGGGAGAAGCAGCAGGAAGGTGGAGCCCTTCGATTAACGGACAGCAGACATCTGCGCAGCCGGGCTCGGGGGTGAACGGAGGAAGAGGGCGCTTTCTCCCACGACAGCCTTGGAAGCGGACTATTTATTTAGATCTTCTGCCTCTGCTCAGTGTTGTGCGCATTTGGGGTAAAACAGCTAAGATGAGTGGGATCTGCTGTCAGCCCCCCTTCCTCACCGCTGCCCCCGTGACCCCGCAGGACCCGCCGCAGGGGGAGGCCCGGGGCTCGGGGACCACAGGGCAGGGTCCGGAGGCCGCAGGAGAGGCCAGGTGCCTGGACGGCAGTGAGAGCAGGACACAGAGTTACCACAGCCTCAGCAGCTCAGCCATTTGATAAAAAGGTCACTATCATGTTTATTGAATAAGGAAGAAAAACACGTCAGGGAAAACAGGTTAACTTATTTTTCATCGCAAGGATGGCAACAAAGTCCAGCTTGTGCCGCCAAACGGTTCACATGATCAAACCGCGTACAGCTTCGTGTGACCTGGTGACTACAAACATTTACCAAAGACATAAATCTCTTGTAAAAAAGCCGTTTTAAATATAGCAAAGCAGTGTCTTCTCGCACAGCAAAGTGAAGGGGGTTTCTACAGAGAAAGGGAAGTGTTGCATTTGTAAACCCCTTTTCACATTCTCACGGCGCCCAGCTCCCTGGCTCCCACGCCCGGAGCCCCGCTTCCTGCTCACTGTGTCTCTTGTGCGGGATGGTTCGTGCGGAAACGTATGGGTGCCCGAGGGGGAGCCCTAGGGGAGGGAAACGGTGAGACGTTCCTTAGAACAAACCCTGATTTAGCCTCTAACGCAGTGGACAGGCGATGGAGTCTGGGGTGGGGCCATGTGACGGTCGATGGGGACCCCGCCCTCCCTGGGGTGAGGGTCCTGAGGGAAGGACAGCGGCTGGAAGCTGTCCCGGCCAGTGCAATTCACGCGAAGCTTTTTTTGTTTTTGTTTTTAGTAATAAAATACTTCCTCGGGATGGGTGCATTTTCTGGTGATGGTGTCATACAAAACCCACGCGTCTAAAAGGGTAAGAAATGGAGGTGCCGAGCGACCCCGCTAGTGTCCTGCCCAGTCGGGGTGGCGCCCACCAGGAGGCGTGTTCGTCCGTGGCGTCGTGGTGAGGAGTGTCGTGCTCCCGTCCCTGCGTGTGGGACGAGGGGTAACAGTCTGGATTCGGTTCCTGGAAGCGCAGCCCCTCGCCCCCTGGTCATGTGATTGTGGTCATGTGATTGTGGTTGTGGGTGCCGGACAGCAGCGGTTCTCAACCTGTGGGTCGCCTAAGCCCATCGGAAAACACATGTATAATTACATATTGTTTTGTGATGAATCACTATGCTTTAATGATGTTCAATTTGTAACAGTGAAAATACATCCTGCATATCAGATATTTACATGACGATTCATAACAGCAGCAAAATGACAGTGATGAAGTAGCAACGAAAATAATCTTATGGTTGGGGGTCCCCACAACATGAGGAACTGTATGAAAGGGTCGCGGCGTTAGGAAGGTTGAGAACCACTGCCGTACAGACTCCGAGCCGGGCGGGGCCTTGGTCTAGGGGAGCGGGCGTGCGGGTCAGAAACCTGCATAGGAAGAGAGGCTATCGGGACAGTCGGGAGCCGTCTCGTAAGGCACACAAGAAAGACAGTGAACGTGCGGGGCTCCCGCCCCATGTGCGGCCATGGGCATGGGCATGGACATGCAGAGCGGGCGGTCGCCTCCCACGGCCCCGCTCGGTGGGTGACAGCGGGAGGCTCATCGCGAGCCTCGTGGGGGGCTGTCTTGTCTGTCGGGGGTGGCTATGGATGTGCCTGTGAGTGAGTCGGTCAGGAAGATGAGGACATTTTCAAGAGAAGCGAGTCCTTCCCGAATGAGCCCTGTGTGTAGACGGAGGAGAGCACCTCCCTCCCTTTTTGGCCTGGGTGCACTTTAGGGGGGTGGACATGCAGGTACATAGGCAGCTGCTCCCAGTGAGTGTCAAATAGAAAATAGCAGCGTTTTGAACCCTATTTGAGTTTCTCGGGAAAAGTCATTAAAACCGTTGGTAGATGGACATACATTACAGGACTTGGAATTTCGTTCATGGCACCAGCCGGGGACCTGGGACCCCCACTCCTGGGAGAGGAAGGCTGTGGTCAAACCCCAGCTGAGGGTGCACTGACCTCGGGGTGACGGGCCGAGCCCCCATCTGCACCCGAATCCCCCCAGAAGGGCGTTTCCGGGTGGAGCTGGGACGGAGTCTCCATAACCAGCCACGTCGGGTCCCTGGGGGGGTCCGGAGAGAAGACCTGCCCCCACGGCGCCGCCCTCACCGTTTCCACGTGGGAAACCTTTGTGCACCTCGATTTGGCCATTTTCTCTGTCCATCAGGTCAGCATTTTCTATATTTTTAAAGAATGCCTTGTAAAATCCGTTACAAATTTTCCATTTATGCAGGATGAACTTCCTCCACTTTTGCCACTTTGCTATTTATGTACACACATAAAATATAGAATGCTGCTCGACCCATACAGCACACGGGTTACAATGCAACAGCACACACTCACCACTGGGAGGACCCCGCACAGCCCTCGCAGAGACTGGGCCAATAATTAAAACCCAAAGTACAGTATATTTAACAAAATAGGGAATACTCAACAGTGAGTACTCTACTTAAGGATCTCGCCTTGTCCCCCAAATTGGCGGCAAATCCACAAAAATATACTTTTTAATCTGGTGACCATACAATACATAGTTACTTACATCGAAGGTGATAATATATTTAAGATGCTATGTACAGAAAGTTTGGCTCAACTTTTAATTTATATATAGAATAATAAGTGTTCATGGCTTTTTTTTCCCCCAAGGTTCTGCTTGCAAGGTATTTTCCCCCTCTTAGAATAAAACTAAAAAGTTAAAACAAGATAAAGCTATTCTCAAAAAAAAAAAAAAAATTAAAACATACAGCTTTGGCTTATATAAATAATTCATAGCAGAATGTTTTCAAAAGTAGTGAATATAATTTTATATATAGTCATCAATTCATAAGGGTGTTTTCTTTCATATAAAATATACATGAGCTAAAATCCGTTTCTTTAATTTTTAAGATACGACTGTAAAGAAACTTCTGACATAGTCCAATTATAACTTAATATATTACTTTACCTCGTTAATGCTCTATCTCTCTAGGCTAGGGTTTCGGCAGGTCTCATGCGTTTCTAGTCTCTCTTATTGGCTAAGATCACTTCTCGGACCCGATACACTTGCGCGTGCAACATGGTTAGGCGGGGGGTTTTGTTGGACCGGACAGCCCGCCATGCACCCCTCGCAGAGCCCGTGCGGGGAGCAGGGGGACACTATGTACAGTATTGCTTTCTGGTGCCGGCGCTGCTCTGTCTACGAAGCGTTTCTCGGGCCCCGGAGGGAGGGCCGCCTGCGGGCGCGCGTTTCTCTGCGAAACTGTCTCTTAGGAAACACGGAGCCCGCGGCGCACGGACCGTCTGCAGGCGGAGGCGTCGCAGGGAGGGGCCGGGCTCTGTCAGCAACGCACACGCACACACACTCACACGCACACACGCACAGGCGGACGGGCCTGTCTGTACATATAAATAGCGTTACCTCCGGTCCCGGCCCCGGCGCGGGCGGTGCACTGCGGTCACACTCCCGCCGCGGGCCTAGGTCACCCACGTGTCCATCCGCATGCGCTTCACCGACGGGCTTTCCCGGTCCTCGGCGTTGGGGGGCCGGCCCAGCACCCCCGGCGAGTGGAAGTCCCCCCGCGGGTCCTCCCGGTCGCTGCCGTCGTAGGAGCTGCTGGAGCTGCTCAGGCTGTCCACGGGGGAGCGCCCCACTTCCTGCCGGGGCTGCGGGGGCTGGGGGGGCTGGGCGGGCGGCGGCGGCTGCTGCTGCTGGAAGCCCGACGGGGTCACGCGGTCCCGAGGAGGGGAGACGGGCTCCGACTTGATGCTGACGTTCTGGTTGGTGATGGAGAGGCTCGAACCCTGAGATAGCTGCGCCCCGGACCTGCGGGGAGAGGGGGGTCCGCTCAGCGTGAAGCGCCGTCACCGCCCCGAGAAGCCCGCCCCCCGCGGGAAAGAGCCCAACAGGCCCCGGCGACACGGGGGCTAGTTCTGCCCGGACCCAGCGCCTCGCGGCCGGAGCACCCAGCGGTCAGTGTGCAGGCCGCCAGGCCCCCGCGGCTGGAGGGCAGCCCGGACCGCACTGTGCTCCGGGACAGGCCCGCTGTGCTCACAGCAGCTCAAGGCAGCCCGCCCCCCCCCCCCCCGCCCACTTGAGCAGCAGCCTCAGGAAGGTAGGCCTGCCCCCCTCCCCAGGGCTATTGTTAGGGTGTCCCTCCGGGAGGCAGGGCACAGGCCGAGGGGCCTGTCCAAGACCCACTTCCCACAGGGTCACCGAGGGCCGCTGCAGGAGGGCCGGGGGGAGGTGGGGGGTCTGCTACGCTGGCCCAGCTGCTCCCCGGCCTCCTGCTTCTGTTCCTGCTGTGCTGGCGTCTGGTCCCACTGTCCCCTTCACTCGCAGGCGGGCAAGTGGGTGAGGAGTTGCTTGCGTGGGAATCACGGGGTAACCGTCTGTCCTCACAGCTGGAAGCTCCCGCTGCCCACACCTGCCCGTGAGCAGGTTCTCTTGGGGAGCACTTCCTGGGGGGCAGGCGGGCAGCGGGCTGGGTCTGCCCCACACCCACCCTCTCGCCCTCCCCTGGGAGCCGAGCGAGCCCAGGGCACGGCTCCTTTTCCAGGCGTCTGTGGTGGAGGGAGGGTGTGGCCAGGGGGCCTCAGGATGGTCAGGCTGCCTCTCTTCGAACAGGAGCATCAGACACGGGAAGTGGGGGTGCGTGTGGTGCCATCGGCACCCCGTCCCCCTAGATCCTGAGCATGTGCCTCCGTGCGTCCATCAGCCTGGCTGCCTGAACCTCAAGGAACCCCTTGTGCGCTCAACCTCCAAGCTCATGTAGAGCCTGCAAACGGTTCCACACGCTTGGCCACCTGGACACTGTAGGGGCAGGAGGACGGAGGCCGGGGAGCAGGGGGACAGCACCCCCGGCCCAGCCAGGACACGAGGGCCGGTCCTCGTCGCTGTGGGAGAGTCGGTGGACGCCCGCAGAGCCAGACCTGAGAGAAGGGAGCCGAGCCGGGGCGGGCGGTACTCACACCAGGGAGCTGAGGGCGGCCTGGCCCAGGTGGTGCTGCTGCCAGGCGGACACCGGGCCCAGCGACAGCATGCCCGGCGAGTTGAAGCCCTGCAGGGCCGACAGGTCCGCGCTGGTCAGCGAGTAATCTGCAAGAGAGGGCGCCCAGGCAGGTCCCAGGGTGAGTGACACTTGGGGGCGCTCACAGACCTCGCTCTCTCCCACGGTCCGGGGTCAGGTCAGTAAACTCAGTTTCAATGTTGTGCCAAATGTTCACAGTTTACAAGTATCTCAACTTTTTGTGAAATTATAAATAATACAAAGGCCATCGCCCAAGGCTGTTGCTAGGCAACTTATTTTAAATACTCCCCCCCCCCCCCCCCCCCCCACTAGCATCCTAAACACACACACTCCCTCCAGCTCCTGCAGACTCGGTCCCTGTCAGCACGTCCCAGGGACGACAGCGCCTTCTCCGGTGCCAAGCCCGTGCCCTGGACAGTCCGCGCGTCACTGCACAACTCACTCCATTTGCTACAGGACGGCCGTCCCCCTCGGTGGCAGGCAGCCTGTGTCCAAGTTCACGAGGAAACGGCCCCGACGCCTGTGTCAGTCACCACCACTGCGGCCAAGGCCCGGACACGCGCTCACTCAGTGATTCGTTCCTCATTAGCACTCGGCTTCCCATCTACTTCTAAACGAGGTGCCGAAAGCTCTTCTACTTTTAACTTTCTCACGTCTCCAGGGGCGTTGAAAGAAGTTGGTCTTCCCACCAAGTTACCATTTTTTTTAAAAAGCAGCTGAAGCTGTTTTCACAGAACGAGACCAAAGAATCCAGAAGTGTGTGTGGAACCTCGGAGGCCCTGAGTGATCCAGGGATCGTGGGAAAGAAGAAGTGGGAGGTGTGACCTGACATCAACCTGACGTACAGACGCCCACCAGGGGGACGGCAGAGCGCCCAGGAGGCAGCCACGCTGTACGCCAGCGACACTGGGCAGGAGGCAGGAGCTGACGCCGGGGAAGACGGGCACAGCAAGGCCCCCCGCTACCCAGCAGAGTGAATAAACTCACATGGATGAAGACTGAAATGTCAGGCTCGGAACGTAAGACTCCAGAAGAGAACGGGGTAAAACCTGACGATTCTCAGCGATGTTTTCCTGACAGATCCCCTCAGGCGGGAAGCAGATGTTCCGACTGAAAATGGGCCAAGGACCTGAAGGAGCCTCTTCTCCAAAGAGGACATGCAGCTGCCAACAGGCATCACTGACCGCCGAGAGGCAGATCAGAACCACAGGAGGTGCCGCCTCACCCGTCAGAACGGCTGCCATCGCTCCGTCCACCACCGAGCGCCAGAGGGTGCGGAGAAGGGAGCCCCTGTGACTGCCGGCGGGAAGGCAGACGGCAGCCGCTGAGGGAAACTGGACTTTCCTCAAAAATTAACAATGACCCCGCCTATGACCCAGCAAGCTTTTATCTGAATAACACACGTTCAAAAGAAAAACACGCCTGTTCCCTGCAGCACGTGCAGCAGCCCAGGTGCCGTCGGTGGGGAGTGGATGGACGGGCTGGGGCACCTCCACAGTGCGCACCCCTCGCCCTGCAGGAGGCTCTACCTCAGTGACGGCCGGGGGGGCCGGGAGGGGACTGTGCTAAGTGACGTCAGACAGAGAAATGACATGTGAGGTCACTTGTATGTGGAATCTAAGGAGCAAAATAAATAACAGATTCACAGACGCGGAGACAGGGGAGGTGTGGGGACTGGGTGGAGGGTGAAGGGTAGAGAAGAGGAAAGGGGCGGTCACAGAGCAGCCATGGGAACGTGCAGCGAGCACAGGGAATGGGGTCTGTAATGTAATCATGACGCTCAGGGAGGGGATGGGAAATATCAGGGCATCAGTTTGTAAAGTGTCTGTGTCACCACAATGCTGTCCACCTGAACCCAATACAAAACAATGTTGAACATCAACTGTAACTGAAAAATAAAATTAAGCAAAAGCAGCCGAGTGGAAACAGGATTCTCCCTTGTACTGTCCCGTGTCCCTGAGAGCGCCTCACCCGGCCCCACAGAAGTGGGGGTGCAGGCCCATCGCACTGATGCCTTCCACAGTGACCCTCAAAGCCCACAACCACCTCTTCACCTCTGACTGCCAAGCCTTCCAACCACCTCCTGGCTTGTGCGCTGGGATGTGTCCACGCGCCGCCTCTCCTCCTCCACACCTGCTCCTCTGCTCACCGTAGCAGCCTTCGCCTCGCCGCTCGGCCCACAACCTGGGGTGTCACCCCGACGCCTCTCCCCCATGTCCGCTCGGTTCTAGCTGTGTCCGGGCCACTGCCCCGGCCCACGGGGCCTTGCTCCCCCTGCCCCTACGCAACTGCAGCCACAACTAGGACCCCTCCCTGCTGAAAGCCCTGCGGCTCCCAGCGCGCTCCAGGCAACGCCCGCACCTCCCATGGGGCCTGTCCGGCCCTGACCCGCAGTCTCGCCTCCAACACCCAGCGCCCTCCCGGCCCGGGTCACGCACTGTCAGGCCAGAGCTGAGATGGAGCCTGAGCACGCCTGTCAGGGGTCGTTCCAGTGTCGTTCTGTCTCTCTCCCCCTGGACCCCAACTTCCCGCTAACCACGCCCTCTTCCCTGACAAACCCGCAGGACACGCTCAGTAACTGGTCACCGCTGACCGCTCAGTGTTAGGATGTGCCGCTCACCCCCGAGGGGCACTGGGAGACAAGGCCTAATGCCTGAGGGGAGGGAGGGAGGGAGGGAGGCCGCAGGCGGGTCCTGGAGGCACAAGGGAGCGCGTGCCGCCTCCTGACTCCCATTCCGCAGGGACAGGCCTCCCCCGAAGGAGGTTAACGGGGAGTGAGGGGAAATGGCTCATTCAGGGCCGGGCTGGGATGCTGTGCTGGTCGCCAGCAGGAAAGGCTGCGGGACGGGCCCTCCTCCCACAGCTGCTGTGCCTGTGGGTCAAGGTCACCGGGGAAGCCACTCGCTGGCCTGTCTTGTCTGTAACGTCCTAGAGGGCGGTGTGTTCCAATGCAAATGGGAGTCTCAAACGCTGGCAGTCATGTGTGTCCGTGAATGTGTGTGTGAAGAAGTCACAGGAGCACACGTGGGTCACAGGACAAAGGCGTGAGCCGCTTACCCGTGTTGTAGGCGGTGGGCATGGCCGAGTACACGAGCCCCTGCGGGGGCAGGCTGGGCGTCGTCACGGACACCACGGGGGTGGCGAGGGGCTGGGAGGCCTGCGAGCTGCTGATCCGCTGGGCGCTCTGGGGAGAGAGGGAGGTGTCATTACGAGGAACCTGCGCAGGCTGAGCCTTCACAAAGCACATTCCCTGAGAGGTGCCAGGTCTCAGCTGTAGGATGTGCCATTTCCTGCAGCAGTGACGATGTGAAAGCCTTACAGGTGAGTGCTAATGGGCAGATCTCAACGTTTCATGCTAAGGGGCATGTTTTTGCAGCAATGATTCACTCCCTCGCCTTCCTCATACAGAGCCGACGGCTGTCAGCCGCGCCCTGAGCGCCGGGCCCTGTGTGAGCATCAATGAGGCCAGAGGCACCGATGCTGCCAGGCCGCCCAAAACCAACGCCTGTGGGTTTAAAGGCTACGGCCAGCCAGGCACTCATGTCCAGGGAACAAGTCCAGGGCACAGGACCAACTACTTCCCAGCCGGGCTCCTCCCTGGGGTCCTGCAGCTGGAGGGTGTGTATGTATTTTTTACATTAAGCCTGTGTTTTAGGGAATCGGGGGGACAGATTTCCCATGTGCCCCTGCCCTCCTACACGCGTGCCCTCCCTCGTTACCCCCATCGCCCACCTGTGGGCCCCCGTTTAACAGCAGATGCACACGCATCGCTCCAGTCTCCCCCGCCTGCAGGGCTGGCAGAGGGCGTGGAGAAGGGGCCCGGACGGGGCTGTGAATGCACAGAGCAGCTGCCTGCTGGCGCCCCATCCCCAGGCGTCCTGCCCGCACGGAGTGGATCAGCAGGACCAGCCGTGCAGTCGGCAGGGCGAGGCAGTCCCTGTCCCGTGTGTAGGAGCGGCAGCCGCTTCTCGCCACCGTGGCTACAGGGACCCTTTCCAAAAGCCAGGGGCAGAGGGACCGAGCAGCCCACGCTCCGTGTGGCGGGGGCAGAGAAAGCACGTAGCTCGGTGGCCTCTGAGGGAGCAGTGCCGGCCATGAAGGCACAGTCAGTGCCTGGGAGGACGAGGAACCGACTGACTGGGCTCCTCTCACCACTTTCCAAGTGTCGTCTGCGCACAGGTGAGCCTGGAGGAAGGGACCCCTGGCTCCGGAGCCACATCTCAGCTCTTTCTCGTTTGTTTCCTGTGCCATCTTAGGGCAGAGAATGTGGGAAACACATTCAGGATGTGGGTACGCTGCCCGGGTTTGGTCCGGATCCACCACCTCGCAAGCACTGGGAAGCATTCCCTCCCCTGAACGCAGTCCTGCGAAAAGCAGCAGAACCTGTGGTCCAGCCACCCCTCAAGGTTCTGCAGGACTTGGGATTCGGAACCATCCCCGGAGCCGGCGGGAGGGACAGCTGGTCTAGAACCGGGGTCTCGGCCTGGCTCCAGGACACCTCCTTCCTCACTCTGGGTCAGAGCCATCAGGATTCTATTCTCAGTTCAAACTCTACATTCTAACAGATGGTGCTTGGCGCTGTGACTTCCGGAACCACTAGAGGGCGACATATTGCTGGGTAATTCACAAGGACACATTCATGACATCAACTTCAGGGTAAACAGTGAAATCTAATCTAATATAAATTATTTTATCTTGAATTGTAAACTTCCATTTGGTAATCATTACTGTGTCCCTAAGTCTTTTCCCAGTAGATAGTCCACATCTGCACATGATACAATCCGAGACAATGACAGCTGGCTGGTGTATGGAAGTTAACCAATACAAACCACATCCAAATCTACGAGAGCCATCACCAAGTTAAATAAAGAATGAGCTCTTGTTTTAAAATAAACAAATTGTGCAAAACACGCCAGCATGCACACAACCCCCCCCCCACACACACACGTGTGTGAATAAAACCAACAGATGCCATTCCCATGCTTTCATGCAATCTGACCCTGTCCATGCTAAAAACGAGGCATTTTCAAGACTTCATTCCCCTGAAAGTCCTCTCATTAGCAGCTGACTTTGAATTCGTCTGAGCCCTGCTATGAGGTGCGGGTTTTAGTTCTCAAAGAAAAAACATCAACTGAAAGTTATTTTTAGTCCAACTTATTTTCTAGAAGAAAAGCAAATAGAAATCATGTTTTGGAAAAAAGGGTATTAATAGCTACATTTTTTGAGAATGAAAAACCTTCTGATGGAAAATAGTAAATTTGTATAGAGTCGCTTACAGGCCCCCTGTTGGCGAACAGGGAAGCCCTTTGCACAGTGGAGAGATTCCAGCTCTGCAAAAGGTGACCTCACCGAGGATGATGTCACCATCTTGAGAGAAAGATAAATAACGCACGGCCATGTGTTACAATCTGAGGAACTAGGACTATGAAGGTGAGGTCATCATCTAAAAATATGTGAACTCTTGGGGAGCTATACACGGTGTTTGCATCTTTCCTTAAAAGCTGTAACAGCTGCCTCCTGACCATGGACAGCTATGGTTTTAGTCCAATGTTCCCTCCAACAAACAAAATGGACCGAGATTTACAATTATAAATAAACTAGACTGGTTTAGTTATTCACAGTGTTTCAATCACGTTTGATAAGAAAGAAACCTGTGCAGCGGAGGGAACATTGGCTGTAAACACATCAGAGTTAGTAATTTCCACCTCTTCCCGAGTCGCTGTAACAGACACCCCACTCACCAGCTCCAACTCCTCTTCCTCCGACTGCGCTCGCACAGAGAGGGAGAAGAGAGTTAGAAGCAGCTGGTACTCGAGAGAAAGTCTTTCTTTAGGAAACGTAACGCGGACGCGAGCGGGTGCTGGAAACCCTACAGGGACCACCGCGTAGGCAGCACCGGAAGTGACTTATTGTCTGTACACAGACAATCCCCCAGGGCCAGGTTCAAAGGCCTGTCTCCCCAACTCTATCTACCCTTCTGGCTGCACCTGCACACAGGCTCCTGCCACAGGGTTTGAGGGGCTCCGGCCGGCCGGCCGGCGGGGCTCAGTGGCATCTGGATGGAAAGCCCTCCCCTTTGCTTTAGGACTTCGTGTCTGGGCCCTGGCTCTTCCTCCCCTCCACCAGCCCAGGGCAGCTCCTGGGCGAATGAGCTGATGCTGGGACGTGTGGGCGCCCACCCACACTAGTGACCCCGATGCAGGATCTCTCATTCCGAAGCCTCAGAGGGCGCCGTCAGCGGCCACCCAGCCCCGAGGACACCTGGGTGCTGGCAGGCAGCCGCCACAGCATCGCTGGAAAGCCTGCGCGTACAACGTCTTTCTACAGAGACGGGGGGACGGACACCCTCTCTGCTCCCAGACCCCGGGTTCAGAAGTGAGCGAGGCTGGGACTGTAGACACCGCCAGCGGCTGGGCCGGGGAGACCGTATTCTTCATAGACTCAAATGGGAAGGGTTTTTTTGAGAAGAAATAAACAAAAAACTTACTGGCAGAATAACTCATTCACGTTTTTATGCATTCTTCCCTGTTCCACCACAGCTTTCCTTGGCGTGTAGAACTTTCTAACAAATAGTGTTTCCTCACAGAAAGCAGGCACAGTAGGTGACTAAAAGGAGGCCCTCCACGGAGAAAAATAACCTCTCCCTATTGAGCTTTGATTTAAATCGCCATTACCAGGTTCACTCCTGGTTCTCCATGCTCTCATCTCTGCACTTAAAATTGACTTGTTCCTTCAAATGTTAACTTCACATAGAAATAGTCATTAGGAACAAGTCTAGATTCTAGGGAAATATGAACATTATAAAGAAAACACAGACCGAGCCCGGCTGGCGTGGCTCAGTGGTTGAGCATCCACCCAGGAACCAGGAGTTCAGGGTTCCAGTCCCCGTCAGGGCACATGCCCGGGTTGCGGGCTCGATCCCCAGTAGGGGGCGTGCAGGAGGCAGCTGATCCATGATTCTCATTATTGATGTTTCTCCCCCTCCCCCTTCCTCTCTGAAATCAATTAAAAATATTTTTTTTTTAAAAAAGGAAATATAGGCCGAGTGTGTGTAGAATTCGTGCCCTAAAGGACAAAGCTGAGGGAAGAGTGACGTACCAGGGGAGGCATCATGCCTTTGCTGGACGGAGGGATGACGACGCGAAGGTCCGGTTTTCGACTGTTCATGCCAAGACTGCCGCCACCTGGAGGGGGGGGAGACTTTGTAGGCATCACTTTGCCTAAGCTATTCGCACCGGTGGTTCCAATTAAATTTGGAGAAGCTCTCGAGTTTACAAAGCCATTCCCTGGAAAAAAGAAACATCGCTCATTAACAAACAGTCATCCACTTACTTGGGTGTGAATATGCAGCAAGCTTTCCCCAGTTCTCATTTCAAATGAGTTCTGTAAGGAAACTCATTGGTAGCTCACCGTGTACCTTTGAACATTTTTAAAATAAGCAGAGGAACTTGACCAAAGTGTGACATAGATGTAATGCTTAAGCTCAACGTACTACTATATTTCACAAACTAGAACAAATATTCCAAAAATATACATGGAACCACAAAAGGCCACGAATAGCCACTGCAATCCTGAGAAAGGAAACACAGCAGAGGTATCACGCTACCTGGTCTCAACTAGGATACCAGGCTGTAGGAGTCCAAGCAGCATGGCACTGGCATAAGAGCTGACATGGGGCGCATGGAACAGTAGAGACCCCCCCACAGGTGCGGGCCTAGGTGGTCAATGAGTCCATAACAGAGGAGGCAAGAACACGCAATGGAGTAAAGGCAGCCTATTTGGTGAGTGGTATTGGGAAAACTGGACAGACACATGCAAAAACATTAAACTAGACGCCAGCTTACACCACACACAACGCTGACCAAAAAAGAAAACATTCGGAACAGTGACCTCCAAGTTCCTGGGAGGCTGAACGGCCCCCAATTCTCTGCTGGACTTGGCGTTGGCACAACTGTAGCAACATCTCAGCTCCCACACAGAGCTACCTGCATGATGTGGCAGTAAACCTTTACACCCGATTATGTGTGGAACACGCAGGGGGAGGGCACAGGAAAGAGGAAATCTACATGGTCTTCACGCAGCTTTTCCTCGACTGCCCAGGAGCAGGAGCAGGCACACTACCGAGGTGGGAGAGGGCGAAAGCACACACTAAGGGCGAAAGCACACACTAGGGGAGGAAGCACACACTAGGGGCGGAAGCACACACTAGGGGTGCAAGCACACACTAGGGGCGCAAGCACACACTAGGGGCGCAAGCACACACTACGGGCGCGCACGGAGCTTAGTAGGAGACAGACAGCTAGGCCCGCGCAGGCCTGGGGCTGTGGGAATGGCTCCGCGCAGGCTGCATGGACAGTGACAGAAGGCAGGCGTCAGGAAAAGGTGGGGACGGAAGGGACAGATAGCGGAGTCCACGGCTGCTCCATGACCATCACAGGAAACGGCAGCTGTGTTTGCTCTGCTCCTTCCCTCCAGCAGAGAGCAAGACAGACAACTTTACAATCCGCCACAGATAAGTGCACGCACACGCGCCCATGGGAGACCTGCGAGGACCAGCCCCTCAGTGTGTGCCACGCGCTGACAGGGCCCGAACCCTCCTCTCGCCCGAGAGCACCCTGAGAGAGGCCGCGGCAGTGAGGAGGTGAGACACATGTGCAGCCGCACGGGTGTTCGTCACTAAGAGCTGGGAGCTGGTGATGGGGCTGCTTTAATTCATCAGCGCTTCTTGTGTGAAACAGAAACATCATTTATAGCCGCTTAAAACGTATAGAGCGTCTGGCTGTTCAGGAAACATTTCAGGAACAGTATGTAAGGAATGGGGTCAACTGACAAACGGCTACATCAGTTCTGAAATTAAACATATATATAACTAGTAAGAGATGGAGTAAGTTCTTGAAGGCAAATGGAAGAAAACGGGCGCTTCAATACATCTGCTTGTAATACAGAGCTTGAGAAAGCCGTGTCACTCATTTATGAGACACTAAAAAGCGATGCTTTGCCAACAGGACGGAATCCGCCTCGTTGGCTCCGAACCAGCCTGTTTCTAAGGGACAAAGCGGGCGGTGAGCTGGTGCGAGGACTGGCGCATCTCCTCCAGCTGTCACTCAGGACCTCAGGGTTCCTCCCGCCCCCCACTCGCACCCCCACCCGGGCCTCTGGCTCCTCCAGAACTCGGCCTCGTGGCCCCAGCCGCAGTGTCTGTGCGACTTCGCCTGCTGTGGGTTTCGGGGACCCTCAGGGGCTGTCCCCTGCCGCCTGCTCCCCTCACCCTGAGGGGGACATACTGGGCCCCGGCCGCCGCTCCTCTCCGCGCCCAGCGAGCCGTTTCCTGCCTCTGTGGCTGCAGAAGCAGGGCTGGTAGGAAAAGTCTCCCTCAGCCACCCCAGCGGGCAGAGCTCGGCTGTGAGTCGGGCAGAGACGACCGCCAAGCAAGGCATCTGGGCAGGAAACACTTATCAAATCCTTTCGGTCACAGACAGGACGGGTTACTAGGAACCAGAACGCCGGGTTAACACGAACAGTGAGCTCAGCAGCCTTTCCTTCACGAAGTAAGGGCGCGATGTCTTTTCTCAATCTCTCTGATCGCGCTTGGGAGATGCTTATTTCCTTGCTGTGCGCTCCAGTCTGAAGGGTCAAGTCCTCTCAAACATTAGAAGGCGATACAAAGAGGTGATTCAGAAGAACGTTATCAAGAAGCGCTAGTTCCCCTTCCCCCGTGGACGCTCTGAGGCCGTTCGGCTGGACAGGGCGGCTGGTACCCGGGGGTCCAGGTAGGAGAGAGAAAGGGATGGGAGAGCGCAGGGGACGGGAGGGAGACGGGGACGGGAGATGCCCCTAGGTGCCCCATTCCTCTCTGAAATCAATAAAAATATATTTACAAAAACTACAAAGAAAACAAGACCCACCCAGTAAAGTGAACACTGAATGCAGTGGGAATGGCTGCTCCAGCCTCAGGCAGCTGGAGGTAAAGGGAGAGCAAGATGAAGGGGGGGGTAGTAGCGGATGAAAGTGCAGATGAAACGCTGACGTGCACACAGGTACACAGAGATGAAAGGCTGTAAATATTTGGAAAGACACATCCAAGTGTGAGAGCCCCGACGGATAATTGGTGAGGCCTTTATGAATTTTTGCACATTAATTATCTATTTAAACAGATCCTACAACTGGTCTTACCTGTTTAATTCCAGTTAAATGGCACTTAACACGGTGGCAGATGTAATTGGGCATTTATTCCGACATCAGGTCGCTATGTTTGTCGCTTGTCTTACTAATGAGCCTGTTTATTTCTCTTCAGCGTAAATCAAGTTATTCAGCATCTCGTCGTTTACTTGAGGAGAAGCTGGTTCCGTTTGTGTGAATGAGTGGGAGGCGTGGGAACTGTCCCTAGAAGTCTCCCGGGCCCACAGCAGTGCTAAGGCTTTTATTCTCAGGTCACTAGGACGGTAACCACAGATCAGAGACCAGGAAGCCTTAGTAGGACGGCAACCCAGAGGCACACAGCTGTCCTTGGAACTCGGGCACACGTGCCGTACTGTCATGGTAAGATCAGTCTCTCTTCACCAGCCGCCTGGGCGGGGCGGACACACTGTGACAAGGGTTTAAGGGTTTAAGTCCCCTTGGGAGGGTCCCTAAGTGAGAAACCAGCGTGGCTGCGACCACGCCACCATGCGAGTGTCCTGCCGTGACCACCAGCGCCCGCGGACCCGCTGCTCCCTCCTCTGTGCCTGAAGCAGCCGCCACTGCCTCCCCGCAGCTCCCCGCCCACATCTCCCGCTGTCAGATGGACCGGTGGTCTGTTAGTCTAATCTTGGGAGAAGAGATGCTACAGAAAGCTTCTCCTTAACGGTGTTGATGTAAAAGTTGTACTGTGGCGACTGAGACTTTAGAAAAGAACGATGCCTGCTGGGAGGGGGCTCTCCACAAGTAACTGAATATCTGAACTCCAGGCCAAGGTGTGAGGAATAAAGCAGGGAGTTTCCAGGAAACATGTGAGGCAGAGGAAGGCGTGCCCTCAGGGAGAAACCAAGTCTACAAGGGAATGCCACCACCCCTTCCCCCATCGGCAGAGCCCGTGGGAGGGACCGTTCCCTTCACCACAGCCGGCAGGTGCCCACAGAGCGCGAGCGCAGGATCCACTCACCGACGGGGCTGCTCCCAGCTCCATTGGGCACCGTGAGGTCCGACGAGCTCAGCATCCCACCTGGGAGGGAGAGAGGACACGGGGTGAATAGGAACCGGCCTCCTTAGCAGCATATGAAGGAAGTGCACGGAGGTGGCCTGGCTCCACGCCTAAGGGACACCAGGCCAGTCTGAATGTGGCATTGATGGGTAACGTACATAGGTTAAGTTACAGGCCATCACTCCCTAAACGGTAACTCATAAGTAAGGATAAAAATAACAACCACCATAATATAACCACAATATAAATGATACATTAATCAATAATAACGCTAGGGAAGCTGTGCCGCACACTCGCAGCTGCCGGCCTGCTCTGCCCGCCCTGCACACCAGCTCGCTGCCGGGCCCTGCGTGTGCCTGCCTTGCGGGTGTCAGTGCTCGCTGCTGGGTGAGCAGTGCTCGGGGAGGCGCGCATCCACTGAGGGCGGCCGGCAGTGCACTGCGAACCCTGCCGAGTAATGAACACATTCGGGCAGGGAGAGATGCAAAAGCACCAACTCCAGTCAGTTACGTCCGTTCCGCCATTTTCAGCATGAATGGCCCAGACAACTTTAAATCTCTGCTCACGATGTCCTGCCCGTCCAAGCACGGCTGTCCCGTGAGGAAGGCTGACAGTGGCGGGTGGTATATACTGCTCCCCTGGACCTGGCGCAGTGCCAGAGCCACAGCAGATTGTCAAAAACACTTCAGCCCGGCCGGCATGGCTCAGGGGTTAAGCATGAACCAGGAGGTCGAGGTTTGATTCCTGCTCAGGGCAGATACCTGGCTCCATCCCCAGTAGGGGGTGTGCAGGAGGCAGCCGATCCATGATTCTCATCATTGATGTTTCTCTCCCTCCCTCCCTCTCCCTTCCTCTCTGAGGTCAATAACAATATATTTTTTAAAATACTTTAAAAGAAAGCCAGTTATTGTTTATTAAAACAATAATACTAAGAGCAGCAGCATTAAGAACTGCTTAGAGTAGCAATTTAGTTTGGGTTTTTTTTTACCCTTTTTGATAAAGAGCTGCCAGCACAGCCGGCACTACCTACCCGCACTGCCGGTGCTGGGCGGCCGCTGCGGGGCGCCGGGGGACACGGTCCTGTGCAGCGCGGCCTGCGGCGGCGAGAGCATGCCCGAGTCCGCCAGCGCGGAGCCGGCTGCCAGCGCCGGGGACACCAGGGCGTTCCCGGGGTTGGTGTAGGACAGAGCGTTCGGGCTGCTCACGGGGACCGTGACGGACATGGAGAAGTTCTGAGGCGGCAGCCCAGGCTGTAAAGAAAGAACAAGAAGAGAAGCTGTCAGTTTCATGTCCACCTATGTAAACGCATTCACTTATGAACTTCACTAACTCACTAGTTATTAAAAGCAGAGGATGGGGACAGATCCTTATAAATCTTCAACTCGCAGGTGTAAGCGCTTTCCTTTAGAATTATATTTAAACAGGAATATGTTTCACACGAACCTTTTCCATTTTTTATGTATTAATACATATATTCTGACATAATGTATGTGTTATATATTTCAAACATTCAGAGATGAAAAAGTCAACCTAATGTTAAAGTACTGTGGTCAAATTTAGACATTACAAAATATATCGTGTTACCAAGTTAAGCATAAATCATCACTTTAATGAAACCAGTTTAGTAACATTACATTTCTATTGGGAGATTCCCATTATAATAAAAAGGGCAAAGTGTGTAGAAATATTATAAACTTAATACATAGAATTTCAGACATTATAAATAGCCCTGGAATGATTTAATTGACTGACATTCTTAATGGACAAAACTAAAAACAATTAAGTTACATATGTAGCACAAAGCAATCCGAGGGTAACGAAAGGGAAAAAATAATCTAAACAATAAAATTAACACTGACAAGCTCTCTCTAAATTGTCTGATGATTAAATTATAACTATTATCAATGCTATCTTCCTTCCCTCCAAACAGTCCACACCCCCTTTAAAGTATTTTCTGTTTTCCTCCTTCATTCCTGCATAGACCATTTTCAACGGATGTGTTAACCATGATAAATAACAATCCTTTTTATAATTTAAATGAGAGAAAAACCTTTCCTCTTCAGACTTTTTAAAAGTGATTTGCAAAGTAAGGAAACACTGCTAATTCAAAGTTGGAAGAATACAGTTTATATATTCTATTCAATAGTGTATTTCAGGTAGAAAATTATAAGTCATTAACAGACACAAAACAATGGACATAAGATTTAAAATTTTTTCCAAGGTAAACACTTTTATTTACACAATATTTTTTGCAGCTTAACATTAACTGCAGGGTCACCAACATCCCTATGAGGTCAGAAGGAATTTTATTTTTTTGTTTGCTATTGTTTTGTTTTTAAAGACAACGATGGTATTAGCACAAAAATATGTCCTTAAGTCTATCTTTCATGAGTGGCGTGTACAGTAATAGGACTGCTCTGAAGAAATAACCCATGATGCATACTTCAGGGCATAGTTTTAAGAGCGTTAACTCTGACGGTGAAATAAATATCAGCATCAGAACCAACGTGTCCCGTGAGGCCTACACAACACTCACAGCGTTTGAAACTCAGATTCACAACAGCTGCCGTGAGGAGCTCTTGCCAACGGGGCTTCCAATGAGAACTCTTTGAAGAGCTGTCCAAGGAGCATGAGCTCAAAGAAAGACCGTTTCCTTATGGTTGGAGGCGTGAGCGTGGACAGTTCTGAACGACTATTCACTCTGCAACCAGGTTAAGAAGCTGCTTCTTAAACTGAAATAGAGCCGGGGCTCCCTTCCCCGGTGCCCACAGGCTCAGCAAAGCACAGATGTTGTTGCCAAGTGGTTTGAAGACATTTACAAAGAGCCAAGCAGTGAGCAGCTACGATCACAGCAACTACACAACACGAGGAAAAATAATTTTGAGCCCCACCAGCGGGGCTCAGTGGTTGAGCGTCAACCCGTGAACCAGGAGGTCATAGTTCAATTCCTGGTCAGGGCACATGCCGGGGTTGCGGGCTCCATCCCCAGTGTGGGGCGTGCAACAGGCAGCCAATCCATGATTCTCTCTCATCATTGATGTTTCTCCCTCTCCCTTCCTCTCTGAAATCAATAAAAATATATTGTAATAATAATTCTGAAACAGCCAATTTTTTAATAAATCTAACCACTTTATACCCCATAGTCTCAAGATCTATTTAAAGTGCATGAAATGTTTTTTTTAAGTCCTAGGAGGGAGAGGACAGTCATCTGCACCCTATAGTTAAAATCGCTGAAATTTAGAGCTGACGAGACCTTAAACATGATGTGAGGCAACCCACTCCTTTACAGAGAAGGAAACTGGAATCCAGGATGTGGTAGGTGCCCCACCCACAGGTACAGGGCGCAGTGGGAAGCGAGCCTGATTAGAACGTTTCTCCTCACGTCTATGTTTAAGGCACTGAACATGTATGATGAGATTTCAGCAATTTTGACCTAAAGTTCTATAAAGTAAAATACGCTTTTTTTTCTCCTCCTACTTATCACTGCCGTCACTGAAAATAAACAAGACGTGTGGTCAGTCTCTTCATGCACAAGTTAAAAGCACAAACCAGACGGTAGTACTCACTGCGATTTTATGATTCCGCATCATATTATCAAACTCCTCATTAATTTTTTTATACTTCTCTTCTGTATGTGGCGTTAGCACATAGGAAGTATCGGGGTCTGGGCTGTCGCACCCTCGGTGCTCCTTCTTGTTCAGAGCCTAGACGATGAAGTTAACAAAAAGGATCAACACATCACAAGTAGAGGCGAGGGAAGTACTTACAGGGCCTCGTTTGAACATAAAATCCCCCTCTTCATTTAGTTTGCTGAATCTGTCCTCCGAGAGTGGACTGTGCTCAAAGTAATCGTCAGCATCGGGGCTCTCACAACCATTAAGGCCTTTCTTTCTTAACGTCTGAAACACAATTGGAAAGTTCACACACACAGGATACTGACGTGCCGCGAGGTTTTCTGTAACGTCGACTACGAGCACACAGGAGCCACTGGCATGGTCTCACGTGATCACATGGACTTGGTTCCTCGGTGAGGCAGAAGCAAAATCCATGTTCCCTCTGCACCCCAACAGCAAAGGAGTGTTTGTGTGGGCTCTTCCTTTCCGAACTTGCAAGGGAATACTGACCCATGGCCACTGCTCTCCAGCCTCGGCCCACCCTGATGAGAGCCTCACCCCCATATGATCATGAGGACGCCCCGAGAAGTTAGGATGGTACCTTAAAAAAATGGACATTTCAGCCACTTCATCTACTGACTGTGCTCTGAGAGTTTATCCTAATCCCCAGGGAGAATCACGTCAGCACAATATCCCCAAAATTTCCTTCTTAATCTGCTCTGAAATACGACCATTTTCCTACCTAACTTTGAAGTATACAAACTCAAATACTTATTTAATATATGACAGTAACGACTCCCTATATGGAATGAACGTATTAGCGCCCTTACATCTTTTTAAAATTTGTAAAAATAAGCAACTCAGCATTATCTCCCCGGCTCTTTCCATAGCACTTCATGGGTTAACTTAATCCACTCAGGTGACTTCCTGGAGAATTTTCTCGAATGTCAGCAAGTATCCCTGCACCAAAATGACTTTTCTTCTTCTTATTATTAATATAGTGAAAATACTCTGCACAGCTGGGTTTCTGCTTTTAAATTTTTTTAATGAAAAATCATCATGAAATGATTTGTCCAGTATTTAAAACCAAGGGCTTGACAATCTATGGAATACTAACTTACTTCTAGACGGTCTGTTTTTAAAAGTCCTCGTGGGTCTTATTTTACAGAATTCCTGGGTCCAACAACTTAAGTAGCTTTGAGATTTGTTGATTTCCCAGCCAACCAAAGGGAAGCTTTAGGAAGGTGAAATTTTCCAGGTAAGCCTACCTCCCAGAGTTCATTTAACTAGGAAAGGGTTTGATCCATAGACCAGCACTAGATAAGTTCATTCATAAATAATTATTTAAATTTGATTGAGGAATCTTTTAAATTAATCCATCGTAACAGATTTTGGCCTCCTTTAAAACATGACTTACAATAACTGTGAATGCCACTTTGACTCCTCTTTTCTTGGAAGAAGTAAAAAGTAATCGCACAATACATTAAGATTTGTGACTTTTTTCTTAGTTTCTCTGAAGTAGTTATTTTACGATTTCACTTCACTAAATGTGATTTTCTTTTCATGCTTAAAGAACCATCAAAAATCATTAGTACAGATATATTAGCGTCTCAAACTACTCGGTATGTGCTAGGAGCCCCACGCACAAGGCCCGACACCCACCAGTCTCCGACCACAGATCCAGCACACCCTGCAGCTGGTCCCAGCACCGGCCTGAGCCCTCGGGGCTGCGGTCTCACTCAGCACAGGGACCGGTGCGCTTGGCCATAAAAGGTCCTGTTGTTTGGAACCCAGGATGAGGACAGGCGCCCTCCCCCCGCAGCGCCCGCCCTGCCAGAGCCTGCGAGCCGCTATCGCAGGAAGGTGTTAACACTCAGAACTCTGCTCCGAGGAGCTCCAGGCCCGCACCGCCCTGACACAGAACACACAGCAGGTGCCTCCGCACATGTCATCATGAGGCGGCCGCCTTCTCCCGGCCCCACGTCCCCGGACAGCTCCCTCCTCTTCCTCAGCCTTCCGAGTAGACGACGCACAGTCCTGCGCTTTCACTAACAGCGATCACCTAGTGCGTGTCTCTTTGAACACCTTTTGTTACAAAGAAACATGGCCTGTTTAGCAGTTACACCCAGTGTTCACTGCACAACGGTGGGGTCGGCCTGCCCGCTCTCCGGGCCGGCGGTCCTGGAGGGAATGCGAGCCGCTATCAGCCGCAGATAAGGACCTAATGTGCCTGCCGGGAGCCACTGCGTCCTTATCCCCGAGCACTGAGGACCCGCTACCTAAAAAGGCCTTTTCCGTCTCCTTATCGTGACCACACAGCCCACAGCGAGGGCTCCGGGCAGGCCGGGTGCTAACAAGTGGAATGCTGTGATCTGCGAGGCCAGGCGAGGCGGAGAAGACACAGGCCGGCCTGGGCTCCACGGCTCCCGGGAGCCGCCAGCTGCCTGGTCGGCAGGGCCAGGCCTGAGAAGCTGCGTGTTTAACTCCTGCCTAAGAGAATGAGCATGTTCCTTAGTGTGTGCCCCGTTCTGGGCTGGTAACTGTCAAATCCCACTCCACAGGAACGGGGCCTCCGCGCTCAGAAGTGAAACTACGGGCCTGCAAGTACTCAGAGGTGTCGGCCCGGCGTTAACTGCCCGGGCAGCTCAGAGTACATCCCTCCACGCTCCCGCCACCCACCCTCGCCCTCCCTTCCCCCAGGCAGCTGAGCAGCGCATGCTCCCTGGGTGCCGGCTGAGTGGGGAATTAGATGGAGCACAAGGTACAAATGAGCACGTGTGAAATAACAGAATAATGTCCTAAGTCGCAAGGAACTTAAACTCTTAGAATTTTTTTAATGAGAAAAGTTCTCCCTTTCCCCATTTTTAATAATTGTTCTCAATTTTGAAAGACACTTATGTTTCCTAGACAAGTTGAAAATACATAAAAACATTTAATTTTTTTTTTATTTTAATTGTGAAGAAAAGTACATCAAGCCCGGCCGGCGTGGCTCAGTGGTTGAGCATCGACCTATGAACCAGGAGGTCATGGTTCGATTCCCTGGTCAGGGCACATGCCCGGGTTGCAGGCTCGATCCCCAATAGGGGGCGTGCAAGAGGCAGCCAATCAGTGATTTCAGAGAGGAAGGGAGAGGGAGAAAGAGAAACATCAGTGATGAGAGAGAATCATGGATCGGCTGCCTCCTGCACGCCCCCTATTGGGGATCGAGCCCGAAACCCAGACATGTGCCCTGACTGGGAATTGAACCATGACCTCCTGGTTCATGGGTCGACCCTCAACCACTGGGCCACGCCTGTTGGGCCGTATGTACATTTTTGCATAGTCTACACATCTGCACACATCTCTCTAAAGTATTTGAGTGAAGCTGTTAGTTCATAAAATGTCCTTCAGTTGGACCAGGCGATGCCACACTGTTTCCCAGCAGCTGTATCAGCGGACATGTCCCACCTGCGTTGCTCTCATGACTAAGACAGTAAAGCACACGTCGTATCTACTGGCCATGTGGGTTTTCTCTTGTGTGAAGTGCCTGTCAAGTCCTTTGCCAAGTTTTCTCCTGAGCTGTTTCTCTTCCTTATTGCTTTAGAGCCATTGTTTATTTGTAATCAACACAAGTCCTTTGCTAACTGTATGCGCTGTAGAAACCTTTCCCCATGCTTCGGCATGTTTTTTTTAATACTTGTCTTTGGATGAAAATGGTTCTTAATTTTAATAAAGTCGAATGTCCCCACTTTCTCCTTTACAGTTTTCCCTGATGGCAGTAATTTTTATGTCTTGGATAAGATGCTTTCCCTTCCTCAACATGATGCACACATTTTCCTATTTATCTTCTAAGAAGTCTGATCATTTTGCCTTTCCCAGTGCGGGTTACACTTTCCGTGAAGGTGGCTTTTCCCAGAGCACACGGCTGGCTGCGTAGGCGCTGCAGTGTGTGTGTGTGTGGGGGGGGGGGGGGGGGGGGGTCCGGGAGGCACAGACTGCCTGACAGCAGAAGCACCCGGACTTTTCCTTCAGGACACAGCCTGCACCCCACTTACTCTCCCTTCCCCAAGTGAGACCCACTCTTCTTCCTACACCTCAGCATTACTAACAACCTATGGAATTAAGAGATGAGAGAACAGTCTATTTTCAAAAGCTGTAAACCTCTTTAAAATGCTCAACCATGTGGCTCAGTGGTTGAGGCTGGACCCATGAACCAGGAGGTCACGGTTCAATTCCCAAGGGCCATGGGACAAATGTCAAATGCCACAGCCTGGTGTTCAAGGCGCTCTCCCCATCAACCGTCTCCACCTGCCCCTTCCTTACCCGATCACTCCCCTACACAAACCTACTCCACACTAGGGTGCGCCCGGCCGGCCTGGCTCAGTGGGGGAGTGTCCACCTATGAACCAGGAGGTCACAGTTCGATTCCCAATCAGGGCACATGCCAGGTTGTGGGCTTGATCCCCAGTGTGGGGCGTGGAGGAGGCAGCCGATCCATGATTCTCTCTCATCGTTGATGTTTCTCTCTCCCTCTCCCTTCCTCTCTGACATCAATAAAAATATTCTTTTTAAAAATTGGAAGGTGGATAAATGAGTGTCGTGTCTTTCTCACTATCTGTTTATCCCAACACCAACAGCTTTAGAATGTATTTAGCACAGCGCTCCCAGACAACATACAGATCCAACTCCACAGGCACAACACACGTGTCCTCACGCTGCAGACCATGCAGGTGCGGCTAACAACACAGGACTCCCGCCCTTTCTCTTCACAGTGCGTCCCAAAGGGCTGGTGTGTAGGACACATGGAAATGCATCTACAGTTGACTCCACTTTAATAGTCAGCGCTCTGCCAAAGGACATTCAGGTAAAACCCTGCCGATTGTAGAGACGAACAAATGTGCACCCGGAAATGGGTGAATTCAGCTTGAGGCCTTAGGAGAGCTGCTTGCCAGGTTCCCAGTCAGTTACACTTGACCATATTGCATAAGGACACACACTAGAGCCGGCCGCTTATAACGGTTTATATGCTTCCATTTCATGCTACACGAGAAGGCTAAAGAGTCTAGACCACCGCACACCAACGCGTTAGAAGCTCGTGGATATAAAATCCTCAGCTGGAAAAAGCTGATCTCAGTGCGTTATCCAACTCGGGCAGGAGGAACGGGCACTGGCTTCAGCTGGAGCTCTCCAATAACACCACGGCAGAGCCCACGCTCACAGGAGCCCGTTACTGTTGTCCAATGAGCAAATGGACATCAGAAAGAGGGCTTGCAATGACTACAGCTGTTTGAAAGGGAGCTCGGAAAACGGGAAATACTTACAATCGCATTCTAAAAATATCTTTAAGTGAGATATCTGTAAAGCGCTGTGAAGTGTCTGGGCCCTAGGCAGCTCGATATGAGGATTTGTCATTTCTCTTATCTGGTGAACTCGGGGTGGCTCAGAGTCAGTGCTGCATGAGCATAAGCCAGGGCCACGGCTGACAGAAGGATTCAGACGTGTGCGCACTGCTAGTGTGGCCAAGTTGTGGCACCTTCTATGTGGAAGAACATCTTACAGGTGCACCCACCGCTGTCTGAAACACAGGCGACCTCAGAAAGGCATTAACACACAGCAAAGGAGAAGCAAGCCTGAGCATGCATTCTACCACAGCAAATGAGTCCCTTATCATCAACTGTCTCCTACCCTCTGCATTTATGAACTTCATAAAAACCTGCTGGTAAGAGTTATGTTCCCTCTACGAATTCCAACTCTAAAGAAAATATCAGAATCCCAGTGGGAACCTGGGCTGCAAAAGTTCTCCTTCCTATTGAAGCAGACGTAGCAACACAGGAGACGGCTGAGAAGTGCTGAGACCTGCTCCCCGACACTCGGACACAGAGATGGAGACGGAGTGTCTCCTGGAAGCTCTGGGGGGACCGAGTGAGACCGTATTCTTCCTGGTCTCTGAGGAGGCACACGCTGCCTGTGCAACGCACGCTCGACTTCTGGGGCCCAGAGCGACACTGCTGCCCCCGCCACAGAGCAGAGAATCAGGTCAGAAGGTGGCCGCGCCTTCCACGGGAAACCAGCTCCGACATCTATTTGCTGACAGTATTACAGACAACTCTGTTTTTTTGGTTGACTTAAGGCACTGCAACCTTGTATAAGAAATCGAGATTTTAAAAAGAAGATATCATTTTAAACTAGATACACAGGGATCATCCCCATTTCAAGAAAATCCACTTATGAAATCTCTGTTAAATCGAACCCGAATGGTGATCTCCTCATTTACAAAGTTATGACTCAAAATTCATTGTGTTTCTATAAAGGGAAAAGGCTGCTGCATAGTTCGAGCTGGATGTAAGTGATGAGATGGACCAAAAATGCTCAGTGATATACAGTAATTTACAGTGAAGGGGGCGTGGCCAACGACGTCACCACGCAGTTTAAGCAAAGCGCTCAACAAGCGCCAAACAAAAGCGTCAGACACTGTCAGGGCGGCTCCCGAGTGAGCCACTGAATACAACCCGGCAGATCAAGCAGCAGAGACGAGTCCTCGCTGTAATTATGCTGCACTTTTCCTTCTATTTTCAAACAATTAACTGCTTTAAAAGTAACAGAAGGGCTCTTTTAATACAAGAAGGAGAATTTTTTTTTTTTTTTTGGCAGTCACAATTACTGTGAAAAAAGGAATGGCTAAGGCAGAGAAATATAGAAAAAACGTATAGATCTCATTGTCAGATCTATAATATAATCTGTGGCAGCAAATAGATTCCTACACAATAAAGTATCTTCACCTAAATTTCAATTATTTGAATGGGATCTAGATTGGAGCTTCATTCCTTCTTTTAGAGTTGGTTGTGATCATTTCACATGGTTTCAGTACTTTCACCAAGGAAATACCTAATTTATTGAAATCATTTTCTAATATTATGAGATTAAGCCAAAGTGTCTCTCTTTTCAAGGAGTAAAATAAATATGAATAAAAATAAAGCAAAATCTCCAAATATAACAAATAAGACAAAAGTAAAGACTGAGCTAACTGTAAATGCCATTAGGAACACACACGGGACGCTAGCTTTCATGAGAAGAGTTTGCAAGGGGAAGCATGCTGGTCCTCCTTTTTCAAGGCTTTGTTTTAAAACACCATTTCTGAATAGAGAGAAATCGTTCTAAAAACAATCCCGTCTCTTTCCTTCCCGCCAATGAGGTTGGCGGAATGACGATACGGACGGGCAGCAGATGGAGGAGAATGGGCCATCCTTCCCCCACAACTAAAGCGCTATTAGCAAAAGAGAAATCGTATCGACATCCCTTCCTTTCACTTCATTAATGGTTAGAGTTGTGGGCAATCACTGACATAATCACACAATTAAGACATTAAAGCTGTAACTCAGAGTGATAATCGTTTCTTAGAATATTAACTTAAAAACAGGGGACGTGCTACATGATGCCGGGTCTATGGTACCACAGCCTCGTTTCTTGTGTCTCCATGAGTAGGACACGGTTATAGCCGAAGTGGTTCATCCCATGCAACAACTAGATCCTCCCAAGAAATGATCCAGCCCGGCTGGTGTGGCTCCGTGGTTGAGCATCGACCTATGAACCAGGAGGTCACAGTTCCATTCCCGGTCAGGGCACAGGCCCGGGTTACGGGCTCGACCCCTGGGGGGCGTGCCGGAGGCAGCCAATCAATGATTTCTCTCATCACTGGTGTTTATCTCTCTCTCCGTCCCCCTCCCTCTCTGAAATCAATAGAAATATATTTAAAAACAAAGAAATGACTCAGAGACAAGATGTACCTATGACTGATCGGTATCTGGGATACAGAAAGCATCTAACAGTCACAGCCGTTACAGGAAAGACGCGGTGACGCCTGCGGTGAGGCGGAGGGGCCGTTACCTCGACGATGTCCGAGTTGGTGCGGCTCTCGTGCGGCTCGTTGTACTCGGTGTACTTGAGCAGCACCTTGTCCATGTCGGTGCTGGCGTACTGGAACAGCTTGTTGGAGCTGTTGAAGATGATGAGCGCGATCTCGCAGTCACAGAGCACGCTGAGCTCATAGGCTTTCTTCATCAGCCCGAACTTCCTCTTCGTAAAGGTGACCTAGGCAGGCAAAGGGGAAAAGGCCTTTTTTATTAAAAGCTTTAGTAGTCGCCCTGCCGGGGTGGCTCAGCGGTTGAGTGTCGACCCAGGAACCGAGAGGTCACGGTTCGATTCCCAGTCGGGGCACAGGCCCGGGTTGCGGGCTCCATCCCCAGTGGGGGGTGTGCAGGAGGCAGCTGATCCATGATGTTTCTCTCTCATCGATGTTTTTCTCTCTCCATCCCTCTCCCTTCCTCTCTTTCTAAAAATAAATTAAAAACATTTGTAAAAAGCATTAGTAGTACTTGAATATAGGCTCCCTGAAAATGAGTCTTCTTAATGCTGAGTCCGAGTTTGAAGATGGAAAAGGTTCCTAGCTTCACGCCCCCCACGAGCCTCTACCTCCCCATCTGCCATAGTGCGACAGTCCCGAGTGGATCTGGTATCTCCGTGGGCTCTGGTAAGGCAGCCTCCCAGGGGCTACTGCTTTACCCCTGGCCCTGTTCTCCTGCAGAAGGCAAAGGACCACAGAAGGAAACAGGTGCCAGTGGCCCCTGACCGTCTGGCTTTAAGTGGTTCCCACCAGAAACCCCCAGTCCTCCCTCCAGGAACCCCTCGTCACTCGACTCTTCCCCCCACAACTGCACTGAGCACACCTGACCTAACGCGGCCTCTCCCAGGCCCTCGTGTCGCACCCACTGAAACGCACAGCCCAGGACCAGCCGCTCCCTCATGTCCTCTCAGCGTTCTTCCCATCCCTGCAGGCCTCTCCAACAGGGACCCATCTTTGTTCAGCCTGGAAGATCCGTCCTTTTTGCTCCCCAGTCTCTTCTAAATTATTTTTCCCTCCTTCCCCTTCAAAAACCCCAGGTACTCTAAGCTCACACCATGGCATTTATACCACCCACCCCCCGTGGCAGGCACCCAGCGAGCCCCGGCCCTCTCCCTCGCACACTGATGGGCATCACCTACCCACCTCTGCCTAGCCCGGCTCGTATTCTGTCTCTGGTGACTCAGCTTGGGGGGGGGGGGGGGGGGGGGGAGATCACTGCAAACACCGTGGCCTCTCAGTTCCTGCGTCTCCCAACGCCAGATGGTCAGCCTCTACCACACGCCAAGTGCCCGCTCCTGAAGGCGCCTGTAACTCCGCCCCCAGCAATCAGCTCCCCCGTTCCGCTCCGCCGGCCCCTCTCCAGCTGTCCCACGTGTGCTGTGTCTCCAGAAACTCCTTCACCTTTACCAACCCCCGTTACTCATCTCACCACGCTGGTACCGTCTGTCCTCTGCAGATCCCATGGTCCATCACTATTTTCTCTCCCTGCAAACACAACTTCCTCCCTCTTCCCTCTTCATATAGTTGCCTGCAGAGCCCCGCCCAGGGGCCGACCCCCATTCTTATACCCATGATCCCTGCGTCTCTGTCCAAGTAGCTCACACTCCTGGGCGCGCACACACACACACACACACACACACACACGCACACACAACCACTTGGTGTTTCTAAACTGAAGATCACAGACCTCAACCAACCCTCAGTGTTGCCTGGCAACCAGGACTTGGTGTGTCTGACGGGCCCGTTCTCCCAGTCAGCTACTTCCTACCTCCCTCCCTCCAATCCCCTCTCCGCTGAGGAAACAGAAATGGGCGGGAGCTCTCTCATCTCCCTTCTCATCCCAAGTCCGTCCGTTCAAACGCTTCATGTACCTTCCCACGCCCTCCCGTCTCTGCTGTTGGTGATGGCACTTCCGCTCCTTTTCCTTCCCGTACACTCCAGGCTCCTCCCGACCAGTGGCCCCGTCCTCTCCTGACCCCGCCCTGCTCCTCAGGTGCCGCCCCTTCTTGCCCTACCCCGAGTGCACATGCCTGATAGAAACACCTATACAGTGGGGCCTTGACTTACGAGTGTCCCGACTAACGAGTTTTTCGAGATACGAGCCGTCTCTTGGTGATTTTTTGCTTTGAGTTTCGAGCTAAAATTCGGGTTACGAGCCAGCTTCCGATACCCCACCGCTAGTTGGCGCAGCGAACGTCACAGTGAACGCCACAGCATCAGCCCAGCATCACGTGTCTCACTCGTTCACTTTTTGATTTGACATACGAGTGATGTGAGTTACGAGCTCCGTCACAGAACGAATTAAACTCGTAAGTCAAGGCCCCACTGTACCTTCTCCAATCTCATGCCACCCATTCGCCTCAACCTGCTGCCCTCAGACTCCATTCCCCGTGATCCATGAAGACTTGTTAACATCCCCATATCCTTCCGTTTATGTGACTGAAGTCAGTGGTCACTTTTGTTCACAACTTAGTCTATATCTCAGCGAGGCTCCAGAACACGCCCGCTCCGCCCCCCCCACCCCGCACCCCCCACCACAGTCCCGGGGCCTGTTCCTGCCGTTCCTTCCTAGGGCGTCACCTCTGGCTTTCAGCACTTACAAGGCTTACTCAAGGGCAATCAACAGTCTGCAGACACAGAGCAAGCATCAGAAGCACAGCCGACCTGCTGGAATCAGCCCTAGGCGGTGTTGCTCAGTGGGTAGAGCATCGGCCTGAGGACTGAAGGGCCTTGGTTCGATTCCAGTTGAGGACATGTACCTCAGTTGCAGGCTCAATCAGGGCACGTGAGGGAGGCAACTAAGAGATGTGTCTCTCTCACATCGATGTTTCTCTCTTTCCTCCCTTCCACTCTAAAAATCAATAAAAATAAAAAGAGATGTTGGAATTATCGGACCAGCAATTCAAAACAGCTATGATTACCAAACTAAGGCTCTCATGGAAAAAGTAGACAGCATGCAGCAACAGGTAAGCAGAGAGGTGGAAATTCTTTTCCTAAAAAATTCTTTTTAAATGCTGGCAATAAAAACACTAACATAAATGATTGTCTTTGATGGGTCCATCAGCAGGATGCAACTAATGAGGGAGAAACCTCCGAGCTTGAGGCCATGTCAACAGAAGCTGTAAATAGCAGCAAGAGAAGAAAGAGAAATAACAGAAGAAATATTTGAATCACAACATTTGAGAATTTCCCCAAATGAATGTTAAGACACCGAACCACAGATCCGGGAAGCTCAAAGAACACCAAGCAAAATAAATGCGAACAACAAACAAACAAAATCCCCTCCAAACCCAGAAACGACAGCAAGGCAAATGATATATAAGCTACAAAAATCAAAGATAAGAATAACCTGAAAGGAGCCAGAGGGGAAAAAAGCACCTTATCACTGAGTGTAAATTAAGAGCTGCATCCAGGTTCTCCTCAGACACACGCAATGCGGACGAGCACACGGATACGCTTCAAGTGTCGGAGGGCGGGGGAGGACCCACCAACCTGAAATGCTGTAGCTTGAGAAATTGTACTTTAAAAGAAATAAGACCTTCTCAGACAAACACAAATTGTTGTGCACAAGCAAAACACAGTTTGTTATTGTATTATTATTTATTACTAGTGGCCCGCTGCATGAAATTTGTGTATGGGAGAGGGGGTCCCTCAGCCCGGCCTGCATCCTCTCCAATCTGGGACCCCTCGGGGGATGTCCAACTGCCGGTTTAGGCCCAATCCCAACCGGCAGTCGAACAACCCTCTTGCAATCCGGGCTCCTAACCGCTCGCCTGCCTGCCTGATCACCCCTAACCACCTCTGCCTGCCTGATTGCCCCTAACTGCTCCCCTGCCAGCCTGATTGCTCCTAACCACCTCTGCCTCAGCGCTGCACCAGGGGCCCAGGATTCCCTCCTCTAGTCGGCCACAGGCACCCAGGACCCAGGCTTCCCTCCCTCTGGCTGGCCACAGGCACCCGGGACTGCGAGGTATACAGTTTTTCTCTCTCTCCTGAGCCACAGCTGCAGGTGCTGGCACTAGGACCACAGGCAGGGGGCTTTGTCAGGAAGGACGTCCAGAAGATGTCCAGTCTAATTAGCATATTACCCTTTTATTAGTAGAGATTTACTGAAGGCCCAATGCATGAAATTCGTGCAAGAGTAGGCCTTTCTTCCCCCGGCTACCAGCATCGGCTTCCCTCTGGCACCCAGGACCTGGGCTTCACCTGGGACCCGGGCTTCCCTTGCAGCCCGGCTTCGACCAGAAGGACATCTGGTCTAATTAGCATATTATGCTTTTATTATTCAAACAACTGTAAACCTACTTTTGCCCACCCGGTACATAAATGATGCAGAATATTTGTGATAACAAGAGTTGTAAAAAAATATGATTATTTTTTGGTTAACCTGAAAATTTAACTGACCAGAACACATTCACTGATAGCAGTAGTTAACTTAAGAATTACCTACATATGAAAATAGAGGTGATAATTTTAAATGATCAATATGTAGGATACTAATAATGAAATGTACAGAATAATAAATATATTATGAAAAATGTACACAATTAGTGTACATAAAATCACTGCACGGATTTTACTTTTTTTCTTTCAGCCTATGTTTTTGTAATTAACACATATGATTTCTGAAATAAAATGTTTCCTTAAAGCACATGATAAAATGCCAAAACTTTCTGATTGCTAAAATATGTAATTTAGTCTAAAACTAAAAATATTTAGACTTAAAATTATGTGTAAGAAAAATCCAACGTTTATCCTACACTCCTTTTTAAAGAAAAAATATGTACATCTGTTAAATAGATAAATTAAGACGTTCATTTACCTGCCGGTTCCTTTCATCCATTATGCGTGTGATTTGTATTTTCTTCCGCCCCATTTTCGGTCACCTTTCCTCCCTTCTGTTCCAAATATTTAATTCAAAAATTATTTTTCTTCAATAGCCTAATGCATCATACACGGCTTCTGTTACTGCAGCTTCTAGTCCCAGGGCTACCGCTGAAATTTTCTGTAAGATCTAAAAGAAAACACAAATTCGAAAATTTAGGTTCTATAGATTTGCAAATCATGACAATGCTGTACCAATTTCAAACCTGTTTTGATGCTGCATGCGGACGGGAGTATGAGTTGCATTTCTGGTCACATTAACCAGTAAGTAATAAGGTGAAGCCCTTCCTCCCAGGCCGGGCCCTGGCCGGGGCACGTGCGGGAGGCAGCCCATCGATGTGTTTCTCTCACATCGATGTTTCTCTCTGTCTCTCCCCCTCTCTTCCACTCTCCCTAAAAATCAATGGAAAAATATCCTCAGGTGAGGATTAACAAAAAATAAAAAAAGTTGAAGCCCTGTTCACTCGACCCCTAAAATATCTCTTAAGTCTTTTTGTACCTCCAGTCCTGGCTACAAGCGTGCGACTGTGAACTCTTGAGTTTTTCCTCCAGGCTTGTGACTATAGCAACAAGAGCCAAGACTTAGGAGATTTTTCTGTGTGCCAGGCGCTTTTCTAAATACCGGATACGTTTTCATTCATTCAACCCTAACTGCAATCTTCTGAGTCATTTGATAGCTAGGATTACTGAAACACAGAGATAGTATGTAACGTGTCCAGGGTCACACAGTAAGAGGCATAGCATAGAATATGAACAGAAGGAGTCTAGCTCCAGAGCTTCTCCTCTTAAACATTATCAAATACCCTCAAAGGCTTCTGATGGCTAACAATCTGATAACTCCAATCTGCTTTTACAAACTTCCTGCAAACTGCCACCGACACCAGCAAAAGTACGATTTGTCAACCCACAAAGACACTCTACTTCCCTAATAATATGCACTTACTGTAATGCTTTTCTGTTGGCTATTTAATGAACCCTCATCCATCGGAACGGCATTTCCCTGATGAAGCCAAAATCAATGCCCCCGTAGAATCAACCCAGCGCCCTGCTCGGTGGGTGTGGCCTATGAGCCCCATGTCCATTTTCCTCTGACTCTGGGTCATTCAAAAACTAGGATTTTCTATTCCCTTTGTCTCTCTAGTGGAATGACTGGCCATGATATAATTTGTCATGTTGTGAATGACAGTTGTGTGAAAACCTAGTGCTTTCAAAACTTGCATGATAAAAATACTTTTGGAGGGATGGGGCGCAAATACTAGGACATTGATAAATTCACAGACCAAATGCTATATAATTCCACTTACATGAGGTATTTAGAGCTGTCAAATGCACAGAGACAGAAACAGTAAACAGGCAGTTGCCAGGGTCCGGAGGGAGGGGGTGGAAGTTAGGGCCAATGGGTGCAGGGTTTCAGTAGGAGATGATGGAGCGGCTCTGCAGATGATGGTGGCGATCCTCGCTCGGCAATGGGCAGCTACTTAATGCCACTGACTGTGCACTTCAACTGGCTAAAGTGGCAAAGATCACTTCACTACACTTTCAAAAAATACAATACTCTAAAAAGTATGCATGCACCTTTAAAATAATTGCAGGAGTATTATTAAACTCCTTTAATACAAGGAGTTTTAGTAGAAATAGCAACATTTAAAACCTACCTTGAAAACTAAAACTCATGTTTAACGAACACCACTGGGCACTTTTTTGCCCATAGAGAAAGTAATTTATCTTACCGTAGGGGGCAAAAATGAGTCTAATTAAATGCCAGGCCTATCACTGTATTCAGGCAAAATTAATACAGTAAAAAATCAGTTTAAACTGAACTCTCAGGTAACTGAATTATTTTTTGTAGAATGTCATTTAAAAAAATCAGGAACTAGAGTTTAAGCAAGATTCCCAATATGGGTTCTGTTGTCTTTATTTGCAAGATACCAGAATCTAGCACTCAAATTCAGACCAAGTCATTCTAATACTGATTATAGATGTTCAGTCTTTTACAATCAATTTTGTTTACTGTTTTAAAGAACCTGTGGTTTAAGTACATCAATATTTTAAGAGCACGGACTTTAAACAGAAGGTGAACTTTACTTCAACTTGGCCCTTATTAAGTAAACACCACTCTTTGAGGTCGCTCATCAGAACACACCATTTGGATGATTCTAATAATCAACTACCTGTTAAATTTTATCAAAAGCTACTAAAATAAACTTTCTAATAAAGTAACTATGTACAGTCAACAACTGAATGCTTTTAACAAACAAACAGGCATCTATCATGAGAAAATCTATAAGGATTCATTCCTTCTTTAAAAGAGAGGAACTTAAGAATTCAATTTTGGTCACATTAAACTTGAGATGGTCATGGATCAGGCAACTGGAAATGTCAAGTAGGAAGCTAGACATAAGGCTCAGACATCAGCGCTAAAGATACACTTTGGGGAATCTTGGGCATCTTGATGACATTAATATTGGAGGGAAAATGTGCCCACCTTGGGGTAAAATATAAAATGAAAAGGAAGTAAGCAACAGGGAACAAAACATTTAGTATTGTCTTTGAAAATCAGTCACTCAAAACTATCCTCTAGAGCAGTGATGGCGAACCTTCTGAGCTCGGCGTGTCAGCATTTTGAAAAACCCTAACTTAACTCTGGTGCCGTGTCACATATAGACATTTTTTATCTTTGCGACCATAGTAAAACAAAGACTTATATTTTTGATATTTATTTTATATATTTAAATGCCATTTAACAAAGAAAAATCAACCAAAAAAATGAGTTCACGTGTCACCTCTGACACGCATGTCATAGGTTCGCCATCACTGCTCTAGACTGAAGGTTCTTAAATGATTTGATCCACATTTAAAATATTTTTTCAAAAAGAAACCTAAATTTCAGCTTCCCTTGAAAAATATTCCACTTTCAAAAATTCTAAGGAAATAAGACAATGACAAATATATGTAAATGGATGTTCATCCAGTGCGATCCACATAGGAACCACAAGGGCAAATAGCATGTAAGCACAGGGATAACCTGTCTGTGTCATAAAATATGGCAGACAGTGTTTCCAGATTTGGTTGTAATGTAAAGAATCTAAAAAACAAAACAAAAAACTAAGGATTTTCTCAAAGGAAACCATACTATGGCAAATCCTAACCAAATGACTAAAATAATCATTTGAAAAAGTCTTTTGAGCAGTCCAAATGAACAGAAAATTTACATAAGGGGGTACAGTGTAACATCAGACTTTGTCAAAAACTAAGCAAGTGGACATAAAAGACAGACACACAGAGAAGGCAATAAAACAAACAAACAAACAAACAAAACTAGGTGAGTTATTTCAGAAACTATTTCACAACATATTACCAGAAATAAAGAGGGACATTTCAAGACAGTGGACCCAATTCATCAAGAAGACATTAAAAAAAAAAACACTAAATATGCATGCACCTAATTATAGAGTTTCAAATTCCATGAGCCAAGAAGTAAAAGGAGAAACAGACCAGCCCATAATCAGTGCTGAAGATTCCCATACTGCTCACTCAGCAGTTACTGGAATAATCGGAAATCAGAAGGGATAAGTCTTGAAACACTCTATCAACCAATGTGACCAAGTTAACATTTCTAGAAAACTCCACTCAACAACTGCAGAATGTTTAATGCACACCAAACAGTCACTAACGCAGACAACATCCTGCACTTATAACAAATACACAAGTATGTTCTTGGACTACAACAGAATTAAATTAGAAGCCTACAGAGAAAAATACCCATAAGAGGTCAACTCTCCCCAAACTGGCCTGTAAGATAAAAACATTCATAATCAAAATGCCATCAGGCATTTTTGTAGAGAATGACCAGCTGATTCTAAAATACATGAAGAGAAATGGAAAGAACCTAGAATAGAAAAACTTAGAAATAGAAGAACAAAATTGGAGGATTTATACCATTTGCTTTTAAGACTCACCATAAAGCTACAGTATAATCAAGACAATACAGTGTTGTCATTAAGGACAGATTTATAGATTAATAAGAACAGAACAGAGTCCTGAAATACACCCACATATAATGGGCAACTGATTTTCAACAAAGATGCCGAAGTAATTCAACAGGGGACTATATTAGCTTCTCAAAAGTGTTACATTTGCAAAGAAATAAATCGCATCCCTTACCTCACACCATATAAAAAAAATTAACTCAAAATGGATCACAGACCTAAAACAGAAGCCCAAAACAGTTCCAAGACATGAAAGAAAAAAAAGGTTAGAAAAATTTTTGCCCAATCTCTGTGCCAACTCCTCCCATTTCTACTCCAAATTAGGGCAGAAGTATAGGGGGAAATCCCTAATCGGAAGCTGTTGAGTCAACATATGAATCTATTCAAAAGAAAAGAGCATTCATTTCCCATCTAAGTTCTCAGAGTAACTCGTAAGCAAGTAGTTATGAACTCACGCATCACCCTCAGAGCCATGGAAAGCCTGTCATGAAGAATGAGACACTGGCGACACCCTGGAGCTTAGTTAGGGAAGGAAGCCTCGTAACTTCCTAACGCTTAAGCATGACCCAGAACAGAGCAGCTGCAGTTACGCACAGAGCCATCAGCAAGGCTCAGAGAGGGCCAGAGTTCTGAGCAACGGGCAAGAGAGTTCTGAGGCCAAGTGCTCCCTCCAGTGCTCCACCTCCCATCATTCCGTTTTGAGCAGTTAGTGACTTAGGAGAAATGTCGATAAGATGAAAAAGAAAGAAAATGAACATTCAGAGATTGACACAAGACCAACCAAGGATTCTATTTTAAAGTGTGAATGAGACATCCTTAGCCCCATCCTGCCTGGACATATATAAGTTTTGGTCTGAAGGATACTTTGCTTCGACTGAAAAACAATGCCTGTTCTCCATGTTCTCCTAAACTGAAAGATATAAGAATACACTGTTCTTCCAAGTTTAACAATAAAAATATAAAGCTACAAGAAACTGATATCAGAATAGTGTATTCTAACAAGGAACTCATTTTCTAAATTTATAAAAGTACTTTCTAACATATTCAAGGAAAAAATTAGACCTTATGTTAAATAGCAAAACTATTCTTACAATGACAAGAACGACGACGAAAAGTCTTAAGTACCTTTCCCAAGGTTTTTACTGACATAACCAGGCTTAATCAACGAGATCGAATATTTGAAATGTTAATGCTAACTTATTATAACATTCCAGAAATACCCCCTGCTAACACTTTCCAAAATTCCACTCTTTTAAAATAGTCTAGCCCTAACCAGTTTGGCTCAGTGGATAGAGCGTCGGCCTGCAGACTCAAGGGTCCCAGGTTCGATTCCGGTCAAGGGCATGTACCTTGGTTGCAAGCACATCCCCAGTGGGGAGTGTGCAGGGGGCGGCTGATCAATGTTTCTCTCTCATCGATGTTTCTAGCTCTCTATCCCTCTCCCTTCCTCTCTGTAAAAAAAATCAATAAAATATATTTTTAAAAAAATAGTCTAATGTCGATGTAGTTTTTCCCCTATTAAAAACAAAAAGGTAGACTTCAGATGAGGGTTCACTCATGAAAACTTCTGAGTAAGACTACACATCTTACTGACGTATTGGAACCATTAACCTGGACCAATAATGCTTAAAATCGAAATAGAGCACTCCAGGGCCTTGCAATTATGGGCCTATGATTTAAGGCAATAATTCAAAGTCACACAAAAAAGCCCACATTTTTAAGCATCTCCTAAATTAGCTTAATTTTTTTCCATTGACCCTTCCCATCTTTCAAGAAACAGGGCTAGATTTGTCCTCTTCATCTGTTATTTGAAAACTCCTTCCTCAGCTTATGCAATTCTCCTCACACCCTCCCATCCTCCTCATTCTTGCCACAATAAACACAGACTACCTACTGTAGATATTTTTCTTCTTTAAAAAAACCAACAAACAAGGTAACTGATATGGAGGTGGCAGCGATGAAAAGATCTATGTTATCTGAACAGTGTCAGATAAACTATCACTATATACTCTTATGCACTTCAATTGGACTCTATAAATCCTTAATTCATCTATATTAATCCCCAAGATAAACTCCAAAATGACTGCCATTCAAACTCACAGACAGTCTGAATGGGTTATAGTTAACTCCCAAAGTTAGATGTTTAAACAAAGCATTTCCATGGTACTTATTTACTTCATATCAGAGAAAAATGAAAAGTGTCTTACTAGAAACGACGTATCAACAAAAAGTGCACTTAGATAGGATCCTTGAAGAAACTTCTTCTTTGTGACTTTTTCACAAAATGCGACTCCTTAATAAAGAAAAAATATGAGATGGGTTAGTAATTGCTCTTAACTCCGACACAGAATTAAATATATTTCATTATTACAAATTCTAACAACATTATGTCTGGGAGATAGCTCCACAAATACTTGCTGAATAATAAAAAAATAAATGTTTAAAAGTCAATTGTTTTATTTGGCTAAGAAATATAATGTTAGGCCACTGAGCATGTCTAATGTCACTAATCCATTTTTTCAGGAAGTGTGACTGAAATGTTCAGTAACATTGTATGCACTCCAAGATTCACCAACTGGCTCCCTGGGTTCCATTTCCCCATTCGCTAAGTATATCACATGATAATGCTTTCTATTCACCTGATACACACAGCCTACTGAATTTATGGTTGGATAAAATAGTTGAGAATGCAGTACAGTGAACATTTCCATTTAGAAAGAAAACTGTCCATGGGTGATTTCTATTGCCAGAATACATGTTTGTATTCGTATACAATATATATACTTGTAGCTTTCACTGTCTTTCAAGGGAACATAACACGAAAATGACCATAAAATGCCAAAAATGAATATAAAACTGATCAATGTCAATAATTCACATTAACAAAGGAACACTGGGAATACTAACCAATGAATTAGTGCATAAAAAATAATCCAGTCCTGCTACATTTTTGCTTGGAAATAGTAGCAAGACATTTAGGCAGAAAAGGGAAACATGGTTAAAAACTATGCCTCTCTGTACCCCAAATGCCAGGCTAAATTATGATGCTAATCCAATAATGCAGACTTGCATGACTGGGAGACTTGCATGACTGTAGTGCTTGTATAATTATCTACCATGAAACACACTCTCATCTTCAAAAAATAAAACCAAAACTAAAATGTTAATGCTTTAGCCAGTTGTAAATAAGTTTCATATATTGAACCTCTAAATTCCACTGCTTGTCCAGGCACGGGCTAGACACCTGTTCCTCTAACTGCTGCCCCGCCCAAACCTGGTCCCAACCAACCACCTAGCTCCCTCTACTTCTAACTAACTTACATGGACTACAAGCCATTGCCCAAACTATCAAATCAATGTCTATGACTTTCTTCAGCTTTTTACCCAAGTGACCGAAGAATACCCCATAGATATGGCACGTTAGTAAAAAGTCCTTCATGAGAAAAAGAAAGCGAGAGAGAAAGTACTGCGGCAGGAAGGGGACTAAACCATGAGGAAAGGTATCCAGGGAAGACCCAGTGTAAGAATAGTAACAAGAACAATTGCAACAGCAGCGGGAACATCTGAGTCTTTATCATCTGCTAATCGGTATCCTAATTGCTTTACATGTGTTAACTGATGTAAAGCCAACAATAACCTCATTATTGTCCCCGAGAGGAAACTGAAATACTAAGAAGCAACTTGCCAAGCGTGACGCAGCTAAGCTGGTGGAGCGGTGAGGACCCAGGCATGCTCCAACAGCTCTGCCGCACCAACCACAGTCCAAGTCATGCCCCTATGAGTGAGCTAAATAAGTGACAAAACCAACGCACACTGTGGCAACAGGCTCAAAAGACCGCAAAGCAAACCTCAGTCTCAGAGGCCGGTACATCCGAGCAGCTGCTGATACACACTGATAGGCACTGCCCATCCACACCTAGAGGTGACAGATGCCCTGACCAAGGGCAGCGGGTGCCTGCTGTGAATACAAATGACAAACGGAGACCTTCTCTATACCTTGTAAGGTATACTTTAAATTTCTACAGGACAGTTATCACAAAAAAAAATTACACAAGATAGTATCACAAAAATCGCATGGTAAGTATTTTTTAATGAAGAAGGCACTCTGAAACAACCGAGACCTTCGAAGGCATCATCATTTCAATGATGAGTAAATGCTGACTATCATATTTTATACTGTGGCACAAGTTACTGTCAATTTCCAATTTTCCGTATTAACAAGAAAGGTTAAATGACCAAGGTCCAAATTCCTCTCTTCAAATGTCTCAACTACACTTGACCAAGCAAACAGACAACCCGTTACAATTGTTGATAACTGAAGTCCCAAGTGACCCAAAATAAATCACTTGCTCACTAACTCCTCTGTCGTTATTGATGCCTAATCAGTGAATGCCAATAAGCGAGAAAGCAAAGTGAAATCAAAGTACTGCTGACATGATAGGCAAGAAAGTATTCTACGATGGTGAGAATAAAAAGACTTCTATCTAGATAATGAACAGACATTTCACCACTGAAGAGACACCAATCCTATATAATAAAAGCCTAATATGCTAAGTGTCCAGTTGTTCAGTCACCTGTTCAACCAATCAAAGCGTAATATGCTAATGATATGCTAAGGCCACTCAACTGCTCGCTATGATGTGCACTGACCACCAGAAGGCAGACGCTCCGACTGGCAGGTTAGCTTGCTGCTGGGGTCCGACCAATCGGGACTGAGCAAGATGGGCCAGACATGCCCTGGAGCCCTCCCACGATCCCTCCCCGGCTGCCCAACCTCCCCTGTCCCTCTCCAGCTCCAATTGCACAAAGGATGTCTGACTGTCGTGCCTAAGGTATCAGTCGGACATCCCTGAGGGTTCCCGGACTGCAAGAGGGCGCAGGCCAGGCTGAGGGACCCTCCCCACCCCACCCCCCCCCGCCACCAGCAGTGCACAGATTTCGTGCACCAGGCCTCTAGTAAGTAAAACTGTTTAGTATCATTACTCAAAGAAATGCAACTTAAAACCACAATGAGATGCCAGTAGCCAGTAGTCCCCCCTTATCTGCGGTTTCACTTTCTGGGCTTTCAGTCACGGTCTCAAAAATGTCAAATGGGAAATTCCAAAAATAAACAATCCATACGTTTTAAATTACATGCTATTCTGACTCGCGTGAATCTCGTGCGGTCCAGCTCTGTCCGCCTGAGATGTGACTCACCCCTTTGTCCGGCGCATCCACGCTGCACATGCTCCCGCCCATTAGCCGCTGAGTAGCCTGCTAGGCCATCAGGTCCACTGTCGCGGTATCACAGTGCCCGTGCCCCAGTGACCCTCATTTTACTTAGCAATGGCCCCAAGCACAAGAGGAGTGATGCTGCCATTCGGATCTGCCAGGGGGAAGCCGCAAGCGCTTCCTTTAAGTGAACCGGTGAGTGTAGTGCAATAGGAGAGAGAGACCTCATTCTGTAACTTTTATTAAAGTATGTTGTTATAATTGTTCTATTTTATTAGTTATTATTGTTAATCTCTTGCTGTACCTAAATTAACTTTACCATCGGAATGTCTAGATAGAAAAAAACATAGCATGGATAGGGTTCGATATTACCCGTGGCTTCAGGCCTCCACTGGGGGTCTCAGAATGTATCCTCCCCCACCCCCCCCCACACACACACCATGGACAAGGAGGGGACTACTGCCTAGTCCAGCCATGGGCAAACTACGGCCCGCGGGCCGGATCCGGCCCGTTTGAAATGAATAAAACTAAAAAAAAAAAAAAAGACCGTACCCTTTTATGTAATGATGTTTACTTTGAGTTTATATTAGTTCACACAAACACTCCATCCATGCTTTTGTTCCGGCCCTCCGGTCCAGTTTAAGAACCCATTGTGGCCCTCGAGTCAAAAAGTTTGCCCACCCCTGGCCTAGTCACTAAAATAGCCAACCTTAAGGAGACTGACAGCACCCAGTGCTGATGAAGATATGGAGAAACGACAACTCTTACTGCTGGTGAGACTGTGAAACCGTACAACTACTTTGGAAACCAGTTTCACAGCTTCTTATCCACTTAACATACACTTAGCATGTACGGTAAAACATACACTTAACATGTGTTCCAGAACTCCCACTCCTTGGTTTTTGCCAAGAATAACGAAAGCATACGTCCACACAAAGGCTTGTACTCAAACGTACAAAGGAGCTTTATTCTTTTTTAAAAATATATATCTTATTGATTTTTTACAGAGAAAAAGGGAGAGGGATAAAGAGTTAGAAACATCGATGAGAGAGAAACATCAATCAGCTGCCTCCTGCACACCCCCTACTGGGGATGTGCCCGCAACCAAGGTACATGCCCTTGACCGGAATCGAACCTGGGACCCTTCCAGACACTCTATCCAGTGAGCCAAACCAGCCAGGGCAAGCTTTATTCTTAATAGCTTCAACTAGAAACAACCAAGATGTCCACAGAAGGTGAACGGAGGAGGTGTGGTATAAAGATACAATGAAATACTAGGCAACAGAAAAATGGAACAAAAAACGGATAGACACAAACATGAATGAATCGCAAAAACACGTTGGCGAGAGCAAAATGCAAAACACTAGTGAGTGCACACTGTATGCTTCCACTTGGGAATAAATCTGCCAATTCTTGAGCCCCGACCAGAGAACCTACAAAGATCCAAAATTGCCACATTATGAAAGCCAGTCCTCAACACTGGGAAGCTCCATACACATAATTTTCTGACCTTACAAAGTGCAGAACAATCGGCATTATCTTTTAAGCCTTGGTTTCTGCATCTGTAATAATGTAATAGTAGCTCATAAACTTCACAAGTTTAGTTGTGAGCATTCAACAAGCATCGAACATGCTCGGTGCTAACTAATCAAAGGGCTGTTGTTGCATCGCCGTCACGGTCACTGTAATTACTGACGGGAGGACAATGTGTTCGGAAAAAGAGAGAAGCCAGAAAACAGACAAGCGGGACAGACGGATGCCCCTGGACACCAATGAGTTAACTTCCCTATTAAAATCTCATCCTTTGCTCGAGACATCAGAAAGGCAAACATTACAGCAAACACCAAATTAGAACTTTTGGAATATATTTGGAATCATTCACTATCTGATACTAAAATTGAAAAAAAAAAATGCTGCTGAGGTCTTACAAGGATGCACAGGCATATAAATAGATACTAAGTCACAAGAAACAGTATCTTTAAGTCGGTAAAATTTCACAGAAGCAAGCCTTTAAGGAAGAAAGTGGTTTTAAGCACCCAGGGACTGTTCCAGTTACAGGAGGTAAGAAAGATGACACAAACTTGAGTAGGTGTGATGAACAAAAAGAGCAAAGCCGGTGCAAGGCAGACAGATGGGCACAGCACAGTTACGCCCCACCTTGGAGAGGGGAAAGGAAAGCATTTGAATTTCATATGACAAAAAAAATGCAAAGATAAAGGAAAGGCAAGACTAATAATCCCGTCAGCTGGAATCATGCACAACCCCAGCCCTGAGTAAGGTTTACAAGCTGGTTCTTATATAAGCCCCACGACAACACAACCTATTCCGTTCTCTGCCAGGCGAGAGAGAAGTGAGCATTTGTGTCCTATGTGACAATCTACTAAAGCCAAGAAACGCTGTTGTCCACCACGCCCCTCCACCTCCATCAATATCCCCTGAACTGCCCACGAGGCCCCAAACATCTCTTCACACAGCTGCTGCTCTTTTTTAAAGAAATACCACACAGCGTTCCTGGATAGAATTCGCACACCATACAATTCACCTGTTTACACACTGGAGTGTTTTTTATAGTCACAGGGATGCGCAATCGTCACCACTAATTGCAGAACATATTCACCCAGTACCCATCCGCAGTCACTCCCATCCCCATCCCCAGCCCGCAGCCCAGCCTGCAGCCCAGCCCGCGCGGTGGGACATCGGCTCCTGGCTCTATAGTCTGCCTGTTCTGGACGTTCTGTATAAACGGGACCACACCAGCCAGGCAATGGGAACACGCACTTCAGGCGGGAGACGTGCAGATGTGACACACGGCCTCACATCAGCCCAGGCCACTTCTTGCCACCGGATACCTTGAGGAAAGCTTTTATTCAGAGATCTCTGGCTATCAGAATTGCAGACAAGGGCCTGGCCAGTGTGGCTCAGTGGTTGAGTGTTGACTTATCAACCAGGAGGTCATGGTTCAATTCCCCATCAGGATATATGCTGGGTTTGCAGGCTCGATCCCCAGTAGGGGGCGTGTAGGAGGCAACCGATCCATGATTCTCTCTCATCAACTGATGTTTCTATCTCTTTCTTCCTCTCCCTTTCTCTCTAAAATCAATACAAATAGATTTTAAAAAAGAAAATGTATAAAGAGCAGGTCAAGTCGTTATCTAAGAGTCATGGAAAATATGAAAAAAGAAATAAATGAAAGCTCATAAATGAGGTTCCAAAGACGGACTGGGCATAGGTTCTGACTGCCTTTAAACCCCATTAGGAAGCAAGGTGGAGAGTTCCAAAGGCATCATCAATCGCAAAAGGTTTTCATTGACATTACGAGAGATTTCTGGTGTTTACAGTCAATATGCCCTTTAATTCTGGGTGATAGTTTTACAAAAAGAATGTAACGTGACTAATGAAACAAGTCAACTTCTACAGCAACATAAAACACTGACAAAAAAACAAAAACTTTCATTCTAGGGAAAAAGTGCTTACAGGTAATACATATTTCAAACAACTTCTAGAAACCAATCAGAAAGAACCCCCATGCCTAATTCCTACTTTATTTTAAATTTCCCTTGTTAGAAAGCATAAAAGACAGAACCAATTCACTTCACCTCCAATGAACATATACAGTGCCACCTTATGAAACTCAACAAGGCGTGTAGCGCCTAGGAATGGCACACCTACCATTCATTACAACCATAGGACAATTATCAAGATCATAAAATAAAACTGGGAAAACCAAGAGAGGAGAAAAATAATGAAAAGAGGTACATGTGGTGTAATTTTCAAAGATGATCATATTCACCAGATGAATCGTAAGTGTGGAAGCCACCTTTTCTGAGAACGTCCCGTATGAGAATGAAGTGGTACCACAGAAGCCCTGGGCTGCATATGGGCCCAGAGCTCATTCGTGTTAGGATAGAGCCGAGGCTTTGCCAATATACATCCCAGGGACCAGCCTTCGACAGAAGAACCTTGCTTTGCAGATAAAAGCATGTAAGACCCTTGCCGCCCCCAGAACCCGCAGCTGCGCGCTGTCCGATGCAGCCGGAGTGTTTATACTCAATTAGCCTATTTCTCAGACAAGGAACTTTCTGGAGCCCCTAGCTCACCCGGGGAAGCTGACTGCCCATGTCCTTTCTTAACTCCAAGCTCTGTAGCACCGACAGCATAAATCAGTGTTTTTCAACCTTTTCCATCGCACGGCACACACAAACGCATTCATTACTAAAATTCTCTATTTTTTGCCGATCTGACAGAAAAATCGGTATGATTTTGATTCCTTCACACCAGACGGCTATTGTGGTGTTGGCTGCTGTCATTCTTCATTTGACAACCTAAGGGAAAAGAGGGCAGTGCCCCGACTACACCGTCAGGTGCTGATGTTGTTAAAGTTCTTGCACCTCACAGGTTGGAAATCGCTGGCAAAAATAGAGTCCCACTCCCTCTCCCCCGAGAGTAGAGACTTTTATTCAGAACAATGGTGATAGAATATCTAAGTAACTCTAAAAACTATTTCCCTAAACCATATGAAAAAAGGCAAAGGAAATTCTACCAAAAAAAAAAACAACACAAAAAAACACACACACGCTTTCAGCATCGCCTGCAGACGAAGAATGCTGATACCACAAAATAAGGAATGAAGCCAGGAAGCTCACCCCATCCCAGCCCTTGGGGTCTCAGGCTGTCCCTTCACCCCCACTGGACACAGGCTTGGTGGCGAGGAGGCTAGCAAAGCAGCCGGGGGCGGGGGGCTGGGGAGGGGCAGGCATTTGCAAGGACCCCTGAAAATATTAAACCTACCCTCAATCTGAAAGTCCTGGAACCCAGTCAGGTGGATCAGAACTGAGAAGGAAGTTCAAAGTTCTAGCAATTTAAAGGCACAGACACCAATGAAGGCGCCCCTGCCATGTAGAGGGGCGCACCCGTGCCCCATGTGGCCTCTGGGGGAGGAAACGGAGAAGGAAAAGGGATGTCCTTGGGCAAGCGGACAGTAAAGGCAAAAAGAAAAGGGGGAAATCTAAGGTCTTGGGAGACAAAACAGAACCGTAACATTCCAAGTCTCACAGCCCTTCTCTGACCAGTCAAACCAACCAGAACCAGGGAACTAGCAGGGCAGTGGACACTGACAGAAGAGGGCACCAGGAAACTAGGGGTACCACAAACCCCAACGCCGTAAAGACCAACAAGGACACCGAAATCCAGGAGACCAGGAGACAGAATGTGGCCCCTACCGACCGAGCGGAACCCCTACCAACACCCCCGAAAGCAGGCGAGGAAAAGGGCCACTCAGTCCTCCAAACAGAATTCAATAGGTTCAAGCCAGACCTGAAGGCAGGAAAACCACTGAATCCAAAATCCAGACATTTAACCAAAAACGGTCCAAATGCAGAAAAGCTGGCCGAATGCAGAAAAGAAATAGAAAAAAATGAAAAGTTATCACAGAAGGGAGGCACCCAAGGGAGAATGGACTCAAATACAAATGCGCTACCACAGCCCACCGCGTGCGCCAGGAGCCACGGCCACCCACATCTGTGCTGTTTCCTCTGCTTCCACACTCCCTGTCCGCCTCTTCATAATCACTCACGAGCCACAGCCCTCCGACACCCACTTACATAAGCAACTTTGCTGTTGTTTTTCATAGGGAAGTGCCCTATCCGCTATGTCCTCATGTATGACTTAACCATTGAACATGTCTAAAACCATGCTGCTGTTTCAAATAGGTTTATCAGGTTCCTATTCTCTTTTTCACGTGTCACTAACGAAGTTTTTGAGTTTGTTCCCCAACTCCATTTATCGCATGAATCCTGTGGTATTTCGTGCCCAACCTCGTATAGCGCAGGGAATTTAGGGACGCATAGGCCGTATCAGACCTGACGGCAGACGTGTACGTGTGGTTGGTACACACACGCATATTCCGTCACTCTATTGAGAAGGCCTAGAAACAGCAACACCCCGGCCGCAATGAGCACACCCGGCGCCCAGACCTTGGTTTCTAAACGCCATCCTCCAAGAAAGCCAGGGCTCTTTGGGAAAGAAGATGATTCCAGGACTAGGTAAAATGCACGCTGAGCCTGCAGCTTCTTACAGGGCCAGACAGCAAGGAAGTCCTTCAAAAAGGATGGAGACAGGCCCAAAGGACACAGAGTCAACCAGAGGGACTCCCAAGGGCCAATGCGGACCAATTGGAGCAATAAAGTAAATAATGATAACGTGAAATCACAGCCTACCGATAAAGCATCTTGGGGTCTATACCAATATAAAGAAGTGACTAAATAAATAACGGAGAGGGGACAATTCTTCATTACGGTAGACTTTCAGTTGGTAACTGAAGGAAAAAACAAAATCATTAGGTAAACATTACAGTAGTAATTGCTGTAGATAAGTTCCACTGATGGATGCTAAAAAATGAATGGGTGAAAGTCTGAAGAGAAACGGGAAATCTAACAGACTCCCCCCTAAATATTTTCCCTTCTCGAAGAGAAAAGCTAACTGTACAATGGAGAAACCCAGCGGCCACCTTAACTGCGATCAACATGAGCATCGGCAGCAATAAGACACCGATGTAAATGGACCTCTGGGCCTGCCACCATTACTCGGGTGGTATTATTGCCAAAAAGAAAACCCCATATGAATCGTAAGAAAGCATTGAAGAAACCCAAACTCAAAGACATTCTAGAAAGGAATAACCAGTACTTCTCAGGAGCATCAGATCGCAAAGGCAAGAACGAGTTCTAGCAAGACTCCTCCTTATGCTTCCTGTACATAAGCCCCCTCGGGTCCCTGCCCATTTCATCCCTTCCCTTCCAGTGCCCTTCCAGCACCATTTCCTGGCCAAGTCCTTGGGCCTTATGACCAGGAACTGTCTCACTTCCGACAGCGAATCCTTCCCTCCCCTGACCCAGCTGTTTACCACCCATCAGGCGCTCCCTCACAGGTAAACACACCGCCATCCTCTCACGCCTGCTGCTCCTCCTGGCGCCCATTCAGTAAGCTGCCCACTCACTCCCCCCTGGTTGCCCATACACCTCATCTTCACTCCTCACTCTTCCTTTCACCTTCCACATGCCTCCCATCACGGAGTCTTTCCATTCTACCGCCCACCTCTCTCACAAATCCACCAATTCCTCCCTTCCCCATCCCCTCAGCTGTGGCAAGGCTACCTGACCCCTTTAACCAATTTCCTGCCACCCCTTTAGTTGTTCTCCCCGCCTACCAGGTTTAACTCTCCCCAGAGCTCTCTCCACAGTGCAAGCAGCAGCAGTCCATTCCCTCCCAGGCTGAGGGTGCTTCATTCTCCCTAGGACCAGCTGCAAATTCCCTAAGGCAGTGGTCGGCAAACTGCGGCTCGCGAGCCACATGCGGCTCTTTGGCCCCTTGAGTGTGGCTCTTCCACAAAATGCCACGTGCGGGCGCGCACATACAGTGCGATTGAAACTTTGTGGCCCATGCGCAGAAGTCGGTGTTTTGTGGAAGAGCCACACTCAAGGGGCCAAAGAGCCGCATGTGGCTCGCGAGCCGCAGTTTGCCGACCACTGCCCTAAGGTCCCTGGCAAACACTGTCCTCCCTCCTCACGCAGCTGTCCTATTCAGTCTGCAGGGTTCAACCTACATTGAAGGTGCCACTTCTGGAAGGAACTTTTCTGCCTCTCTTGCACCTGGTGAATCGCCCTTCTTTGTGTTCCCGGAACTCGCACTGCCCACATCAAGCACACAGCAGAGGGGATGATGAACATGTATGTCCACACCCCCATCCATCGCGCTGTGAAAGCCGAGCCTGTGCACCGGGAGCCTCCTCACCCAGCCGCGTGGGCTGAACGCAGAAGGCAAGGACCATCACGGTGAAAAAATCGCCAAAGCAACACAACGCTTAAAAGCAGCGAGCCCCAAGGAACCCCTGGCTCAGGAGCACAATATTCCTTCCACTATCTTTGTGGCACTTAATTCTTACTTTCATAAACAATTCCATGTTAATTGGACACAAAGCATGCCAAGTTAAAGAGCATCTAGATATCATCTCATTTTATAATTAAAGCGATGCCCAGAAAGGGTGTTACTTGCTAAAGCAGAAAACACTATAAAACAGCAATGCCAAGACTGGGCATTTTGATGTTCTTCAACTGCATACTTTAATCTCAGGAGTCAGGGTTTTAAATGTTGAAGTTGAAAAACTTGACCATTTTTTCATTTCTTCTAGGAGAGCAGATGACTAAAAACAGAACAGATGAATCACCAATTCACTTTAAAGGATCCACAAAATTACCTAAAATGTTATAACAAACATAAGAATATTTAATTACGGCATGAGAGTAATAAAGATAATACTGAGTCATTATTTTAATTATATGTTATAAACAAGACATGGGTATCAACTATATTCCAGGCCTGTGGAACATATTCGCTGAATATCTAGTGAGGTATCTAAAAGAGGATTCTTACTCCAGAGAAGCTGAAAATGTGGAAAACAACACCCAACCATTACAAAATTATGTCGAAAAATCAGGTGAAAGTCGTCCCTTAAATTGTTCCCACTTTCAGAGGAAAAGCCTTTCTTCTCCGAGCGTCAGGAATGTGAGGAGAAGTTACAACCTGCTGCCTGAGGCATCGGCATAAACTGGGAATGTCTTAGCCTGGACAACGCAACCTCAGTGTCAGCAAGCACACCTACCTACTGCCCCGTTCTGGCTTCTAAATACTCTCCCCCAGTCAAGAAGACGAGGCTCCCCGAAGAGATGGCTGGTTCTCAGGAGGAAAAGCAGGAGGGCAGCCTGGAATAACTATGGTCCCCAAAGAAGGAAGTGCTCCGGAAATGACAGGAGCACTTCCTGTCAATGAATTAAGCAGCACCCACTGACGGAATGTGAGTTAGCGTGGAACCTCAAACTCACATCAAAACGAGTCCTGTGCCAATAGGGAACAGAGTATAACCTGCTTGATAAAAAGAGTCTATGAATCTATGGTGTTATTAAATAAGCAAAGGAGAAGGCAAAGTTCTCCTTTACCATGGAATCAAATGCCAAGCAGTAAAGGTGGGAGGAATCATAGAAAAACACCGTTTTGAAACCATTGTGTGATAGCTGATTCAGGCAAGAATCCTCAATGAACGCTAAAACTCCTATGTGAGCATTGTAGGGAGGACAGAATATTTACAGCCCCAAGTGTCTCCCCACAAATTATTCAGTAACAGCAACGACTACAATGATCACTTTACGGGGAGAACCGGCGGGCACCCCTGAACTAAGGGGTCCCAGTGCGCATCATCAACAACGGGTCAACCTGACATCACACTGCTCCTAACGTGGTGCTGGGGACACGCCGTCACTCAGGTGGCATTCCTGCCACAACAGCGTAGCCAGGGTCTAACAGAGCAGCAAAATGGCGAACCCAAACCGAAAACCATCCTACAAAGGGCCTGTGCTCCTCAAAACTTTTAAGTTGGAAAAAGAAAAAAGAAAAGGTTGAAGGACCGTTTCAGAAGAAAAGAGACCAGATATGACAACTATAATGGAATAGATACTATATTAGAAACAATGCTACTAAAGAATAGAATTGGCATAAATAAGATTTCAACAGGAACTGTGTATTATAGTATCAATATTAAATTTCTTGAATCCATCACACAATGGTTACGTAAGAATATGTCTTTGTTCTTCGAAGATATCAGCTGAAACAATTAGGGTAAAGGATCATGATGTGTGCAACCTACTCTCAAATGGTTCAATAAAAATATTTATAAGAGGAAGAAGCCCGGCTGGCGTGGCTCAGTGGTTGAGCGTCAACCTATGAACCAGGAGGTCATGGTTCGATTCCTGGTCAGGGCACAGGCCCAGGGTGCGGGCTTGATCCCCAGTGTGGGGCGGGCTCGATCCCCAGTGGGGGGCGTGCAGGAAGCAGCCGATCCATGATTCTCTCTCATCATTGATGTTTCTCTCTCTCTCCCCTCACCCTTCCTCTCTGAAATCAATAAAAAAAAATTTTTTCAAGAGAAAGATGAAGAGGGGGAAAAGAGGAGGAAGGAGAGGAAGCAACAGGAGATCTACAGAGTGGATTCCTGCTATTACTTTACAAGACATGCTATTCTAACGTGCGGGTTCCTTGTTTCAAGAACACAGTGATGAATGAATGCAGCATCTCCGTCTACCCCTGTGTGCATCTGGGATGTGCTGCATCAGATGATACGCGTCTGACTAACTGAGCAGACGTCCAGCTTTGGCATACTCCACAAGATGTAATCAAGGGGCTTCCAACTGTAAATAAAATAAATACTAACATCTGTTTCCAGACTTTGGGGCCACTGTATAAACAATAATGAAGCAAACATGCCAAATGTTAACGATTGACAGGTACATGGAAGTTCGCTGTACTGTTCTTGTAACTTTTCTCTAAGTTTTTCCCCAAAACAGAACAAACACACACACACACAAATTTGTTTGCCAATACTAAAATGTTACTCGTCCTGGGAAACTGAGCCATTTCTGAACAACGCAATCTTAACTCCCAGATTCTTCTTTCCCTTTCCCTCCATAAACCTTGTCAAATGAAGGTTAACGCCATTAAGAAAAAGGTTTTCAGTGTCAAAATAAACATCCTGCTAAAGTGGTCCCCAACTTGCAAATGGGAGATAGTCCAAAACCCCACGTGGGAGTCAGCTGCTTAAAATGCGGAATGATTTTCACTATCACCAACAGTGGTTAGGTCCCTGACCTTGGCCACAAAAGCTCTTCGAAAATCTTTGTTAGCAATACAGGTGAAATCCGCACTGTGTTTCACGCAGACGGTGCTAAACTGCAGAGTCCCTCCCCCTAGCCTTTCTGAGATAAAACAGAAGTCGGTGGATAAGCTGAAGGGAGGAACTGGATGGAGGAGATGCTGGTTAGTAAGGAGCAACGAGTAACTAATGACACTTTCCAACACTGTTTCACAGGGAGAGGCATTGCCAACGCAACAAGATGGCGAGATGGAATATCAGGAAATGCCACTTGCGCTCAGCAGCTCTGACCTAAAATGCTGATGGCAATGTTTCTATGCATACGGATTCACAAGGGAGTCCTTTACAGCCCGGAAAGTCCCTTTATCGCTTTTAAGGCAGACTGGGAAAACCAGTTGTGGTTGATCCTTCTAGCTGATTAGGAAAACTTCCACACTGGCTCAGCATTCCCTCCGTTCCTAGGTTCCGTGATGGGCTGGTAGGTCCCGAGCACACACAGAGCCAGGTAGCCCTGCTGGAGGGACGCAGCCTAGCACCCCAAATGCTCTGAAATGGTATTCATTCTGCAAACAGTGTGTTGTATCAACACCAAGGGAGAGAAACTTTGTCTTGAGAGATTAAAATTGGTATCACGAAGACACTTGAGCCACAACTTGAATAAATAGTGCGATAGGTATATAAGCAAAGAAGCACGCTGGTTCCTAGCAAAAATATGAACAAAAGACACCAACGCCCTCATTCAAACATCTACTGTCTGCCCAGTGCCAGGCAGTGCGCTACTGCCTGGAGATGCAGCCACCAACCAGACAGACAAGGCCCCTGCCTTCACAGAGTTTACGTTCAGGTAATGGAGAAAGGCCATAAACTAGCCCAGCGGTGTGGCTCAGTGGTTGAGCATCAACCTATGAACCAGGAGGTCACGGTTCGATCCGGTCAGGGCACATGCCCGAGTTGTGGGCTCGACCCCCAGTGGGGGGAGTGCAGAAGGCAGCCGATAAATGATTCTCTCTCATTATGGATGTTTCTCTCTCTCTCCCCCTTCTCTCTTTTTCTCTCCCTTCGTCTCTGAAGTCAATAAAAATATTTTTTAAAAAAACTAAACAAACAAGATATGTATAAATTTTAATGAGTATCTGAAAGGAAAAAACAAGATGTGTGAAGACAGTAACTAACGGAGGACAACATTAAACTGGGTAGTCTGAGTGAGGACGTGAACCCATCTTACAAAGAACATCTCAAGCAGTTATTACAAAAAGTGCAAAGACCCTAAAACAAGGACATCCAGGGTTTTAAGCACACTGACAGGTCCAGGTGGCGGAGGGGAAAGATCATTCAGGCCACAGAAAAGAGAGGAATGGGGAGTCATCGGAAGATTCGAAGCGGAGAAATGACAGGACTTAGCTCTTAAAATAATCTCTAGAGCTGCCGTGTGATAAAAGAACTTGTAAGGAGCAAGAGAGGGAACCAGAAGCCCGTTCGGAGGCCACTGCGGTAATTCATGCAAAACGTACGGTGCCTTGGAATCAAGAGGTGGCAGGGGAGACAGAGGGGTGGAGCGGCTCAAGGTAAATTCTGAAGGTGCGACCGAATGCGAGATTGGACAGATCTGAGAGGAAAGAAGGGAAGGCGGAAAGATGGCTTACGTTTCTGGCTCGAGGGCTGCCATTCACTGAGACCGAGAAAGCCAGCAATGACACCAGGTTTGGGGGGAGGAGGGAGGAAGATCGTGGGAGAGGAATAAATAGCTGTGTTTTGGTCACATGGCTAAAATTACGCTCGAAATGCCAACTAGATTTCCAGGTGGATATGGAACTAAAGGGCAATTCCGGGCTAGGAAAATAAACGTGGCCATCGTCAGCCTGCGTGGCCTTCTCGGGGAACAGCCAGCAGCTGGCCTGAACGGGGTCAGAGAATGGAAGGGCAGAGGCTGACCATGAACCTGGATAGGCTAGAATCCTATCGGGAAGTGAACCATGACTAAAATAATAGCCATAGCAGCAGTGGTAATAGTATTGGCAGGGAACAAACATGACTGCATTTGAGGGACCAAGCTCCATGCTGAAGCCTTTATAATACACATCTCGCCTCATCCTCGCAACAACTCCATGAAGACTGAGACCCTGCCAAAGAATACAAAGTACCAGACTGGAGATTATAAGACAGTATGATTTTATTTATTTTATTTTTTTTAAATCCTCACCTGAGGATATTTTTTCATTGATTTTTAGAGAGAGAGAAACATCAATGTGAGAGAGACACATCGACTGGTTGCCTCGACCAGGGCCGGGAGCCTGCAACCGAGGTACCTGCCCTTGACCAGAATCGAACCCAGGTCCCTTTAGTCCCCAGTCGATGCTCTATCCAGAGCCAAGCCGGCCAGGGCAGCAGTATGGCTTTACAGGCCAATCTCTATCCCTTACATGACTGCCTCCCTGCTGATTTTCCACGCCTTCAAATTTTTTTCATAGAAGAAGAATGACATTTAGATCTGAATTTTAGAAATGTAATTTCCGTCTCTATGTCAAAGATGGATTGTTTGGGGGGGCAGGGGGGGAGATAAGAGGTGAGACAGGCAAACACAGTAGCAGTCGATGCAAGAGCACCCTGCTTTAATAAGCCAGCAGTCACCTTCCCAGGTTAAATGAAGAGGACCCCTTTGTCCCAAGGGTCACAAATCATAACTCAAACCAACCCAAGTCCACCTGCACACACATGCTGCTGGTAACAAAGATAACCTGGTAGATGGGTCCAGCTCATGCAGTGTAAGTTCACCACCCACTGCCAAGATAGTTCTCAAACCATAACTTTGATACTGATGGTTGAATTTTTTTTAAAGTTCACAGACTAAGGTCTATATTTTTGTTTAAGGAAGAAAATAAAAATAGTATTGATTCAAGACAGCCATAAAAAGATGTGCCGTGGTTGATGCTTATTAGTAGGCTGATCCACTACTGTCTGTTTTTCACCCATGTTAACAATTCCTCTGGCTCCCAGCACCATCAGATTCAACGAAAGAAGGAAGTCACCCGCTGTCACACACCAAGGTTCAAATACTGGCATTCTACCTCAGAGACCTGCCACTTTTTAACTTATACACTTATGACTTCATCTCAAGGGATTACCAAGACAATGTGATATTACAAAGAATATGAAGTTCAATAAACAATTAAATTCAGTAAATACAAATATCCATTCAAATCGGTAAATAAAAATGGATATTAAAGTATAGTATTTACGAATAGTATGTGTCAACACACATCAGGTGCTACACGTGAGACTTAACAAGTGGATTTCCGCTCAATGATAATAAACTGGACAGGTCCACAGATTACGGAGTACACAGGTAAAGCACACAAAGATAAGTCATTTCATTCCACAGAGCAGGTGAAATGAAGAATAGAAATTATACAGGGGGAGGCAAAAGTCACTTTACAGCTGTTCATATAGGAAATAATACAATAAATAATAGCACAAGAATAAACGGTTGCACGTGCTCGCAACTGTAAACCTACTTTTGCCCCACCCCGTAGACTACCTCCTAAAGAAAAGCTATTTTTAAAATACACCTATGGCAGGTATGTCATAAAAATATTTTTCTAATTTCACATTTTAATGACTGCATCTTGAAAACACAGTTCATTCCTAAAGGGCACGTTTCACGGAAGAGTAGGGAAACTTATATTTAACGGCAGCTTTTTTTTTTTTTTAATTTGGGGACATTAGAGAGGTTAGAATCAAACAATGATTGCAGATTAAAAATCTAATGTAGAAGAGCCAGATAAGCATTTTATGTAGACTCTGGCGGTGAATTTAAGAGGCTAGGATACTGTATCCCAAACAAATACGCGTGCATTCTCCTCTATTTACGCGCTATAGGAAGTCCTTTGGCCACAGACACTACACATACATGTACTAGGCAATGTACCTACGTAATCTTATTGGAAGAAGGGATAGATGGGGGAAGAAATCAAGAGAGATCAGGCAATGCGCATTTTTGTGCACTGAGCCTCAGGCAGTGCGCTGGAAACTTTCACACCCATTATTCCATTTAACCCTAACAACTCCCAGGGACAGGCAGAGTAATTCCTCCGGATTTTACAAACGCCTCCTAACTCTGTCAGGGGGGGAGCTGAGATGCGAACCAAGATCTGAGGACAAACGTGCCAATCGGTACACGGGCAGTGTCCTCCTGTTGGAGGCTATGTAACTGGAAGGAGCCACATGTATGCTCCTCTAGTTACTTCACCTGAGAATGTTCACAGATGCTCCTTCTCATCTAGAAAAAAAGCAATGATGATCATTTTCAATCCACAGAGCAGTATTTCCACGGTCCCATCACTGATAAAACTCCAGCACACTTTGTAACATTCATAGGTACCAAGAGTGTATCTTTAAACAAAACAAAACAAAAAGCAAGCAAACAAAAACAAGAGAGGTATGGTCTGATTACTGACAGTATAAATGCCCACAGACAACCCAGAACCATCATCACTGTATGTCCCCTAGCCAGATTAAAAGCAGCAAAAGGAGAAAAAAAAAAAAAAAAAAAGGAGGCTTTCAAAAACTTGGCTGTCAACAGGCTACTTCCCACTAACAAATTTGTTTGCAGCCTCCTCCTGGCAAATCAGAACACAGATCTACTCAAGATTTAATTGAAATAGCTCACACGTTAAAATCGTGGTCTATTCAACATTTCCCTAATTACTTAACTACCCTCAGCATACACGACACTATTTCTCTCTCGGTAACCAAATGAATGACGGATGTTGCTATTGCTCGAATGCTAATACAATTAATATTACCCCGCGGAGCATTCTACATGGAAGATACAAAGCTAGCATGCAATTGTCTTGAAAAATGAAACACCACTCCAAACAACGCAACATCCTTAAAAGATTATTTCCAGTTGTATTTACAAAAAAATAAAAATCTTTGTCACACATACCTATTAAGGAAACAGAAAAACTCTTAAGAATCTGGAAGGAGGTCATTCTCAAGCCATAAATCCACACGATGACACTGTACTTATTATTGCCGAATCGCAATGAGCTATGTTCCTTCCACTGAACAACCCTCACCATTCACTCAAATCCCTTAATTTAAAAAAAAACACAAAAAAACTTTTACTGGAAATAAATTTCTGTTAAGTATAATTTCATCACCTTTGTTCCAATGTGAGACACACAGTTTTATACACAAGTAACAATAATGTGAATTAAAAGAAACAGATAAGCAAAGTTTGTGTAGGGAGGTCGCTATTACTTCAGGAAGTTTAAGCTTCTGCTGGAAACAACCTTTGAAACACATTTCGAAAGTCTGAATGCACCAGGTATCCAAATCCCAGTCTCAGCTCTGCAGAATACTTTCATTATTATGACACTATCATCATCACCACTGTTCCACGAGAACCCACGCTGAGAACTGAAAGTGATTCCAGAATCCATCAGGACACCATCATCTACGGAACAAGCTAATCCTAATACTTCATGACACACAACGCGTTCGCTCCACGTGCTACAAAAAGTCTAGCGAAAACTGGCATCCACTTTGGTGGAAACATTTTTTAACTTTTTTTTCCTAAAACAAAAGTCACCATACAGTGAAAGAAATGAGTTGACCGAGACCCCCCAAAATACACACACACACACCCAAACAACACAAAAAAAATACAAAAAGTGGACACAAAAAAGCCATAACGGCCCAATGGTTATTTTACTCCCCATTCCTCCACTCATATTTTTTTTAAATGCCATACTTATGCTTTCAAAAAAAAAAATTTAACTATTCTGTTTACCTTTTGCACAGACCGTGCAAGCACTGCCAAGGTAACAAACAGATTTTACAACTGACAACCCGAGCGCTTGGCAGTCGCCAAAACAGCACAGCTGGACTCTTAAAGGGAAAGGGCTGCGGTGCCATCCGCACCCGGTGGCAGCTTCCAGACCCACGGGAAACAGGCTGAGGAGCGATGCTCTGCTGTAAAGGGCGCGCCCCGCTGTGGGCAACCCCCCGGCCTGCCCCTCGGATCGCCCCGGGACGGCGGGCGGGAGCCCCGATCTCGCGGGGGAACCGGAGCGCAGGTTGAGGCTGAGCCGCTCCCTTCCCCGCGCACGCGGTTCCCGACCCGACCATCTCGGGAGGCTCGCTTCCTACCTCCAGCCTGCACTTCCACGGGGTGAAAAATAACAATAAATGTTCCCTTAACTTAGCAAGGCTCACTTTTTCCCAAGTTTTTCTTTTTTTTTTTCTTTTTTACTGTGTCACCTACTAACTTCATTCTCGCTGTTCCAAGACAGACGATAATCGAACTAAAAGGCAAAGTTCTTATCGCACAAACCCTTCCCTGCGAGCCAGGGTCCGCTTGGATGTCGGGGGACAGCGAGCTGCCCCCTCCTCGGCCCCCCGCTTCCCCGAGATGGTCCCGTATCCGCCCCCGCAGGTGCCCCCGGCCCGGGCCGCCTCCCCGACCCTCCAATAGCGACCCCGCCGCCGCCACTGACATCTCCACACACGGGGAGTTCGCACCGAGACGTTCCGCCCCTTTAGACCGACCTTCTCCCGAAGCAGAAGTGGGGGGACTTCAAGTCCCGCAACAGCGAGCGCCGAACGCCCCTCACTCGGGGCGGGGGGGGTCAATCCCTTCGGGGAGACCCGGGGCGCGGGGTCCCGCCCCGGAAAGGCGCCAGGCCCCCCGGAGACTCCTCCAACTTTCAGGGAGGTGACGTCCCAGCCCCGAACGCCGTGCGCGCCCGAGAGGCTCCCGCAGCCGAGTCCGCGCTGCCCGATCCCGCCCCGGCCCCGCGGCACCCCTCCGGCACCCCTCCGGCCCGGGCCCGCCCTCGGGGCACCCCGCCCCCACCCCCTCAGGGCTCCTGGCCCCTCGGTGCGGACCGGACCCGACCCGACCCCCTCCAGAGCCGCCTCCCCGCACCCCGCCCGCCCCAGCGCCGCCAGCCCGCGCCACGGCCTCCCGCCAGCCGGACGCCGCCCTGTCCCAGCGTCGCTGGGGCCAGCGGGCTCCGTGCCTCGGTCGCCCTGCATCCCGCCCCAGCGAGCCATAGCCCCCGGCCGGCCCCGTCGTCGGAAGGCCGCCCGGTCCGGCGCCCCCAGCCCCGAGCCCCGAGCCCCAGCGGCCCTCACCGTGTCCCCAAGCCGCGGGCAGGCGTGCACACGCCGCAGCCAGGACCCGCCGCCAGCTCCGCGTCGCCCGGAGACGCCTCCCTCCCTCAGCCCGGGACTCGCCGGGACCGCCGCGCACGGATCCCCACACCGGGGCTATTTTTAGGAGCCAGGCCCGGGCCAGACCGGAACTCGTTCCTGCCCGCGCGCATGCGCACTGCGCCGGCGACCGCGGTGTCCCTCCGCCAGCCTCGCCTTCGCCTTCCTCTCCCCCGGATGCCCGGCTCGCTTCTCCCATGAGCCGTCCCTAGGGACCTGCTCTCTCTCCTCGGGGGGGCCCTAGAGTCCTGGGTAGGGGGGAGGCATTGGTGAGGGCTGAGGGAGGCAGGCCGATGGGGAGCGAGCGCCACTCCGCAAGGACAGGAGGGCGGACTATGTTTTTCCGGGTGGGTTAGGAGACGGATCACCCGGCACAGGAAGGGAGATGACGGCGGCTTGGCGCCGGGCTGCGGGATGGAGCTGGCCTTCCTCTGAAGGGCCGTGTTCTCCAGGGAGGGATACTGGTCATTTGATGAGGGCTGGGGCGGCTCCCAGGGCGGGCCGGCCCGGTAGCGTCGCGCCCGGCTGCCCCCACCGCCCTGACCAGCCGGCGGGGGCGGGCCCCGAGCTGCTAGAGTGACACGGCCCGTGGCCAATGACCGCGCGAGGCCGCCAGTGGCAGCCAACCCGGGACGCCAGGGGGCGGGGCCGGAGCATGAGGTCTCTTGCCCGACGGCGCCCTGCGCGGCGCAGACGCCCCCTGCCGGGCTCTGGGGCCGGGCCAGCCCCCGCCCGGACGGCACACTTGGCCTCTCCCGACCTCGGCTGGCCAAGCAGAAGCCCACGCCCTGTTTGTGGTCAGGCCCGCACCTGTGCCCACGCCTTGGCGGCCGCCAGGTTAACCTCATTGAGCAATCGCAACGGTACCCGGGCCGGAGAGAGCAGGGTTTGAAGGGGCTTCGAAGGCCTTTTGGGATTGGCCAGCCAAGCTCACCAAGACCCAGGAGAGCCACAGCCTCCTAATCTTTCCTATTAGTAATAATTAATTACTAATAGAGGCATAGCCAGTACGCCTTGAGCGCTAAACTGTGTGCCAGACATAGCTCACCAGCTCTTTCAACATCGCCACGCACTAGATTCAGTTTCTGTTCCCATTTTACAGAAGAGGAAAGGGAAGCGGAGGTCACAGGGCTGAGAGGAGGGCACTGAGGACTTGAACTACCTACTAACCGCTCTGCCTGCGGCCTTTCCTGAGAGAGGAGCCAAGGAGATGAGCTGGGGACACACAGCTGTCCTGTTTTGTGGGGTTACCGTTGTGGCCCCTGTGTCCTGCAGGCTGCTCCCCTCTGCAGCCATTCCAAGGCCACGCTTGCCTACGTCTGCACCCCCAATGCAATGGACACAAAGCGAATGCTCGTTTTCACCTGGAGATGACGCATCCCTTCCCATAGAACTTTAAAACCAAGGGATGGGGAGGGTGAGCAGGCTCCCAGAGGCTGTGGGCAGAGGAAGCTGGAGGCTCGCTGGCTTCCTCCCTGAAGGAGGAGGCCATGTACCCGGGGAAACCCAACACCAGACACTGAAAAATAAAGCTGCATGCTGCTCAGAGCCCACAATGGAGGGGGTTCAGAGGGGCCAGCAGCGGGGGGCTGGGGGGAGGTTTTGGAAACACGTTAAAATTTGGTGTCACTCAGCAAGAGTGGAAATGCGTGCTCTTTAACCGGCCCGGACGCTGCAAACCCAGCTGGGTTTGGCTCCTCCGCTCCAGGAAAAGAGGAATTTGACTCGTTTTCTTCAAAGCCTAGGGTCTGAGGTGGGGGAACAGTGAGCAGGGCCTCCCTCCTTCCCACCTATGCTTCATCCTGGAAGGGGAAGGAGACTGCTCCAAAAGAGGTTTTCCTCCTCGCTGCGCCACCCCATGCCCCCGCCCTTGCAAAGGCCAACTCTTCAGACCACGGCGCTCACACCACCTCCTACCCTTTCCAATGCTGTCGGTCACTCCAGAGAGGTGGGCTGAGAACTTGGCCGCGAGTCCAGCCGAAGCAGAGATGAAAAGAGAGCTTGCATCCCCCTAAGCGAGCACCTCTCTCCCCACCACATCAAAGGAGTTGTCGGGGAATTGCAGGGAGTGGTAAGAAGGAAGGAAGGAAGGAAGGAAAAGTTGAAGAATTCTACGGCACCGCTAAACCCATTAGCAAAACAGAATCAGTCTTATCTGTCATGACAGTAACCGTACCTGAACTCCAGCGTCTCCAGCAATTCCCGGCACACAGCGCGGCATAGCCCACATGTGCGCACTTATATCCGCCCTCGTCTGGGAGGTAGACCGTGAGGAGCGGCACCTGTGGGCCCTCCCGCTCTCTCTGGCCTCTCTAAAGCCCTCAGGTGTGTCTGAGCTCCAGGGACTCACATGGTACTAGGCCAGTGGTTCTCAACCTTCCTCATGCCGCGACCCTTTCATACAGTTCCTCATGTTGTGGTGACCCCCAAGCATAAAATTATTTTCGTGGCTACTTCATAACTGTCATGTTGCTACTGTGATGAGTCGTCATGTAAATATCTGATAGGCAGGATGTATTTTCATGGTTACACATTGAACATCATTAAAGCATAGTGATTCATCACAAACACAATATGTCATTATATATTCAATATGTGTTTTCCGATGGTCTTAGGCAACCCCTGTGAAAGGGTCGTTTGACCGCCAAAGGGGTCGCGACCCACAGGTTGAGAACCGCTGTACTAGGCACTGCAATATGGAGGTGAGGAAGAGTGGCACTTGGTTCAAAGGGGCTGGCAGACCATAGTGTGTGTGTGGAGGGGACGTGGGGGGAGGGGGGAGTGATGTGCAACCACTGGGCCACCCCGGCTGGGCCGTCCATGACATCTTTTTTCCAGCATTAGAAATGTTGTTTCCAATCCTCTCATTTGCAGATCACACGGTCTTTTATTCTTGAATGCCTGATCATGAAAATGATGAATTCAGGTTCCCAACGGAGGAGATCAAAGACCTCTCCTTTGCTCAGTGTATATTCTTAACATGTCAGAGTCGACATAAAGATTAAATAAACTTGAAACATGTAAGAGCCCGAGTCTTTGGCAGCTGGATGTTTTTATACAATCGGACTTCAAATAAGTCTTGCAGTTCCTATCCTGTGTTGTCATTTTGGTAGGTTGTGTTTTTCCTTCCGCACAGGGTTTATTCAGGCTTTGTGATTCTCTCCTCAACCCACAAGACATTCACATGGCAATTATAGTCATTCCAAACCTTGAGTCTATTTCCACTTTCTGTGTTCCATCCAAAAAGGGGCTGCAGCCCAGCCAGTGTGGCTCAGTGGTTGAGCGTCGACCTATGAACCAGGAGGTCATGGTTTGATTCCCGGTCAGGGCACGTGCCCGGGGTTGCGGGCTCCATCCCCAGTAGGGCGTGTGCAGGAAGCAGCTGATCCATGTTTCTCATCACTGATCTTTCTCTCTCTCTCCCTCTCCCTTCCTCTCTCTGAAATCAATAAAAACAAACATTTTAAAAACAGGGTTGCATTCACAAATCGCCGAATATTCCACCCACATCTACCCCTTATAGATGAGATCATGATCTCTCTCCACTGTCCTCTTTTCTCTGTATTTTTGTCCCAGATAGTTCTTCTAAAGGCTGAAACTGTCTAGTTCTCTCTCCAGAATTTCTTTCAAAACGCATCGCACGCACTCCCGGGCTCAGTCTGCCACGTCTATGGGTTGTCCATTTGGATCTAGTCTGGGCCTATAGGTCCCTAAGGCAGCGGTTCTCAACCTGTGGGTCTCGACCCCTTTGGCGGTCGAACGACCCTTCCACAGGGGTCGCCTAAGACCACCCAGCATATCAGATATTTACATGACGATTCATCACAGTAGCATCATTACAGTGATGAAGTAGCCACGAAAATAATTTTATGGTTGGGTCACAACAGGAGGAACTGTATTTAAAGGGCCAGAAGGTTGAGAACCACTGCCCTAAGGTCTCATACTGAGAGAATGGGCTCCCGGCTATATATAGTCACATGGTACAAACCATCCCCAAATTGCCAGCTGTATGTCAGAGCTTTAGGAGGTTACCATTTGAGGCCAATCGCGGAGGAGTCGCTGAAAAGGTAGGACCAGTCTAGTGGTCCTTTGTTTAAATCGCACCTCCACCATTTTCCTCGGGTGTGAATTCAGGCAAGTTGCTCAATCTCTCCAAACCCCCCTCTTCCTCCCTCTAAGATGATAGTGATCCTTCCCTGAGGTCGCGCTGAGGGTTGAGCAATCCTCACACTGCACCTACGGCATCTACATGGACTGCTCAAGTCGCAGCTGCCCGTGCGGCTGGTCACGGATCCCACAAACTTGCACTGAGCCGGACTGAGTGTTCCAGACGCCATTCGAGGCCCTGAGAATACAGAGAAGATCCGCGTTCTCATGAAGCTTGCAGTCATGGCCGCATATAGACAATAAAAAAAACAAAAACATAATCCCTGACCGGTTTGGCTCAGTGGATAGAGCATCGGCCTGCGGACTGAAGGGTCCCGGGTTCGATTCCGGTCAAGGGCATGTACCTTGGTTGCGGGCACATCCCCAGTAGGGAGTGTGTAGGAGGCAGCTGAATCGATGTTTCTCTCATCGATGTTTCTAACTCTCTATCCCTCTCCCTTCCTCTCTGTCAAAAAACCAATAAAATATATTTTAAAAAAAGAAAAGAAAAAAAAACATAAACAGCCCGGCTGGTGTGGCTCAGGGATTGAGCGTTGACCCATGAACCAGGAGGTCACCGTTCAATTCCCAGTCAGGTTGCAGGCTTGAACCACCGTCACCTCCCACTGGGACGATGCTCAACCCACTGAGCCACACCGGCCAGGCTCCTTGCGCTATCCTCCCAGGGTCCCAGAGTCTTAACCATGACCTCCCATTCTCAGCAGACATGCATGCCCCTCCCCAGCTCGCTCCCCTGTCAGTCAGACCAGCCACGCCCACCGGACCCTAACCCTAGCAGGTGCCATGTCCCTGCCAGCCCACACCGTCATTCAAACAAGCACAGCTCATCCTCCTGCAGGAACCAGGGGTCCTCTCACCCTCCTGTTACAACACAGCCTGCACCCCAGAGTCCTTGCTGGCTCACTCCGCTCCTGAGTGCACCCCGCTTCCACGCGGCCCTCCCCCCAGGCTGTAAGCACATGTGACCAATAGTCTGCTACCCGGCTCCTCTGTCCACTGGCAGGTGGCAGGTGTCAATCACCTCGTATTTCTCAGGGTGGGGTCCCTTCTGCGCCAGCAGCAGGGTGATCAGGAAGAAATTAGAACCCAGACTTCAATGGCTTCTCTCATTAGCCAGAGCCACTGTGCTGGTTAATTGGAGCCCTCACCTTAAGAGCTTCCGCTGGTGGGTCCCGGGGGGCCTCCCCACACCCCTGGCGCCCAGCCTTCCTTCCCAGACCATCTCCTTTCATCCCAGGCCCGGCCTGCAGGCGTGGCTGCGTCTTACTCACCTCCTGCCTTCGCCAGAGCCTGGCTGAGGAGGACCTGACACATAGTAGGCCTCCGGTGAAGGTCCCCTGAGCCCAAGAATGGACCTTTCTCTGCCACGGGGCAGAGGCAACGCGTGGAACATTCTGGTCTGATGCAACCGCTTGAAAGCTCGGTTCAGGTTCGAGCCAAAGTGACCAACCCAGAAAACCCGAGAATGGAAAATCTATTTTATCCCGGGCTTGACACAGGAAGAAAAAAAAACACACACACACATGGGAGGTCAGAAAGCGCGGTTTTCCAGGTTCACATGAGCCAACGATCCCAATGACTTTTTTTTTTTTTTAATGAGGCCTCATTTCGATGCTCCCATTTCCAACGCGGCCCCTGTGTTTGTCAGAGATTTCCACCCCTGCTGGGCGGTTGCACAACCCCTGGCTCGGCTTGGCCCGCGCCGCCTTGGCACAGCTCGCTTTTTTGCTGGTACTTGCTGCGGGCAAGATTTTTATGAGGCTTGATCCTTGTCTTGACTTCATTTGATCATTTCTATCTGCGAGGCAGCGCGCAGATGAAGGCGGACAGCGCCCCTCGGCCCAGGGTGGTGAAGGGCCCCAGAAAGCGATCAGGTATTTATCGCGCACAGGATCTGCAGGAATGCAAACAGCCCTTGCGGGAGGCAGGCGTGCCCCGGCACGTTGCGGGAATGAAGCGCGAGGCTTCAAGGGGCCCGGGCCTCCCCCTGAGCAGCCTTTGCGGTCTGCAGCAGCTGGGAGGAGGTGGGCTCGGCGTGCCAAAAATAAAAATGAAAAATAAAAAAAAAATCTTCCCCAGAACCCCCCCCCACGTCCTGGTCTTTGGATCTGTAATGGGGTGCGTTGGGGAGCAACTGCTCTTTAGAATACGTGGTCCCCAACCGAATACAGGGGCAGAGCTGAGGTTACAGAAAGACCCCAATGTTTCACCTTTTGTTCTTTGATTTTTTAAAATATATATATATTTTTAATATATTTTTATTCATTTCAGAGAGGAAGGGAGAGGGAGAGAGAGATAGAAACATCAATGATGAGAGAGAATCATTGATTGGCTGCCTCCTGCATGCCCCCCAACGGGGATCGAGCCCGAAACCCAGGCATGTGCCCTTGACCGGAATCGAACCGGGACCCTTCAGTTCACAGGTTGGTGCTCTGTCCACTGAGCCACACCAGCTAGGGCTATTTTTTAAATATATTTTTATTGATTTCAGAGAGGAAGGGAGAGGGAGAGAGAGACAGAGATATCAATGATGACAGGAAATCATCGATCGGCTGCCTCCTGCACGCCCCCTACTGGGGGTCAAGCCCACAACCTGGGGATGTGCTCTGACCAGGAATCGAACCTGAAACCCTTCAGTGCACTGGACAATGTTGCAACCTACTGAGCCACACCGGCCAGGGCCATGATAAGAAACTCTTTAACAGCAGGCTCTTGGATGAAAGGGAGTGGGGTGGGAAATGTCACAGGCAGCTCTTGCTGGCTTTTCCTAGCCCCACACGTGGTTTAAACCAGCGGTTCTCAACCTGTGGGTCGCGACCCCTTTGGGGGTCGAACGACCCTTTCACAGGGGTCGCCTAAGGCCATCGGAAAACACATATTGAATATATAATTACATATTGTTTTTGTGATTAATCACTATGCTTTAATTACGTTCAATTTGTAACAATGAAAATACACCCTGCATATCAGATATTTACATGACGATTCATAACAGTAGCAAAATGACAGTGATGAAGTAGCAACGAAAATAATTTTATGGTTGGGGGTCCCCACAACATGAGGAACTGTATGAAAGGGTTGTGGCATGAGGAAGGTTGAGAACCATTGGTTTAAACATTCTGGCCATGTACATGTTTTTTGGTGGTTTTTTTTTTCATTTTTTAAAAGCAGTTACCAGTATAGTAAGCATGTGGACCATTTAAAATGCTTTTCTGAGTATTCCTTTTTCTTTCTCAAAATGCACACACTATAAAAACATTACAAAAGAAAACTGCAAAAACATCGGAATGTAGAAGAGGCAAGGGATTGTCGAATTCCACAGACAACTTAAAGCTTTTCTGTAAAATGATAGCCAAATCAATTTCCAGTAAAGTGGCACATAGACGAGCCTTCAGATATGAGCGATGCCATTGAATAAATGTGAATATGGTTGCCATCCTTTTTTCTGTTAGTATTTTTGAGGGCCTACTATAAGCAAAAAACATTGCCATCGATTCAATGAAGGAAGTAAAGATAGTTCAGATGTGGCCCTGGCCGGTGTGGCTCAGTGGATAGGGTGTCGGCCTGTGCACTGAAGGGTCTCGGGTATGATTCCTGGTCAAGGGCACGACCCTGGGCTGCAGGTTCCATCCTTGGCCCAGTGGGGTATGTGTAGGAGGCAACCAATCAAAGTGTCTCTCTCACATCGATGTTTCCCTCTCTCTCCCCCTCCCTCCCTCCCTTCCACTCTCTCTGACAAGCAATGGAAAACATACCCTCGGGTGAGGATTAACAAAAAGGCGAGTTCAGATGTAGACGTAAGACATATGTTAAGTTACCTGCCAAAGAGGGTGATGGATTGACATCGAGCTCCAGGGGAGTGTCTATAGGGGCTGGGGAGGCAGGGTTGCATCCAGGGAGGAGCCCTTCTAGGGAGGCAAAAAAAATCCACATTCTAGAGAAAGCCTTAAGACCAGTACAGCTCCTCAGGTCTCATGTCAGGTGACACGTGACAGCCCTGTCCACACCCCAACAGGTGCCGGAGCACCTGTCCGCATCGCAGCCACACATTCCAGACCGTGTCACAAAAAGGGCCCGGGGGCAGCTCTCTGGAGGGGAGGGATGCGGTTTGGGGAACCACAGGGGCCCCCCTGCAGGTCACAGCTGTCCCAGGCCTGGGGAGAGCAGGCCACTCACCACCAGCAGGTGCCACCTGTGACGGCTGGAGCCCAGAAGCGATGCCTTGCTCATCAGCCGCTGGGCATTCTGGGAAGCATGTGCTGTGGGTTGGTCGCTGCGGTGGGTGATGCTGGTGCTTCAGTTGTGGAGACCAGCCTGCAGCCGGGCTGCGGTCCCAGGAATTCTAGCCACAGACAGGCCGTTTCTATCCCGCATGGGAACAGCGCCCCTTGACCCCGCCACATCTCCCATCAATGGACATTTTTTTTTGTCTCGAGAGGCGTGTTTATTTTCTTTGATTATTTTTTTTTAAATATATTTTATTGATTTTTTACAGAGAGGAAGGGAGAGAGATAGAGAGTTAGAAACATCGATGAGAGAGAAACATCGACCAGCTGCCTCCTGCACATCTCCCACTGGGGATGTGCCCGCAACCCAGGTACATGCCCTTGACCGGAATCGAACCTGGGACCTTTCAGTCCGCAGGCCGACGCTCTATCCACTGAGCCAAACCGGTTTCGGCTGATTATTTTTTTTAAAATATCTTTTTATTGATTTCAGAGAAGAAGGGAGAGGAAGAGAGAGTTAGAAACGTCAGTGATGAGAGAGAATCATCCATCGGCTGCCCCCTGCTGGGGATGGAGCCCCCAGCCGAGATACCTGCCCTTGACCGGAATCGAACCCAGGACCCTTCAGCCCGAGGGCTGATGCTCTATTCACTGAGACAAACTGGCCAGGGCAGCAATCTCAGGTCTGGGATTCTAGCTTACAGAGGTACTAGCACAGATATGAAATGACACGCGCGAGTGCGAGGGGCAACCAATCCCTGTGTCTCTCTCACATCGATGCTTCTCTCTCTCCGTCTCTCTCCCCCTCCCTTCCACTCTCTCTAAAAATCAATGGGAAAATATCCTCAGGTGAGGATTAACAACAACAAAAGGTGTCTAACTCTGAAACTAACTGGGCCAGCTACTGCCAAATGGCCTCCATCAGAGCTTTGGCCGATGTGTCCTACTGGGAATGAGTGACAATGGCTGCTTTCCCAACAGAGTGACCTTGAACTGCAAATTCCATCTCCTCCACAGGGCCGCCTGGCTCAAGATGGAAGGCCGGGGCAGATTTCCTATTTGGTAGCCTGGGAACTCATGGGCATTTCCTCCAGGTCCGTTGCCTGCGAGGCCAGAGTCCTTCCAGATCCTGTGGGAGGGGAGCACGGACAAGGCCAGCACGGACATGGCGGGTCACCAAGCAGCAGGAAGCTGTGACAAAAACCCAGGGCTCCATCCCTGACTCCGGGGCTCGGAGCTGGGAGCCTGGGGCCAAAGACCCTCTTGGGATTGGTTTTTCTCATTTTTAGACAGAATGTGTTTAACTAGGGTATCTTATGTAAGTTCTCCTCCAGGGCAAACATGATATAATCTGATGCTTTCAAAAATGAGGACTGTGTGAGCTACACTGTTAGAGTTTTTAAAAAACAACTTGGAAAAGTATTATACACACTATCATCCAGAAAATATCTTAAGGCAAATGCAATTCGTTAAAAAAAATGCCAGCCCGGCCGGTGTGGCTCAGTGGTTGAGCGTCAGCCTATGAACCAGAACATCCAGGTTCGATTCCTGGTTAGGGCACATGCCCGGGTTGTGGGTTTGATCCCCAGTGGGAGGCATGCGGGAGGCAGCTGATCAATGATTCTCATCATTGATGTTTCTATCTCTCTCGCTCCCTCCCTCTCTGAAATCAATTATATAAATATATATATATACATATATATATATATTTCCACCACCAGAGATATATATATCTAACTCTATATATCTCTGGTGGTGGAATTTTCTTCCTTGCATTTCCCTGTCTTTTTCAATTTCTGTACAATGAATACGTATTCTTTTTGTAATCTGAAAAAAAGCATTTTGTGTGTTTTTCTTCTAACACACTGGAAACGGCAAGGGAACCCAAAATAGAATGAAGCAACCCAAATTTTATTGTCACCAGGAGACCAGACGGAAGGCCCCGCATCCCACACGTTCTGGAACGCGGGGAGGATGTCAGGGGGTCAGGATCTCGCATGACACATCTGACAGATGGACTCACCAGCCGCCCAGGGCCTCTCGGCAGCATCCGGGGACAGCGTTTCCGTGATGACTCACGGGACGGTGCCAGCCAGCCCCGGCTCCAGCGCGGTGACGGCCCGACGCTGCGGTTCTCAGGCAATCCTGACACCAGCCTGGCCTCCTCATAATGACGGCCTATTCAAGGCAGAAAGGAGAAGGAGGATGTGACTAATGACACGGGGAGGGAGGATGGGAACGCGACCAAAAACTACAGTGACTTGCTGGTCGGGACGCACTGGCTAGGAACAGAGCCGTGTGTTCGCAAATCCAAGGGCGGGTGGCCTGGCCAAGGGACCGGAGGCGAAAATAAATTGGTCCGTTGTGAGGGATGGGACTTGAGGCTCAGGATGGGGCACTGGCTGGCGTCGCGCAGTGGTTAGAGCACCGGCCTGCGAACCAGAGGGTTACAGGTTCGATTCCCGGTCAAGGGCACGTACCTGGGTGGCAGGTCCGATCCCCAGGCCCTGTTGGGTACGTGTGGGAGGCAACCAATTGATGTGTTTCTTTCACATCAATGCTTCCTCTCTCCTCTCTCTCTCTCTCTGCCTCCTCTCTCCCTTCCACTCTCTCTAAAAATCAATGAAAAAATATCCCCACTCCTCAGGTGAGGATAAAAAATAAAACAAGTAACACATCATAGCCAAGTGGTGTTTATCCCAGGAATACAACTTTCATTTAACATTTGAACATCAACCAATGGAATTCTCCATGTGTACAGATTGAGAGAGAGAGAGAGAGAGAGAGAGAAAACCACAATACTCATATAATCTTTTCAATAGGAAAGGCATTTGATAAAATATTCCACATCCATTTGTGATGCAAACTCCCAGGAAACTAGAAGGAAAATGTTTTAACCTGAGAAAGAGCACTTACGGAAACTCGACAGCTAATATATTGAATTGTGAAGACTGGATTCTTACACTTAAGATCAGTGTGTTTGGGCGGGGGGGGGGCCAGGATGGAGTATTAAATTAAGAGGATGCAGACTAGCACCTGCTGACGGAGGAGGCACAAGCCACGCCCGTGGGGTTGGCTGGTAGCTCCCTCAGCATCGAGCTCCCGCTGTGGGCAAGTGAACAGCCCGGAGCGGTTTTGGTTAAATCTGTTCCGGCCTCTCTTCTAGCTTCTCAGGAAGGGTCCGTAGGTCCAACCTAGTTATGCCTCTACATTGCTTTTTTCTCTTTAAAATATTTTTGTAATTGATTTGAGAGAGAGAGAGAAACATCCATGAGGAGAGAGAATCATGGATCGGCTGCCTCCCGCACGCCCCCTACTGGGGACCGAGCCGGCAACCCGGTCATGTGCCCTGACCGGGAATCGAACCGTGACCTCTTGGTTCATGGGTTGACACTCAACCACTGAGCCACACTGGCCGGGCACCCCTACATTTCTTTGAACCCATAATCTGTTGTGTTATGCCACGTGTTGAAAGAACTGAATTAGTTGTGGAGGGGACTCTCCCAGGCCCCGTATTTGATGACTTGCTCGTGGCATGGTGGAACCTCTTCCTCTCCTCCTTGTGTGTCCTGTGAACTGCGATGAGAGCTGGAAGCGCGATAGGTTTGCGTTGGTTTGGCTTTGTTTCGTTGTGTGTGTTTTTCCATTTTGGCAAGAATCTCTCGTAGCCGGGGCTGTGTCGCTTCTACTGCATCCAGTGAAGGGGCACTCGTAGTGTTTGGCTGTCACAGTGTGAGCAATGTGGAGACGGATCGATACACTTCGGTATTTTCTGCCTGATTCATCTTTCATAAGGTTCCTCATCAATATTTTATCTCGTGACTCAGGCAGCCATGGACAATCATGGCAGGATGGATCGAGAGCCTCAGAAACAGCCAAATCCTCTGAGTCCAAAGGCTATTTCTAGAAAAGTAGACTAAGGGGGTTAAGGGGTAATATTATATGGAACAGAATTTGGGAGCAAAGATGTTTCTGGCAGCATTATTTAAGTAGCAAAGAGGAAAGAGGAGGAGGAGGAAGAGGAAAAGAGAAAGAAAAAGAGAGAGAAAGAAAGAAAAGAAAAAGAAGCAATCTGGTAATGCAAAAAATATAGATCTATGGTTAACTAAATGGCTGTGAATCCCATAAGGGAAGAAAACAGGTAGAGGATTGTGAGTCCTTTCTGGTTCTTTGTTCTTTATCATCATTTCCAATTTTTAAAAAATAAATATATACGCCACTTTTATCATTTTTAAAAAGTTATTACAACGAGTTCTTAGCCAGATGGCATGGTACAGCAAAAATCTGGCTGTCTGAAAGTAAAAGAGAATGAAAAACATTTTTTTTCCTAAGATTATTTCTGGATCTAAAATTCCCTGATTCTCTGTTCTCTCTAGTTAGCTACAACTCAGAGTCCTGCAATGCACACTTTTCTCTCAGGCACCAGGACTTTCAGGGCAAAGGATTAAGTATCTCTGAGAGGGTGGGGCAAGAAAGGGTCCTACTGTAAGGTGACAGAAGATCTGACCTCGGGTGGTGGGCACACGATGCCATATACAGGTCTTGTAACACAGAAACCCACACCTGAAACCTATACGTTCATGTGGACCAATGTCACCGCGATTTAATAAATAAATATTTTAAAATAAACAAATGAAAAAAAGTTTCTCTGGTGTGTGTAAAGGATCATTTGGTCATATGAATAAGATAGTGAGACCTCAGAATGAAAATAAGAAATATCTTATTTCTTTTTTTAAATTAAATCTTTATTGTTCAGATTATTACAGTTGTTCCTCTCCCCCCACCCCCATAGCTCCCCTCTACCCAGTTCCCACCCCACCCTCTACCCTTACCCCTCCCACTGTCCTCATTCATAGGTGCACGATTTTTGTCCAGTCTCTTCCTGCACCCCCACACCCCTTTCCCCCCAAGAATTGTCAGTCCACTCCCTTTCCATGCCCCTGGTTCTATTATATTCACCAGTTTACTCTGTTCATCAGATTTTTTATTCACTTGATTTTTAGATTCACTTGTTGATAGATATGTATTTGCTGTTCATAATTTTTATCTTTACCTTTTTCTTCTTCCTCTTCTTAAAGGATACCTTTCAGCATTTCATATAATACTGGTTTGGTGGTGATGAACTCCTTTAGCTTTTCCTTATCTGTGAAGCTCTTTATCTGACCTTCAATTCTGAATGATAGCTTTGCTGGATAAAGTAATCTTGGTTGTAGGTTCTTGGCATTCATCACTTTGAATATTTCTTGCCACTCCCTTCTGGCCTGCATAGTTTCTGTTGAGAAATCAGCTGACAGTCGTATGGGTACTCCCTTGTAGGTAACTGACTGTCTTTCTCTTGCTGCTTTTAAGATTCTCTTTGTCTTTTGCTCTTGGCATTTTAATTATGATGTGTCTTGGTGTGGTCCTCTTTATATTTTTGTCTTTCCCTGTCTCCCCCACTCTCTCTAAACATCAATGGGAAAATATCCTCGGGTGAGGATCACAAAAACAAACAAAGGTGGGTAACCCGGTCAGAAGGCCAAATCTTCAAAGTGCATGCCAGCTGCTCCTCCCAGGGGGTCAGGGCTGAATGTTCTTGAGCATGTCCAGGAAGGCCTGCGGGGACGGCGCCTCCACATTCTGGAAGGTGTTCTGGACTCTGCTGTACAGGATGAAGTATTTCATCGCCAGACAGATGAACCCGAAGTGGTTCTCATCGAACAGGATGAAGACTCCAGGGAAGCGCCTGGGGGAGGTGAAGCCAGGTGAGGTAACAGTAACAGGGTCCACGCCATAGAAGCACATCCTGCAGGTCCGGGGGTAGCTCTGGTCGCTTGAGCGCACGCCCGCAGGCAGGACAAACGGAACAGGCTGCTCCTCCGCAGCTGCAGCCCCGGACTCCCTGACGCTGGGCTGGGCAGGGCTCTGCCCGCCATGGCCCTCGCTTTCCTTGTCTTCTTGCTGCTGCTGCTGCTGCTCCCGGATCACCTGCTGGTCAATCTCCTGGACCACGCGGGAGAACTCGTAGAAGTTGCGGAAGAACCCGCCATCTGGCAGCTGGATGCGGCGCCTGAGGTGGATCTCTAACGTCCAGATGGAGTCTCCCGTGACCTTCGTGACCCTGGCATGCTTCCCGTGGAAGCTGAGCATAACAGTCGTTAGGCCGCAGGCATCGTAGTTGCCTTGGAAGAGGCCTGGCCTGATGAGGTCGTCCGGGTGGCTCGGTGGGAAGTAGAGGCGGCGGTAGGTCAGGCAGTCACATGGCTGTCTGTCCTCCTGCGCCAGCACCCGCCCCCATTCGTCCCAAGGCCACCTTGGTAAATCCTTCCGGTGGTCTGTCTTGATGCTGAACCTGTCCTTCTGAATCTGCAGGTGGCGGATGTGGGGCCTGCTGTGGCGGCCTTCCATGCACTCCACCCTGGCTGATTTCCTCTTCGTCAGGCGAATTCTGAACGAGGGCGCGAAATGCATTGGGCCATCCTCCTGGGGGTTAGGGGAAGGCCTGCACGTCCAACCAGTAATGCCTAAGCCGTCCACCACGACATGCACTAGTGTTCTATAGCCGTGCTCTAGCTGCCACAAACCCAAAATGTGTCTGTATGGGTGGAACAGCTTCGCATAGACTTCTCGATAAGACATACCGATCGTCTCCAGGTTCTGCAAGGTTTCACGAAAGCCATACTCCTCCCGGCAGCGCCGTCTCCAGATGCTGTCCATGTGCAGGATGCGGTGGAATTTGGTGCAGACCAGGGCCAGGCTGGGCAGATCGGTGCCGGGGAGCGAGGCGAAGATCTCCACCAGCAGCTCCACCGGCAGGTCCTGCAGCGAGCAGCGCGGGGCCGGCATGGGGCTCGCGATTCCTCCACTCCCCGCACAGCACGGCGCTGCTGTGGCCGCCTTGACGTGCTTTTCTGCCGGGGCCGGGGTCAGGGTCCGGGCCGGCTTGCTGTGGGCCGCTGCCGTCTCAGCTGGGCCCTGGCGCTCCTGACGACACCGCTTGGCATTGGCTGCTGCCATCTCAGCTGGGCGCTGGCGCTTCTGACGACACCGACATCCCCGCGAAGAGCCCACGCCGCAGAGGCAAGCGCGCTCCTCCATGCCTCCACGCTTAACAGCCACCACAGTGTGGGCCGCTGCGCCTCCGCAGGGTTTTAACCTGGCTCGTCCCGCCCTAGATCCAGCCACGCCCCCCAGGGCCTGGCAACGCCCCCTCAGAGAGGAGCCAATTGTAGGACTTTAAACCCACACCGATTAACAGTCGCCTCCCTTTCCCAGTGCTCCCTCCCTGTGCTCCCGCCCTAGCCCCAGGCAGTCGCTAATCTGCTTTCTGTAGGGAGATGCCTCCAGGGATATGCCTCTGGGGGGGGGGGGGGCGGACATTTCACAGAAATGCAGTAAAAAAGAAAAATACAACTGTGGTACATCTACACAATGGAATACTACGCTGCGGTAAAAAAGAAGGAGCTCTTGCCATTTGCAACAGCATGGATGGACCTGGAGAGCATTATGCTAAGTGAAATTAGCCAGTCAGAGAAAGATAAATACCACCTGATCTCACTCATTTGTGGATTATAGAGAACAACATAGACTGACCAACAGGGACAGATCCAAAGACAGAGAAACAGCGATCAGACTATCAATCCCCAGAGGGAAAGTAGGGGAGGGTGGGTGCCGGAAGCCGGTCCATCCTTGCTGCTTGCCACAGTCGCTGCAGGGAAGAAACATCTGCACAGCATATGTTTCAAGGGACCTGGCGTCTATGGCATCCTGTTCTTAATATGTTTGCTCACCTTCTTGGCGCTATGTGTTTTAACCAGGGTCACCTCTCCGAGAAAGGTTGTTTCCCCAGGTAGGGATTTTCCCCTGAAGTTAGGGAGGGAATAAAACCCCTTAACTAAATGCCAGGCAGGTAGTTAATCACTTTAACTACGAACAATCACCCTTAAACTACATAATCTTTACTCCCTGGAATGGAGATAAGAAACGCCCTAACCTTTGGAATTGAAATTGATAGGATTAAAATCAACTGGTATAAATACAGATGTAACAAGACAATAGCAAGAGATTCTGGACAGAACTTGGGCTGGAGATCCTGGCTAGAGAACCTGGCTAGACTGCTGATCAACTGAACGCTTTCTCCGAGTCATTCTTCGCTGACTCCGTCCACACCTTTGGGAACCCCTGGACCTGCTGGGGTTGGACCCCAACAGGTGGGGGTAAGGGGAAGAGATCAATCAAAGGACTTGTATGCATGCATATAAGCCAAACCAATGGACATGGACAACAGGGGGATGAGAACATGAGTGCCGGGGGGGGGGGGGTGGTTTTTTGCATCAACATATACCATCACACTCTCATACATGGCCTGATCCGAGTGTGTTGTTCTATTGAGGGTTCAAATACCCCGAGCAGCGTTGCTAATGGAGTTGTTGCAAAGGGGAAACAATTCTCCATGGAGTTGTTGCAAACAAAATGCAAAGGAGTGTTTTCTAAGTGTGTGTGCTAATTGCATTCCTGGAAAATTCAGTGCCCACTGAAATGTGCAAATAGTTCTTTCTGATTAGATGTAAAACACAGTGTCATGAATGCAGATCATCGCAGATTCCTCCTAACAATGCCTGGCAGGATCTTTTGAAGCTGTGTGGGTGGTGGAGCAACTCATTGCCTGGCAGGGTTGCCCCCCCAGGCCTTGTCTAGTGCCCTTGCCCTTGGCCTTGCCCTCTAAATGCCAGTAATGTCTTCCCATTAGAGTGATGCCCCCACCATCGTATTTCCAAAGCCTCCCCTTGTGAATGCCATCTACTACGTGCCAGGCACTCCACTAAATTCTCAATAAATATCCTTGATGATTTATTTATTATCCCCCCCCCCCCCCCCCTTCCAACAGGCAACACAGACCCTCCTACATGCTAGAAACCAGGCTGGGCTTTGTATATACAGTTGTGAACAAGATAGTCAATGAGCTCAAGTATTGAACGTCGACCAGGAACCAAGAGGTCACCGGTTCGATTCCCGGTCAGGGCACAGGCCCGGGTTGGGGGCTCGATTCCCAGTGTGGGGCGTGCGGGAGGCAGCCGGTGAATGATTCTCTCTCATCATTGATGTTATATCTCTTTCCCTCTCCCTTCCTCTCTGAAACCAATAAAAACATATTTTCCAAAAAAAAAAAAAAAATAGAATCTGAGAATTTTGTAGTAAAAGGGAAATCGTTTGTCCTCATGTTAAAGCTGGAGAAAGAAAGACTCAGAGAAATTACAGCCCTTGAATTCAGGCACAGAACCTCCCCACGGAGGAAACAGTTGCCCTTCTAGAAGGAAGCTCTGAAAGAGTTCACGGACTGCGCCGTCAGGTGGGTAACGGAGTAGTGTTTCTGTGCCTGGGGCAAGTTCCGACTGCCCCTCCAATTTGCCCACCTAATTTGCCAAACCCTGGGCAAACCAACCTGCAATTAGAGTTGTATTTTTAAATGGTCTAGTTTTATGTGGCACCCCCCCCCCCGCCCCGCCCCCATTGCCCAGTCTCGCCAAAATGCTGTTATTTACACAGAGGAAATCCAAAGAGTGGGTTTGAAATTACAAGTCACATTCGAAGTCAGAAAAAGGAAGTGGGTTCTCGCAGGCCACCTCCGGGCTGCAGGCTATGCCGCTGTCCCAACCTCAGGACGCCACAGCGGCCAGCACCCAGGTGCCCCTGAAACGCGAGGACTCCTGCTTCTGGTTTCTCCCAGGGCAGGCTCTTTGGATGGGGCTGATGGAGAGGAAGTTTGGTCCTCAGCTCCATTATCATTTGAACATCAGAAATAGCCTGGCTGGCGTGGCTCAGTGGTTGAGCAGCCACCTATGAACCAGGAGGTCACGGTTTGATTCCAGGTCAGGGCACATGCCCAGAATCCCCGGTAGGGGCGTGCAGGAGGCAGCCAATCCATGATTCTCTCTCATCATTGATGTTTCTCTCCCTCCTTCTCCCTCCCTCTCTGAAATCAATAACAATATATTTTTTAAAAAAATAAATGTCCGAAATCGTCACATTGCCTTCACTGGTGCAACGTCCCTGACCCACCCCCACTGCAGCGCGTGACATTTTCTCTGTTCTAGAAACGGCAGGAGACAGATCCCTCTGGGATTCACGCGCCTCTGCTGGGATTTTCACACCATTCGCCATGTTAACATGAAGCAACAGCTGGGTTGAAGACAGCTGATAAAAATAGCAACCTCACCCTGCAAGCTAACTGCATGGAAAAGCGGGGAACCAAGTTTTTAATGACAACTTTTATCTTTTTCTTTTTATAAATATTATTTTATAGCTGATAGTATTACAGACGTCTCCCATTCTCCCCCCTCATTCCTCCTCTCCTCCCAGCCCTTCCCCCTCCCCACCCTGAGGCAGTTACTTTTTTCTGATATGTTATATCTCTGATGTGTTGTTATGTTGGTTGTTTTTAAAATATGTTTTTATTGATTTCAGAAGAGAAGGGAGAGGGAGGGAGGGAGGGAGGGATAGACACATCAATGATGAGAGAGAATCATGGATCGGCTGCCTCCTGCACACCCCCTACTGGGGATCGAGCCTGCAACCAGGGCATGTGCTCTGACCGGGAATGGAACCGTGACCTCCTGGTTCATAGGTCGATGCTCAGCCACTGAGTCACGCTGGTTGTTTTTGTGTGTGCTTTTCTTTTAAACATCCACTTTTTCAGAAAGAGCAACGTGAGTTTATCTTCCTCCTACGTGGGGTCTCGGACAAGGTGGAGAGAGGCGGGCTGCTCCTGCGTTTCCCTGCTCCCCACTTGCGGGCATCTGGCACCCCTGACTGTTAACGGGAGCCTCACGGGGTATCCTCTGGACAGCTGAGTTCACGGTCGGGACGCTGGTCTTCAAGGTTGCTCTGTGTTCCTGCAGGAACTTCCTGCTCTTACTCCATCTTTCCATCCATTAGCGTGGAGCTTGCAACTGAACATCCTGACATCACATAGCTGAGATGTTTGTTAGCCGCGCTAACCAGATTCAAGAGTTTCCTCCGGACGATGCTGAATTTTCATATCCTCGTGAATGCTCGCCACCTTCTTTTAATAACTTGAAAAAACAAGCTTCTCTCGGGAACTGTATGGCTCCTGTATTTCCCCAAGCCCAGCGTTCACTGCGTTTAGAGGGATCTGAGGTGTGTGTATATTTATAGAGTCCTGGGTGTACCTGGGTGGGTTACACTTCGGCCTCTAACTTATAAAAAGGCAGCAGTGTGAATGGATCTTAGAGAGATGTTATTCGAAGTCTAGTATTTTCTTCATCAGATCTTATTTTTCTCCGTCTGAGCTATTTGGTCATTTCACCACAAAATTCAATTTCTTTAAAAAGGGTATATTCACTAACTCTGAGCTGTGAGGTTTGAAAAAAGCCTTTTAACCAAAAAAAAAAAAAAAAAAAAAAAAAAGTAGAAAATTTACAAAGGGGAGGTGGTAAAGTGAGGGTTTCCTTCCTTCCTTCCCTCCATAGAGAAAAAAAACCTGTCTTACTATTTACAGTTATCTTAGGAGAAAAAAATTTTAATGGAAAATTAGTGTAAACTTCTAGCTACTCAGACAACTGGAACTTTTAACCATTCTTGTTAAGATGCAAAAAAAAAAAAAAAAAAAAAGGGAGCGTGCCAAATGCAATGAGAGAAAGAATCATTGATGGGCTGCCTCCTGCACGCCCCACACTGGGGATGGAGCCTGCATCCGGGCCGGGCGTGTGCCCTGATCGGGAATCGAACCGTGACCTCCTGGTTCGTAGGTCAGCGTTCCACCACTGACCACACTGGCGGGGCTCTCCTGTGCTCTTCACCTTGGCCTCTCTGTGTGGTGGGCTTCTCTGGATCGCTTCTCCAGGCGGCAGCAAAGGGGTGCCTGGCCTCAGGGCTCCCCTGCCCTTCAGCTTCCAGAACAGGGAGGGGGTTCTCCCATCTCTCCCCTCATGGCCACCTCTCCACTTTGCCAAGTCATGTGCGGGTTCTGTCATGGGCCCACTCCCTGAGCCCATCATTGTAGCCAGAGGCCAATGAAGCACTGTGATTGGCCCAGATTTGGTCATGTACCCACCCCCCTGGCCAATCCCTGCGGTCAGGGGCAGGTGAGGCGCTATGATTGGCTCAGCTTTGGCCACGATCCCATCCATGGAGAAGGAGAGCGACAGAGCCTTCTGCCCAGCGCAGGGCAGGCAGATGTGCTGGGCAGGTGTGAGCAGCATCGGTGTGCTGTGCTGTCCACATCTCTTTACCATGGTCTGGCACTGACTCGCTCCATCAGGACTCAGCTGGAAGCAGCCAGGCTCCCCCCTGTCGAGGGGCATTTTCAGATCTCAGCAGGGGGAGGCCATTTGCATCGAGTACATAAATGACGTGATTCATTTGACTTGCTTTGATTTCGTGTTTCGTTGCACTTGAAATTTCAAATAATAGTGAAGAAGGGCACACGCGGTTTACATTGATCTAAACGGGGCACGGATTAGAAATATCTCAGAGACAGCATTTCAACATGAGCTTCTCTGGCCGCCTCTGCAGCCGTGGAATCTACTCCTGTTTGCACAGAGGCTGAGCGGCCCTCGTTCTCTGTGCGGTGAATGGAGGGTCTGATCTAAAATGGCCAGGACCACCGGCGTGGCTGTGTGGTGCAGCATTGACCTATGAACCAAGAGGTCATGGTTGGGTTCCGGTCAGGGCACATGCCCGCGATTCGGGCTCGATCCCCAATAGGGGGTGAGCAGGAGGCAGCTCCCACAGTGGCCCCGTTCCGTCCCCCCTCTGGCATCCCGGGCAGGGGCAGCCTCCCGGGCTCCTTGTCATATAGACGCACCACCCTCCGGAAGGCGAGCATCTTGGCAACTTGCTCGGACCCTCCCCCAAGGTGCCTCCACATTAGCTGCGTGGCTAACAGTCCGCCCTGTATGCGCCCAAGTGCAGAGAGGACGGATGAGATGGTGCTGGCAGAGCTGAGCGTGATGAAGACACTCCTTGCGGTTCTGAAACCTTATTAGGATACCGAGCGTTCCTTCCATCCAGGGTCCGCTGGGAAAACGACCAGCCTGTTTCCATTTCCTGCCCCAGAGCTGGCTCTCGGCACAAAGCCGTGGGGGTCACGTGACCCCAGGCCAGACCCCCCCCTCTCCGGCGAGGCAGCCCCGGTGCTGCTGACCTGCGGGGCCTCAGGGAGGCGCAGGGAATGACCACGTCACGCGTCTGGCCCCGCGCCTGGCACGCAGGCCGGGCCGAGTGCGTGCAGCTCGCGCTTTAAAGGGAAGCGCAAACATCTGCCAACTTGTTTCCGTCTTATTTATTTATTTATATCTTTATACCCTTCGCTGGGAGGCCTCGCTTTGCTCAGCTCTCTGGACGCCGGCCAAGCTAAATTAACGCTTTTATCTTCGGGCCCCTGCAGCTGGCAGCCGTCCCCGCAGGTCCCTGAGGCACTGGAGTTTAGGCTCAGCCTCGGCCTGGGCCATCCAGGCTGTCCTCTGGGGCGGGGAGGGGGGGGGGGGGGACTGCCCTGGGCTGTGTCTCTGGTCCAGCAGAGGCCATGATTCTCTGCGGGCAAAGGGAGGTCCGTGGGGAGGCCCTGGGCGCTGCTCACAGTGGAAACACAAACAACATCTTCCTGGGAGAGTGAAGGAAGGAGCCATGGACATTCAAAACAATCCTCTCTGTTGGGCAAAGGTTGACCCAATTTTGCCGCATCGGCTGAGCTAGATGTATGTGACCCATCTACTAATCACAGCACCGTGAATGCTCTCCCCAGGTTTTCTTAGACGGCACTTCTCAAACTCTGACATGTATGCGAATCCCGGGGGCTTTGTTCAGATGCAGATTCCAACTGGTGGGGCCGGAGGACCAGGTTCTGAGGAGCCAGGCTCCCAGACATCCTTGAGCAAACTTCAGTCTCGGGTCTTGTCATGTCATCTGTTTCATCATTGAGTCAATACTTTCCTTTACACTGACCTTCCTTTTAACTTCGATGTATGGATAGTGCCATGAAACCACAGCTTTGAGGAGTGATTTTTTTGTTTTCATACACTGGAGCTGGACGTTTCCACCCAGACCCAGGGAGTCTGGCCATTCTGTCTCTTCATGGGACCCCTTACTTGTGCAGCACCCCACATTCCCAGCAAGAATCTCCCAAGTGTTTCTGGAAGTTTGCTCTTTAGACTTGGTTCTGTTTCCTGATTTGGCTGATATCAGTCACTCACAGTTGAGCGTGAATTATTCTGAGGACAAACTTTGGGCCCCTCTGTTCTACGGTGGTGAGAAGGAGGGGGTCCAAGGGAACCCCAAGATGGAAAAGTCTCAGAAAGGGGAGGAAGAGGGTGCCAAGGACAAGCTTAGTGGGATTCCTTGCTCCTCGGAAGAAAGGGCCACACTCCGTCTCCGTGCCTCGTGCCGGATGCCTTTTCTCAGATTGCTGTGTTTCTGGCCTTGATTTATTGTGCAAACAGATCAAACATCTTCCCAGCTCGTCTGTAAATCTCTCCTGGGCTGTGTGTGTGCTCTCTCTTACTCACTCTGCTTTCCAGTGATCGCCTCCAGTAGTAGACCCAGGATTATGGTGCCCACAAAAGGACAAACCCGCAAACATCCCCCCGGCTCTGGCATTGAGGCTCCGAAGAAGCGTGATCCTTAATTTTCACGAGCCATAGGACCTGCATTCGCCCCCAGATGAGCATTTCTGTCCTCGTCGTGCCACCGGTTTGAATGATGAAGGTGACCGACCTTTGAAAGAATTCACCGAGCTGGTCCTCTATAGGGTTTCTGAAATGACGCATTTTCTGGGGCTGGTTTGGCAAAGAAAAAGATTAGGTCAGTGATAGCGTTCCTGCACTTCCTGTTGGCTTGGCCTTCCTGACCCAGACAGGTTGGGTCTAAAAGCAGGCGCAGGCCATTGGTCAGAGACTGCGGAGTCCTGGGCACGGCGCTGAGGCGGGTCGCTGTGCTGGGGCCTGGGAGCGTGACATTTACGTTCCGAGCAGGATGTGATTTCCAGCTGAACAGCCTGGGCCCTTACCCAGCCTTTGCTCTGGCCCCAACTGTGTGGTAAATGCAACTGACCTCTCTCTCTTTCTCTCTCTCTAAATCCTCACCTGAGGGTATTTTTCCCATTGATTTTTAGAGAGAGTAGAAGGGAGGGGGAGAGACACAGAGAGAGAAACATTGATGTGAGAGAGACACACTGACTAGTTGCCTTCCACACACACACCCAGACCAGCGCTGGGGATCGAGCCTGCAACCGAGGTACCTGCCCTGGACCGGAATCGAACGTGAGACCCTTCAGTCACGGGCTGACGCTCTATCCACTGAGCCACATCGGCTAGGGCTGCTCCCAGCCTCTTGACACCTGTCACACCTCTGCTCAGCCTCCCCAAGGCCAAGTATCTTTGTCCCCTGGGCCTCCCGCCTGCCTGCTGGCTGCCATTCTTGGGCAGAGCTTCTGAGATGAGGGAGAGCCTTCTGGGCCCAGCCCTGGTGTGTTTCCTGTGTGCGAGGAGGAGCCTGGCCACTTGCTTTGGGTTCCCCGGGATCTTTCTTTGGGGAACTGCCCATTGCATGAGTCTGCGAGGAGCAAAAGCGACCTCCTCCATCGGCGCTGTGATGGTCAGAGACCTCCTTTCCCACACTGCCTTGCAGCTGGGGCTCCGAGCAGGGCCTCGCCTCTGCCAGGCCTGTGCACCAGCTCGGTGACGGGAGGCAAGGGCTGTGGTGACCGCAGCAGTGCTGGGGGCCGAGCGCCACCCCTCCCTCCCCTCAGAAGGTGGTGGCGCTCGGCGCAGGGCAGTGGCGGGGGGGGGGGGGGGGGGGGGGTTCCCCCGAGGCCCGGATCTGGTGTGGTTTGACTTGCCGCTCCTCAAAGGTGGGCTTTGAACCTGCCCTTGAGGCCTCCACGTGATTCCGTCAGTTGCCCGGTATTCTTTGAAGAGACCCCTTTTCTCGTAATTGAGCGGAGTTGGTTTCTGCTGTTTGCATCCGTTTCCGTCCACCTGAAGGGACATCACAACCCCTGTCCCTGAGATTTCTTTTCTTTAAACTGTTTTCTTGGTTGGCCTGCAGCCTCTTCGAAAAAATGAAGGGAAAAGCATTTGAATTTCTAAGTGGATTTTTTTTTTTTTTTTACGGTAACAATACTCTTTACAAAGCCAAGTCTTGCCTGGCCGGTGTGGCTCAGTGGTTGAGCGTTGACCTGTGAAGCAGGAAGTCACGGTTCGATTCCCAGTCAGGGCTCGATCCCTAGCGTGGATCGTGCAGGAGGCAGCCGACCCATGATTCTCTCTCATCATTGATGTTTGTATCTCTCTCTCCTTCTCCCTGCCTCTCTGAAACCAACAGAAATATATTTAAAAAATAAAATCAGACTGTGAGTGCTGCGGCTTGGAGGCTGACCAGATGTGTGATGTTGTGGGTCATCTGACTGCTCTAGGCCTCTACTTCCTCTTTTAGGAGCTGCTGGGGCTGCCTGCAGGAGCCCTGTCTGCCACCCTCGTCTGCCACTGTGATTCTGGGCTTGCTGCCAGGTGGCTCACTCAGTGGCTTTTGAAAGGAGGCCTTGGTTTCTTGTTGTGTAGACTCACAGCATGGCGGTTGGCTTCCCCCCGAGCGAGCGACTCGAGAGAGGGGCACTGTGCCTTATTTTATTGGTCACACCGACCAATACACGGTGGGAGGGAACTACAAGAGCATGGATACCAGAGGTGGGTGGGGATCACCAATGGCCATCTTGGAAGCTGCCTGTCATGCTATTCCCAGTCCCAAGTTGGTTAGGCTAACCAAGAGGTCACCGGTTCGATTCCGGGCCAGGGCCCATGCCTGGGTTGTGGGCTCGATCCCCAGTGGGGGACGTACAGGAGGTAGCCGATCAATGATGTTCCTCTCATCGAAGTTCCTATCTCTCTATCCCTCTCCCTTCCTCTAGAAATGAATAAACACATACCACAAAAAGATGAATACCTTGAAACTATGCATGTGCTTGCTTTTCTCATCCTTCTCGGGGACTTGCCCTTATTTAGCCTCGGCTTCCGCCACTTTCAGGGGTGGTAGCTGGGAAGAAGGAGAGAGGAGACAGTAGAATGGAGACGGCCCAGCTTCAGACATCCAGACCAGCCCAGAACCACAGGGTTGGAGCCAAGTGTTCAAGGGAAAGATCAGGCCGTGGAGAGAGGAGAGGTTTTCCTCAATTCAAACTCAAGAAGGAGGAGCATGGAAGTGTTACTGTCCGACAGCAAGTGGGGACGGACGGGCAACGAGGCCTCAGAGGAGTCCCCATCCCACCGGGCTGGGGGTGGGGACAGAGATTGGGGATGTTTTCAGCGGTTACATGGGCATATCCAATGATCAACCCTCATCAACCTGACCACCTTATACCTTCATTTTAAAAAGAAAGAATACTAAACATACTCTTTTTTCAGAGTTTTGGTCTAAAATAGATTAGCCTGCCTGGCCACAGTTTGATTCCCGGTCAGGGCACATGCCCGGGTTGTAGGCTCTATCCCCAGTGTGGGGCATGCAGGAGGCAGCCCAACAATGATTCTCTCATCATTGATGATTCTCTCTCTCTCTCCCCCTCTTCCTCTCCCTTCCTCTCTGAAATAAACAAAAATGCATTTAAAAAATGAAACAGATTAGCACAGCAAACAGAATTAACACCCAAGTCCCAGAGGCTCTGCACCTTCACACACACACACACACACACACACACACACACTCATACACACACATACACACACTCACACACAACACACTCACACACACTCTCACACACACACACACTCACATACACACACACACACACTCACACACACACACACACTCACACTCTCTCACACACACACACTCTCACACAGACACACACTCACACACACACTCACACACACTCACACATACACACACACACACACTCACACAGACACACTCACACACACACTCACATACACACACTCACACACACACACACTCACACACACACACTCACACACACACTCACACACACACTCACACACACACACTCACACACACACACACTCCTCTATACCCAGGCAGTGACCCCACAGTGTGCCCTCTCTCACCAGGAGCCTACAGGACCCCCACTGCCACCCCATCTCCATGGTCTCTAACTGCACTCGAGTCATCTCCGGTTCTAAACCTCAGCGCACCATAAATCATGGTTTGTGTGTGTGTTTTTCAGCAAAATACGGATGTTTTCGAAACCACTTTCCCCTCTAAAGGCCTCCTCCTTCCTTGTTAGCTCCGGGCCGGCCGAGCTGCTTCATAAATAATGCAGCTCCCTCTCTCATCTCAATTATAACTGGGGACGTCTCCTTGTTGGGAAGGACCCGCGTGGCCCCTCTGGGGTTGCTTCCTTGTTCCTCCATCCAGCCAGCGGCCACCCTCCCCCGGCCCTGGAGTGTCCTGGGCTCGGTCGCTTTACAGCTCCCTCGGTCCTGCTGCCTCTCTCTGCCCAAAGCGGACGTGGCTGCCCTGCTCTCTCCCTGTGCCTGTGGGTCTGTGTGGGAGGTGCCTTGGTGCCCACGGTTCCCAGGCAGCAGCCTTTTCCACAGGATCCTGCGCTCCATGTCACCAGCCCCAGGGGATGGAAGTGGCTGACGTCAGCGTCCAAATCTCAATGGCTCTGAGTCCCTGCCTCCTTTCCTGCAGGGATCCTAAGGCTCACACGCTCCAAATATCTACCACTTGGCACCAGTCAGACCTGAGGGCTGCTCCCGCCCCAGCTAGAAAAACTGGATGTCCATAGAGCCAGGCCCGGCCGATGTGGTTGAGCGGCTGAGCATTGAACCATGAACCAAGAGGTTGCTGGTTCGATTCCCGGTCAGGGCACATGCCCAGGTTGCGGACTCAATCTTCAGCAGGGGGTGTGCAGGAGGCAGGCCATCGATGATGCTCTCTCATCGCTGAAGTTTCTATCTCTCTCTCTCTCTCCACCCCCCACCCCCCTTTCTCTCTCTCCGTGCTGGCCCTGTCCCCATCACCCAACTCTGCTGGTGGCCTCGGTGAGGCTGGGCCTACCTGGGGCTGGAGGCTGGGCGCTTGCTGTCCTTCCTGCAGGGAAACGTTCTTCCCTGGGCCCCTGGAAGGAACCGGTCCTGCCGACACCTTGATTTCAGCGCAGGGAGACCCACAGCAGATGTCTGACCTCCGGAACTGAAACGGAAAACGTGTGTGTTCTTTTAAAGCCACTGAGCCGGCGTTCATTTGTTATAGCGGCAAAAGGAAACTAATACACTCTAGGAGTCGGCAGACTGTGGAACGGCATCTTTCCTGCCCTGGAGGAGATGAAGGGCAAGGTGCTTTAATAACTCAATGAATCAGTGAACTGCCACTGGGTCACCAGGCCCCTTACCCCTCTCTCTGCATCCTTAACGCTCAGGGGTCCCAGCATCTCGCCACAGGGAGACCCTCTGGTGCAAACGCTGGTACCTCAGCCGGTCTTAGAGACAGACTCAGTTCAAACCTCTCCATCAGCCCCAGCACTTCTAACACATGGTGAATGAGAACATGAGAGAGCACCTAACGTTCGTTAATGCGTTTTTCTCTCTTCACACGTCCTCGCCAGCGATCTCCTGGCCCAGCATAGGGAGACGTGCGGCTGTTTATAGTTGGATTCCAAAGAGAAGAGACCAATGTCCATGTCTTGACATCCAGGACAGGCCCCTGAGGTCCGTGCCACAAAAGACAGGGAGGTGTTCGACGGCAAGAGCCAGGCACTTCCGAGAAAAAAAGTCTTCTCAACTCCAAAAGCATCTTGTTCCGCGTCAACAACCAAAGCCAGGCTTGGGTTGCGGGCTCGATCCCTAGCATGGGGCGTGCGGGAGGCAGCCGATCCGTGATCCTCTCTCATCATGGATGCTTCTATCTCTCTCTCCCTCTCCCTTTCTCTCTGTAGTAAATAAAAATATTTTTTTAAGAAGAGGGTGGGAAAAATGTAGACACGGACACACAGAGGGAGGCCCAGGGAGAAGAGGCCGCCTGCAAGCCAAGGAGAGAGGCCTGGCTTAGATCACACCCTCGGAAGAAACCAACTGAGCTTATATTTTGACTTTGGACTTTTACCCTCCAGAACTGTGAGACAATACAGTCCTGTTGTGTTTTTGTTTGTTTGTTTGTTTTTGTTTTAATGTTTTTTATTGATTTTAGAAAGAGGGGCAGGGACATCGATTGGCTGCCTCCTGCATGCCCCCTACTGGGAATCAGCCCTACCACCCAAGCATGTGGCCTGACCAGGAATCGAACCAGGGATCTTTGGATGCATGGGATGACACCCAACCAATTGAGCCACGCTGGCCGGGCAGTTCTGCTGGGTTCTAAGCCGCTCAGTGCGTGGTCCTTCGGTATGGCAACCCCAGAAGACAAATACAGTTGTTATAGAAGAAGTCTCACTACACCGAGGCCTCCATGCTCTAAGATCACCAAAGCCACAGACACATATTCTGGTGACAGTCCCAGCTGAGTCCTCACTGACAGCCAGCATCAGCCACCAGCCATGTGAGTGAGGACATCTCCAGAGGAGCCCAGCCACCAGCCACAGACCACCCGCGTCTCTCAGGGTCCCCAGACATCACGGAGCAACGGATCCCTCTGTGCCCTGTGTGAACTGCTGGCGCACCGAGTCTGGGCGCATGATCCGTGAGGTTCCTCACGCAAGCTCTGCGGCTCCACGTAGTGGTGCTCGTGGACGCGGTGTCCCGGCCGTGTGGGCCGGCGCGGGGGCTCCGTGCCTCCAAAGGCAGGTCTGCTCCGCGTGCAAGCTCAGCGGCCTTGGTGTCTCGGGGGTGTCTGGCCGGGAGGACCTTTGCTGAGTCTTGTCTCCGAGCAAGCAGGGCTGGCCCACGTGGCCGGACCCTGGCTAGCCCATGAGGAGGACTGTCTGGCCTCTGAGGAAGCCAGCCACCCCCACTCAGCCTTTGCTTCCGGCTTCTAGGGCCGGCCAGGCTCCCAGAGGCAGCCGCCCAGGCTGATCACTTCGCAGAGGGCTCTGCACTTACTTGTTCCCGTGGTCATTTTGCTACAGGCTTTGTGCACCAAGGGTGCTGCTGAGAGGCAGCATATAATCGGGAAGGGGGTGTCCTGGGTTTAAATTCTGGCTGTGCGGCCCGGGCGGCGTGGCTCAGTGGTTGAGCAATGACCTATGAACCAGGAGGCCACGGTTCGATTCCCAGTCAGGGGCACATGACTGGGTTGCGGGTTCGATCCCCAGTGTGGGGCGTGCAGGAGGCAGCCGATCCATGATTCCCTTTCATCATTGATGTTTCTCTCTCTCTCTCTCTCTTTCTCTCTTCATATCGGAAATCAATCAATAAATATATATATATAAATTTCTGGATGTGCAACCTACTAGCTGTACGGTCCTGGAAAGGCCGTATAACCTCTCCCAGCCTGCCTCTTCGTCTGCCGAGTGAGAAAGTGACAGTACTCGCCTTGCGAGGGCTCTCAGGAGGCTCATGGAGGACATTCCCGTGGCCGCACGGAGTCAGCCCCCAGCATCTGGGAGCCCCTGCGGTTATTCACCAGTATCCACGGCATGCTCGCAGGGATCTGTCTGTTTTCTTCAAGGCCGCCTCACTTGGTTCCTGGGAGCATCCCTGCAGAGGGGGAAAGGTGGCTTAAAATAACCCCCAGAATGCTGAGCCCTTTCAAAAGTTCGTTGAAGGAAAAAAAAAAAAAAAAAAAAGCGAGATTCCAGACAAACCTAAAGTGGCCTTGTCATTACCAGCTTTATTGTTCCGAGCGGCCTTGAAAGCCCTTGGCTTTGAAGCTGCGGGAGGGTGGCAATTAGGCCCCTCGTGAACGGCTTCGCAGCTGTAAGCCTGGCCACGGGGCACAGGGCTGCACCTCCTTCCTCATTTTGTGGCCACCGGGTCTGGTGTCTGCACCCGTCTGGACAGACCGGGGCCCGGGCAGGAGTGGTGGGCGGGCTGGGTGATCCCCTCCTCGCCCGCCGCCCTGATGACTCCCAGAAAGCGAAGGCAGATGGGGTGACTCAAAGGGAGCCATCTCCTCCCCCCTCCCCGCCCCCCACCCTGCGAGCTGCACCCTGACATGCTCCTTCGTCTGGGGGCCAGACGGAATCCCTGCTCGGGGCCCTGGGGTGCATGTGAGCCCCTTCCCAGGCGCTGGCACAGAGATCAGACCGCAGGGTGCCTTGTGGATGGGAGCGGATTCTCTCTACACGGCAGCCTGCCTTGTGCGAGGAGGCACTTTGTCAAGAAAAAAAGCACACACACACAAAAAAAAAACCCCCAACGATCTCCGGGCTGGCTGCTTGCTGGCTGCGAAGCCTCCTCCTGCCCCACGCGGGGCAAGGCTTGTCTAAATATTTGGCTTGATCCTGCTTTCTGATTCATCCTGTGCAGGAACCTCTGTAATTTCATCTGCTGCCTGACTCAGAGGAGGAGACCTAAGCGCAAGTGCGGAGCGCGCGCCCCAGAGGCCAGGCCCGCAGCCAGCGGCCCCTGCTCCCCCCGCCGGCCTCCCGGGCTCAGGGAGCGGTGCGGGCGCTCTCCCCAGCCACCAGCCTCAGATGAAATCTCTTTTGTCTGAGATGATTAATGGAGCCCCTCACACGCCTGAGAGCGCAAGGGTGTGAGGTGCACTTTGTACCTTTTCCAAGGTTTTTTTTTTTTTTTTTTGATGCTAAATCCATTTGCATCTCATAAATTACAGTGGCTCCCAAATGAAGTGTGCCTGACAGCAGCAGGCAGGGTGTGGGTGCCACTGAAACATTCCCTCCTCGCCGCCCCCCGCCCCCATCCCCTCTCTCTGGCTCTGAGACCCTAAGAGAAAGCCTGCTTGTCATTCAGAGGAGGGAGGGGGCAGCAGAATGACCTAGATTCCAAATGTGCAAGACAGGTAGAGCCGGCTGGCCCGTCTTCAAACGCTGCCGGGTGCAGGGGAGCAGGATGGGAAGGAGCCTGCGGGAGGAGGCTCTCCACGGTTCGTGCTGGGACCCACCCTCCCACGGATGGCATGGTTGTCTTCTTCTTTCTGCAGGTCTGTCTGCTTGAGAAAGGCTGCGAGCTGGGCCCCTGAGCCCAACTCCAATCCCCACCTTGTGTCCCTGGGTGATGCTACCTGGGTAGGGGGTAAGGGAAGGGTGTGATTGACAGCAGAGCTAAGGTTCTCCCTGTGCAGGTGTGTGGAGCAAGGGAAGAGGGCCTCTAAGGGGCAGGGACGGGTGGGGATGGCAGCTCAGGCACCAGGTGTCCAGGAGTCGAAGTTGATGGAATCCCAAGACTCTTTACACCACTTGCCAGCTGTGTGGCCTTGGACAAGCAACTTGCCCTCTCTGAGCCTCTCTTACCTCATCCACTCATTCATTTTATGCCTCTGTTATACACACACACACACACACACACACACACACACACACTTGAATTCAGAGAGGAAGAGAGAGGGAGAGAGAGAAAGAGAAACATCAATGATGAGAGAGGATCATGGATCGGCTGCCTCCTGCACGCCCCCTACTGGGGATCAAGCCCGAAACCTGGGCATGTGCCCTGACCAGGAATCAAACCGTGACCTCCTGGTTCATAGGTCGACGCTCAATCACTGAGTGACATCGGCCGGGCTCTATTATCTGAGCACCCCTTCTATGTCAGGTCTAGCCCACCCCCTTGGCATCTACATTCTAGACGCTACACAAATAAACACAACCACATGTGTGCATAACACACAACATGGGGTGGGACTGAGAGCCACAGGGCGCAGGGTGGGGCTGGCTGAGGCTGGGAGGATGAGGGGCTCCGCTTGGGAGACGGAGAAGGTGCACCGGCAGGCAGCCTGGCGGGAGGGACCACCTGCGGAGGGCGGCTTGGTGTTTCTCTGGTCAAGGGCACATGCCCGGGTTGTGGGCTCGATCTCCAGTGGGGGACTTGCTGCTGTCACTATTATTTGACCCCAGCAATGTACGTGGCAGGGAAGATGCTGAAGGGCAGAGGGAAGAGAAGCTGGGAGGGAAGTGGCCTCAGAGCCAGGGTGAAGGGCACACAGCCACAGTGCGACGGGCGTCCCGTCACTTCCCGCCAGGCCGCCCTCCCTCCGTCCCGGGCCCCCAAGGCACAGGCGGGCGGCACTTCACCCAAAAGGTCGGCCAGCTAGAGTTTCACGAGCGGGCATTCCAGGCCTGGGGCCCGCACAGGGAGCGACCTGCCCGTGGTCAGGCCTCCAAGTTCCCGTCTAGGACCAGCTGCCCATCCCAGTTGGCCTCAGCGGCTGCCAGGCAGGGGCGGGGCGGGCGCGGGAGGAGAGAGGCCGGCCCCAGGCAGCTGTCCTCGCCAGGAGAACCTGAGCCAAGGGCAGGGGCACCCCAGGCTCCACGCGGAGGGGACACAGAGAGTGTAAATATGTTTTAATGGATATGAATGCACATAACACACACACACGTGGGATTTACTGAAGTTACGTGTTTGTTATTCTATTTCATTTGACTTTCCCGAATTATGGCAGGGGCCCCCATATTATGAGTAAGATAAAAAACAAGACTCAGGGAGCCCTGGCCTGTTTGGCTCAGTGGTTAGAGTGTCGGCCCATGGACCAAAGGGTCACAGGTTAGATTCCCAGTCAAGGGCATGTACCTCGGTTGCAGGTTCAATCCCTGGTCCCTGTCCCGGCGCGTGCGGGAGGCAACCAGTCGATGTGTCTCTCTCACATCGATGTTTCTCTCGCCCCCCCTCGCTCCCCTGTTCCCTTCCTTCCACTCTCTCTAAAGATCAAAGGAAAAAATACCCTCAGGTGAGGATAAAAGAAAAAACAATTTTGTATTAATCACTATTTTCTAAACCCTCTACAATGGACATATATTACTTTTGTGGTTATAAAAAGTAAAAATGCCCGAGCTGGTTTGGCTCCGTGGATAGAGTGTCGGCCTGCGAACTGAAAGGTCCCACGTTCGATTCTGGTCAAGGGCACGTGCCCGGGTTGTGGGCTCCATCTCCAGTGGGGGACTTGCAGGAGGCAGCCGATCCATGATTCTCTCTCATCATGGATGTTTCTCTCTCTCTCTCCCTCTTCCTTCCTCTCTGAAATCAATAAAAAAAATATATTTTTAAAAGTAAAAATAATTATATCAGAATAGATTAAACACACACACACACACACACACCCCACAAGCCTCAGGGAGGTCCAACAGCAGAGGACAGAACAGATGTTCAGACTGTCCTGTGTACCTTCAGGGGACGGCCAGGAAGCCGGCGGACAGGGCCGTGGCGCTGGCGGGGGGCCACTCTTCTGGTCCCAGATTTCATTATGCTCCACCCAGAGGAACAAGAGGAAGTGTGTGTGTCCTGTTTTTAAGGCTGAAAGAGAGCCGACAGAAGGAGATGCAGGTTAAGCAAGGCCCCCTCTGGCCTCCCTGCCCACGCCTGCACTGCCCGCACCGTGACCCTGGCCCCCGCGTGGCCGGGCCCCCAGGCTCCCGCAGGAACCCCGGAGACGGTGGGTGGGCTCCATCGGAAGCCCACACTCAGCACTTCCGGCCGCCTTCTCCTTCCTCTTTCACTTCGGGAGGGACGCTCCTTGGGTCTGCGTCTGCCTCCTCCGAGGACACGGTGTGCTCAGTCTGAGTCCCGGGGCGCCGGGCATAGTGTGAGCTGCCATTGTGTGTGTGTGTGTGTGTGCATGCGTGTGAGTGTGTGTGTGTGTGTGTGTTGGGATGGGGAGCAGGGTTCCTTCTCATTTTCCACCTTTATTTCCACCAGGGAAACAAAATGCATCGCAAACCAGGCCAGGGCCCCGCGAGGAGGACCTGCCAGCCTGACTGTGCCCAGGCAGCGGCACCCCGGCCTCGGCCTCCGCTGTGTGGCCGGCCAGCCTGCTCCAGGCAGGTCCTCCAGGGGGGACCAGACCTCAGCGGGCAGCCACGTGGCGGGGGCCGCTTTTCTGATGGGCGTCGGAGCCTTACAGGAACACATGGCAGTCGCCCTGGTATCTGAGGGGAGTTTACAGACACGTGGGGAATGAAAGCTCAGACTTGACCTTCCCGAGGGGCTGAGCCTGGGCAGAGCTCTCTGTCTTTGTTCCCTCCTTTGTCATGGGGACGCGTTCCCGGCCACGCTGTCCCTGTGGGGTTATTGTCGTCCGTGTGGAAATGGGCAGGGGATGGAACCAGTGAGAGGCGTTTTCCGGCGCAGCTCTCTGACCTGGCGGCCAAGGAGACAGAGAAGCAGCGGGCTCCTAATGGATGCCTCTGGGGCTTGGGATTTGCGTGGGATCCTGATACAAGGCAATGTCTTACCCCGCCGCCGGCGTGGCTCAGTGTTTGAGTGCGGACCCATGAACCAGGAGGTCACGGTTCCATTCCCGGTCGGGGCACATGCCTGGGTTGCGGGCTGGATCCCCAGTGGGGGGCGTGCAGGAGGCAGCCGATCCATGAGTCTCTCTCATAGATGTTTCTCTCTCTCAATCTCTCTCTCTCTCTCCCCCCCACACCCCCTTTCCTCTCTTAAATCAATAAAAAAAATATTTTAAAAAAAGGCAATGTTTGCTTTGAAGTTACACACACTGAACACGGGGTGGGCCTTGGGCCTTGGGCCACCATATGAACAGCGCTGGGGCCTTGAGCTGCCACCCTGACACGGGCAGCTGCTGGGGCCGCCTGTCCCTGGCCACCCCTGGGGCCTGCCCGGAAGGGGGACGGCGCCTTGCCACAGCCAGCAGTGAACATGCCCCCTTGGCCACTCGTCTGGAAAAGAGGGCAGAACAGCCCTGCCCCGCCCTCACCCTCCGTTCCCCACGCCATTCTGCCACCATGGGTGTCCCCAGGACTTCCCTCAGCACTGGGGAGTCGGGGTCTTGGCAGGGCCCCCGCCCCAGGAAGCCAGGGGAAGGTCGGTTTGCCTGTCCCCATGCTGGGCACGTGGTCCCAGAAGTGGCGGGGCTCTGGGGAGGCGGTGACCCCAGAAGGAAGGGGACCCGTGGAGCCGGTACCAGAGATAACGGGTTCCCTGAGTTGGGGGCAAGGTTTAGGGAGGAGTGTGGAATCCTGGGCAACGTATAAAACAGAATGCTTCACATATTCGAGTCAAGTTGTTGGGGAGAGGGGGCAGGGAGTGTATGACAAGCCAGCCACCTGCGATCTTTACCCTTGGATTGGTGGGGAGGCAGCGTGATGTCAAGTGAGGTCAAGGTCAAGATGTGGCCTTGAGAGTCATTAGCCACACGTAGATTAATGGGTTAATGCAGAGCCGTCTAGACAGATGAATTACACCCAGAAGCCGTGTGTGTGTGTGTGTGTGTGTGTGTGTGTGTGTGTCCTTGAGCTTGACATTGAAAGGTTCAGTTATCGCAGGAGGAGAGGAATGCCTGCTTAATTCTGAGAGGGCTTAATTATGGTGATAAACATCCTTAGAGTTTAACTCTTGCATTTCAGCTGGTGTCAGAAAGAGGATTTCAACCTCAGCCGGGTGTGAGTGGACTGGTCCCTTCTCTCCCCAGCTCCCCTGGGATCCTGCGGGGGGATCCTTGGGGAGCAAAAGTCCAGTGTTTCAAAGGGATGCACCGTCCTCACCTGGGACAGTCGGGACACGTTTGGTCATACGTGACAGACACTCGCTCCAATAAGCCTGTGCCATTGCTAGGAGGAAATGGGGCCCTGGCTATTGGTGACCAAAAATCCACCAATCTGCCCCACTCCAAGGCCTGGTCATGCTGCCTACAAAATACACACACACACACACACACACACACACTCACACACACACACACTCACACACACTCACACTCACACACACACACACTCACACACACTCACACACACACACTCACACACACTCACACATATACACTATACACACACACACTCACACACACACACACACACACTCACACACACATATACACTATACACACACACACACACACACACACACTATACACACACACACACCTGGGCCAGATATAGTTTAAATATATTTCTTAAAACCAGTCCCGCCTTTCTGGTTCCCTGGCCTCTACCTCATCCCTCGGCGTCTTAGCTGCCACAGCAGCGGGCCTCCACATTTCCTCCACCTCCTTCCCTTCCCCTTCCCCTTCCCCTCCGCCCAGGACTCACTGCCAGAAACACACACTGACCTTGGGACTGTCCCGTGCACAGACCTCCGACGGCTCCCGGCCACCTGCAGAGCGAGAGCATGTCAACACGGGGCCCTGAGCTTGCTGCCTGGCCCCACACCCCCACTTCTGGTTTCAAATTCAGGTTCCCACCTGCTTCCATGCCATGGCCCATGCTGATTCTTTCACTTGGAAAACCACATGATCTTGCCCGGCCAGCCTGGCTCAGTGGTTGAGCGTCAACCGGTGAACCAGGAGGTCACGGTTCGATTCCCGGTCAGGGCACATGCCCGGGTTGCAGGCTCGATCCCCAGTGTGGGGCGTGCTGGAGGCAGCCTATCCATGATTCTCATCATAGATGTTTCCATCTCTCTCTCTCCCTTTCACTTCCTCTCTGGAATCAATAAAAATATTAAAAAGAAAATCACCTGTTCTTGCTCTACCCAGCCCCCTCTTCCCACCCTTTCCCAGGGCCCCAGTCAAATGCGTTTTCCTCTCTGAGCAGCCCCCCGCCCCTGCCCCCGGCAGCTGTGATTGGCAGGATCTCCTTGCACCCTGGGGATCGGACTGCCTGGATGGTGAGATCCTAGAGGGCAGGGACTCTGCCTACCCGGGGCCCGCTGCGGAGCCTGGTACCGTAACTGGGCGTCTCCGGGAACCCTGGCGCGCTGGCCCCTCCTGCCCCTCTGCTGGGTTCCCGGTGGCAGGGAAAATCCCAGCCGACAGAATTTCCTGTCCTCCCGCTCCGCTCAGATCTTCTTTGTCCCAGATCCTTCCTCTCCCGGGAGCTCCTTATCTGAGGACGGGCCAGCTCATAGCAGCCGGCCCGGAGGGGCCATCCTGCCCATTTCCTGCCTCGGCCGGCCGCGCTGGATTCGAGTCAGAAGATCTGAGTTTGGAGCCAAGCTTTGGAGCTCTTCTCAGCTCGGTGACCTTGGCCGTGGCTTTCACCTCGGCTCAGCCTCGGGGTCTTAATCTGTAAAATAAAGGGTTTTTGTGTCGGGTACAGGTTTGTGGAAAGGGAAACTGTCTTTCAACCAATCTCTTCCCATGAAGAACCTTATGTAAACCTGTTTTTTTATTTTTTTTATTTTTGCTAAAAGTATTACAAAGGGTATTACATAAGTGCCCTTTTTATCCCCCCCACCCTTCACAAACCCCTGCCCTCCCTTACCCCCCAGTGTCTTATGTCCATTAGTTATGCTTATATAGATGCATACAAGTCCTTCGGTTGATCTCTTACTCCCCTCCCTCCTGTCCCCCAACCCTCCCTGGCCTTCCCGCTGCAGTTTGACAATCAGTTTGAGGCAGCTCTGCCTCTGTATCTATTATTGTTCAAAAGTTTGTAATGGTCTTTATTATCCATGAATGAGTGAGATCATGTGGTGTTTTTCCTTCATTGACTGGCTTATTTCACTTAGCATAATGCTCTCCAGTTCCATCCATGCTGTTGCAAATGGTATGAGATCCTTCTTTTTTACAGCAGCATAGTATTCCATCGTGTAGATGTACCACAGTTTTCTAATCCATTCATCTACTGATGGGCACTTAGGCTGTTTCCAGATCTTAGCTATGGTGAATTGTGCTGCTATGAACATAGGGGTGCACATATCCTTTCTGATTGCCTCCGTTCAGCTCCTGACACCTTCGGCTGCTCTGCTAATAAATGCGTATCAGAGAAGCCGTCCTACCCATGGGGACGATTTCTCCTTCCACCACCCGTGGCTTCGCGACATGGCATTGAAGGCGGCAGCCAGTGATGGCAGCTGGTGGCAGCTTCCAAGGTTCCGGGAACCTGGTCTGTGCACCTCCCCACCTCGCATTCGGGGACCAAGCCAAATGTGGGGCTTAGCCCGGCTGGTGTGTCTCGGTGGTTGAGTGTCAACCTAGGAACCAGGAGGTCACGGTTCCATTCCCGGTCAGAGCACAGGCCCGGGTTGTGGGCCCGATCCCCAGTAGGGGGCGTGCAGGAAGCAGCCGAGCCATGATTCTTTCATCATGGATGTTTCTATCTCTCCCTCTCCCTCTCCCAAATAAATAAAAATCTATTTTAAAAATTTTAAAAAAAGGATGTCACATGGCTTTGGGCCTGAGCTAAGAAAGGATGGAGGCGCCAAGGTAGCAGGAGGAGTAGCCTTTGGGGTGGAAGTCGGGAATGATGGTCTGGGGAGGAGGCAGCTGGATTTATGGGCCCGGAGTCCAGGGCGGAGGGCCAGGCTGGAGATAGAAAGTGGGAGGCATCAGCTGGCCGGGACATTCTTTCCCCGGCGACTTCATACCTGGCAGAGGCCCCGCTGCCCCGGGGGAGGCAGATGCTTGCTCCCCTGGGTCTCCGGCCCACCTGCCCCCTCTCCTTCACAGACAAGCAGGTGTGGCCGGGCCCCTGGGCTGGCGAGCTCTCTGGATTTGGGTCCCAAGCAGAACTCTGATAACACCCCGTCCCCCCCACCCCCCCGGCCCACTCAGGGCTGCCCACCCACACCGGCCAAGTGTCGCAGCAGGAATGCGGTGGCAGCTGGGCCTGAGTCACAAGACAGAAACACCCAGGACACGTATGTGAGGCTGGGAAGCGCCTCCTGAGAGGGAGAAGCCCAAACAGGCCACGGTGGTGGGGGTGGGGCGGGAGGGGGAGGGGTGGGCTCGGAGGAAACCGGTCCTGGTGACTCACCCTGCACTTCTGTTGGGCGCAGCCCCCACGTGCTGTCACAGAAAACAAAGTCCCCCGGCGGTTTATCTCCTCCTGGAGGAGGCGAGTCAGCAGCGAGAGGTGGCAGAGGAGGGAGGCCATGCGCTCCTGCCGGGGCCCGGGTCAGCTGGGCATGGCAGACAGGGCCCCCACACTGTGATGCCACACAGGCCAGATCAGTCCCAGCCCGCGTTGCCCTGGGGTTGGTGGCCACAAGGGAGGTGGCGCTCCTGCAGGAATGGGGAGGGGTAGACAAGTTACAGCAGACGTAGGCGCGGGATTTCCGGGGCGCAATGTGAAAATCTCCATGGTGACGCTGAGCTGGGCGTTCAGCGGGAAGCCTGGGGGGCTTGGCACGTGCCCGGGTTGCAGGCTGGACCCCCAGGTGGGGCTTGGTGGCCCCGGGAGGTGTCTAGTGCCCAGCCTGCCCAGCCATCCAGGGCCCTGATGTCAGCCCCAGCTCTCCACCTGTGTGGCGGTAATTATGTCCCAAGAGATGGCTTCCCACTCTCGGCACGGGCCTCTGGGAGAACCTCGTGAAACGCTTAAGAAAATGGGACCAGCCCGGCCGGCGTGGCTCAGCGGTGGAGCATCGACCCCAAGAACCAGGAGGTTAAGGTTCGATTCCAGGAGACAGCCGGTCCATGGTTCTCTCTCATCATTGATGTTTCTCTCTCTCTCTCTCTCTCTCTCTCTCTCTCTCCCTCTCCTTTCCTTTCTGAAATCAATAAAAAATATATATATTTCTTAAAAAAAGGAAATTGCTGTGTTGTCCAGCTGCCTGCCTAACAGTTGAGCCTGGCAGGGTGAAGACAGCCGTGGTGGGAACAGCAGGCCCAGAATGGGTGGGCGTCACGCACAGCCCCTGGAGGGAGGTCCCGGGGAGGGGCTGTGGGGCTGAGTGTGTGCTGGGTAAGGGCTGGTCCCCAGGACCTGGAAGCCAGGTCTGAGACCGAGAGACTTCAAGGTCAGGGGGCCCCTCTTGACGGCTCCTAGACCGTTGGGACTTGGGATTGGGCTCAGTTGCCCCTGACCACAGCCGACCACAGCCTCTCATAGAGGTTTCGGTTCCTCACAGAACCCGGCTGGAGCAGACAGGGCTGGGTGGCCGTGGGAGGGGCACGGGGGAGCCGGGCTCCTTGGAGCTGCGGGCGCTGCCATCCTCAGGCACCCCACGGCCACCCCTGGCCGGGCCTCACTTCTGCACGGAGGCAGGAGGAGCAGGAAGAGCAGGAGACAGGGTGGTGACCGTGTCTAGAGCCGGTCCTTCCCCTGAAGCCGGCACGCTGCCACGTGCCACTCGCTGGTGAACTCGATCACGTGAGGGGCCAGCAGCTGGGGAAGCTGAGAAGTGGGGCGGCCGGCAACCAAGTCCAGATGGTGAGGCGGAGGGGGAAGGGGGCTGGCTCCCAGGCTGGTACCTGCCCCCCCACCTCTCCGTGGCCACTCTACAGTGGGTGACTCACACCACCAAGGGCTTCACAGGTCACAACAGGGCCTCCCGGTTCTCCCTGCCCCATGCCCTGGCCCTTTATCAAGCCCAGGACACTTCCCAAGAGGCTGTGCCATTAAGAGAGAGGCCCTGAGGGACACATCCCTGTGCCCAGAGCCTTGGTGTCTGTGACATTCCCTGACCACCCACTGGTGCTTTTAAGAATCAAATGAGGCCCGGCCGGTGTGGCTCAGTGGTTGAGCATTGACCTATGAACCAGGAGGTCACGGTTCGATTCCTGGTCAGGGCACATGCCCAGGTTGCAGGATCGATCCCCAGTAGGGGGCGTGCAGGAGGCAGCCGATCCATGATTCTCTCTCATCATTGATGTTTTTCTCTCTCTCCCTTCCTCTCTGAAATCAATAAAAATTAAACAACTTAAAATAATAAAAAAGAATCACATGAGGACAGGACTGTGGGAAGAATGGAAGGGGTGAAGCCTGGCAGACGTGGCAGGCGCTCAACCCGGACTTGCTTTCTCCATGTTTTTCATACTCACTCAATTCAGGCCTCCTCCCCCTGCACCCAGGATCTGCAGCCTCGTCCTCCTCACTTCTCTTGCTTCTAGTGGGTGCTGGTGTCCCCCTCGAGCAGTTCCTGGACCCTCTGGGCTGGGGTCTCTGTCCCCACAGCCTCCGCCCTGCCCACCGGCCCAGCCTCCACGCTTGGCGGTGATGGGGGGGGGGGGGGGGCGCCATGTCCTGGGCTGCATGGCGTCCGACCTTGGCCGCCTGTGGGCCTTTCTCGGTCAGCACTTTCTTACCTGTCAAGAGGAGATAATAACGTTACTTCCACTCAGGCAGGGCCGGGAGGGAAGGCAAACAAAAGTGCCAGCGCTTGGCCAACCTAAACAGCCCTGGAAATGCTTCGTAATCAAAACGCTTTTTCCCCCTTTTGAAAGCAGAAATGGAGGGAGGATGTAGAGGACCCAGAGAGGGCAACGCGGTCACAGCTGAGGGGGCGGGGTGCAGAGAGGACACGGGAGAGCAGGGCCTTTCCCACAGGCACTTAGCAGGGGGCTGGGAGGTGCAGCTGAGGGGACTGCCGGCTGAGGGTGAGTGGCCAAGCCCACCTGGTCCTGGATGATTCCCAGCCCTCCCTCCACCTGTCAATCAGCCACTGGGGACACGCCCAGGGCGCTGTGGGGAATGAGACCCTCCAGGGGACCCTGCCGCACCTTCAGACACAGAGAAGGAAGGAGACCGTGGCAGGTAAACGTCTCTCTCCCAGGGCTCCGCCCCTGAGGGAATCTTTCTTTCTTTTTTAAAAAAAATATTTTTTATTGATTTCAGAGACAGGAAGGGAGAAATAGAAACATCCACAATGAGAGAGAATCATGGATCGGCTGCCTCCTGCACGCCCCCTACTAGGGAAGGAGCCTGCAACCCGGGCATGTGCCCTGACTGGGGATCCAACTCTGACTTCCTGGTTCCTGGGTCGATGCCCAACCACTGAGCCACACCAGCCGGGCAGGGGATCTTCCTTGATTGACATTTTCACACAAATAGGACCACATCCCTCCACACCCCGCGGCACTCCTGGGAGCCCCTCCTCTGTTCTCTGCAAGCTGGTGGCCCTGCCACCAGGCTGGGAGGGATCGAGCCAATGGAAAGGACAGGACGGGCTGGGAAATCTGGAAGGCAGATGTCGGTTGAGACTGAGGCTTTCCTCAGGGTTCAGGATGGCAGCGTGCTGGAGGAGGCACCGCCAGGACAACGCTGCCGGCCAAGCCCAGGAGACAGGCCTTCATGGGGACTGTGGGCGCCTTCCTTTGCTATTCGCTCGGGTCCTGCTGAAGGTGCTCCACGCAGGGCGGGGGCCTCAGGGGGCTCCCCTCTGAGACTCCCAGGCCTCTGCAGGGGCAGGAACCCTCCCCTCACCTTCAGTGCCTCCTGATTTCCCGACTGCCGCCCCAGGGCTGAGCGGGGCTAGGTGTGGCACGGTGGGATGTACCACTCCTGGGATTTGGCCCCAAGGCCCAGACAGGCCTGGGTGCCGTCCGCCGCCCAGCTCTGCCCGCTGTGGAGGCCACGTCTGCTAATGAGCCAGTTGCCAAGGAGCGGCTCCCAGCAGCTGCCCTGGCCCGGCCAGGTGTGTACGGCCCGGGGCGGGCAGACAGCTGGGCAGGCGAGCGCCACTTGTAAAGGGTAATAACCCGGTGCGGCAGCATAATCGCCCCGTCCCGGCAGGCAGACGTGATCTCATTAGCGATCACACAGGAAGGAGGTCAGGGGAGGTCTCCCTGCTCCCTTGGGTGGGGGAGGCGCTCAAAGCCAGGGAGGGGCCGCCATCTGCTCCAGGTACAGATGGGACCAAACTCTGAGTGTGGAGGGGTAGGCACAGAGACTGGGCATTTTGGCAGAGAAGATGGACTTGTGGGCAGTGCTCCCTGGGCTGGGAGGCCCGTGCCTGGCTCCTCCCAGGCCATGCTTACGTCCACCCACATGCTGGAGCTCAGGCTACGTCCCCTCCTACGGGGGCCAGATGGGCCCCCCTCTGCTGGGAAGAGCTCTGGTCCAGGCCCTCCTGTCCCCCTCTCTCTTCTCTCTGAGCTCCCGTACTTCTGTCACCTGCACCCCCAGGGTTGGAGGAAAGAGCTGCCAACGCCTGATAGCACAGGGAGGCCTCTGAGCTGCAGGTTCCATGGTTGACCCTGGATTAGATGGTGGCCAGTGCCTGCTGCGGGGCCCAATTCTAGTCTCCTCACCTCTTTCATCCTTCCCAGGGGTTAGTAACCTGTTTGGGATGCAATGCCACTTTGGAGATCCTGGTGGGAGCTACTCCCCAGGAAAATACCCGTGCCAATAAAATGTTTTCAATATCAAGAGTCCATGGGTTCTCTGCAGGCCAACAAGGGATCTTCCATGGCTTTCCTGGTGTCCATCAGCATCGTCTGGGGCTTGTCAAAAAGACAGATATCCAGCCCAGCTGGCGTGGCTCAGTGGTTGAGCGTCGACCCATGAACCAGGAGGTCACGGTTCGATTCCCGGTCAGGGCCCATGCCTGGGTTGTGGGCTCCATCCCCAGTAGGGGGCATGCAGGAGGCAGCCGATCCATGATTCTCTCTCATCATTGATGTTTCTATCCCTTTCTCCCTCTCCCTACTTCTCTCTCTAAAGTCAATAAAAAGTCTTTTTTTAAAAAGTTAAAAAAAAAAACACCACTACATAAGTTTTCCCAAGGAGGAGTCTGGGAAAGATCCAAGCAAATCGACGTCGGGCGATGCTACTTCTTCTTCTACCACCGATGGGGGCAAGCAATGGCTTCCTTGTGATGGGATGGGATGGGATTCCACCTGCTCTCCTCCATGATGCCACCACCGGGGACTCTCCCAGGGGAAGGGTCGTCACAGGTAGAAGTCGTCACGAGGCCCCTGGCTTTCCCGCCCAGGCTCCGGCGGCTGTGTGGGTTTTCATGGCCATGCCTCTGTGTTAGCTGGTTTGAATTGGGAACGCTAATCGGACTGACTAGGTAACTTCTACTCTAATCACAGTGGTAGGGTTTGTTCTCAATCTGTAACCACTTCATCTTCCGTCTCATTAATTGTGCAAAGGTCCTTATGAATATGCAGGTCGGGAAGGGAACCAGAGATAATCTGACCTTGGAGAAACTCGGATCAAGTAGGCATGCACGCCCCCAGCCTCCCGGGTCTTCTTCTCATGCAGATGCAAACATCTGGTACGGCCCCAAATCAGGCTGCTTGGGCGATTCGGCAATCCTGCACCAGCTCGGATACAGCCTCTGATGGACCACAGAAGTTTAATAAATCGCCGTGTGAGCTGCTTGCTGCCAATTTTCATGTCAATCAAAAAGTGGCTGTCAACCCAGCCAGAAACAGCCCGCTGATGAAAAATTCTCAACATGGTCCATCATGGAAAAGAAAGGGTTAAATGTCACCTGGCTTGACTTGTACGAGAAAAACGCTTCGGGCAAATGGCCTTCTGAATACAGCTCACTTCTTTCCTTTTAGAAATACTGGTGAGCCCGGCCGGTGTGGCTCAGTGGTTGAGCGTTGACCTGTGAGCCAGGAGGTCACGGTTGGATTCCCGGTCAGGGCACATGCCCGGGTTGTGGACTCCATCCCCAGTCAGATTTCCGAAGGCCATCTGTCTTGAAGAAGGCTCAGCTTCGTCATCCTCCAAGGGGAAGCCATGGACACTCTCACTTGGCCCAGTGAGTATTTAAGGGAATGTCCTGAAGAGGGCAGTTGGCCACCGAAGCACCCACTGTCCTGCTCAGCGATTTCATGCCCGGCGCCCAGGCTGTGGGAGCTGGTGGGAAGAGGTCACAGCTGGGGGAGGGACTGTTTTCCTGGCCAGGGCCGGGCGGGAGTTTTGGCTGCTAGCCTCTGACATCGGTTACTCATCTTTTCCATGCCAAGAGCCGGCGAGGAAGGGCATGTGTGATGAAGATGGCTGGGAGCGGGTGTCTTCCTCCAGTTGCCGTTTTCAGAAGCAGAAGAGGGGGATACGTGGTTATTGTTCCTTTGTTGTTGTTCACCCTCATCGGGGGATATTTCTCCATTGATTTTTAGAGAGAGTGGAAAGGAGGGGGAGAGACAGAGAGAGAGAGAGAAACTTCGATGTGAGAGAGACACATCGATTGGTTGCTTTCCGCACACACCCGACCAGGGCTGGGGATCGAGCCTACAACTGTGGTATGATCCCTTGACCAGAATCAAACTCCGGACCCTTCGGTCCTCGGGCCTACGCTCTATCCACTGAGCCAAACGGGCCAGGGCGGCTGTCACTGCTTTTGATCTTGACATGTAGAGCAAATGACAGCAGGATCATTTGAATAGTTAATCAGCAGTTTTCACATTCCTTTTTGTAGTCAAGCTCCAGTGAGAGAACTCCTGGCAAAAAAAGATTGACTCCATGGATGCTTGAGCGATGGGAAAAAATAGTGACACAGATTTTCCACTGCAAGTCACAGATAGGATCTAGCATTAGTCCAGGGAGATGCTTGGGAGCCGTGATAGTCAAGGGGGGCAAGACAAAAGGTGGCCCGTGTCCATGAGTGAGAAGTGGGGGGGGGGGGCGGGAGATGGCGCTGAGTTCGTCAACAAGGATCAGGTACAACCTCAAAGCCAGGGCACCAGGGAGGGGGCCTCTCCTCCGAATGCTAAGTTAGGGGTTAAATTGTTCTTGTGAATCTTAATCAGCGATCTGGACCAACAGCTCCCGGAGGAGGTGGCATTCCCAGGGACTAGCCGAGTGTTTCACTGGCGTCTGGTGCCAGGCCCCCTCCTGCGACAGACACTGGGCCACCTCTCCTGCTGCCTTGGGTGACCCGTCCGAAGGCGACCTCTGAGGGGTGGGTTTGGAACCTTCTCTAAGACAGGAGGGTGAGCCCGGCCGGTTGTTCAGTGGTTAGAGCGCCGGCCCTCGGAATAAAGAGTCTCGGGTTCGATTTCCAGTCAAGGGCACGTATACTTCGGTTGCAGGTTCGATCCCCGGACCTGGTCGGGGCGTGTGCGGGAGGCGACCAGTCGATGTGTGTCTCTCTTTCTCACATCGATGTTTCTGTCTCTCCCCCTTCTCCCTCTCATCTACTCTCTAAAGATCAATAGAAAAAATATCCTGGGGTGAGGATTCAAACAAAAAAAAAAGAAGAAGACAGGAGGTGCGGGAAGGAAGCAGAGCAGTGCCCACTGTACGCCGCAGCCTGTACACAAACACACCCAGACACCCGGGAAAGGGCAGACACGCCCAGGGATGCGCTTCTGTGTCTGGCTGGACAACGCCCGTCCCCACGCTGGCCTCTGGGGAGTGAACAAAGGGCTTGGAGGTGGGGAAGGAGTGAAGTGTCACTCGATGCCACTTTGTCTTGGAAAAGAGGCCATGCATTTCCTGCTCCAAAAATGAATGTACTGATTATTATAAATATTTAAATGAACTTCACTAATGCACACAGCCCAACTCCAAACAAGAGACCCTTAGAACTTAGGGCATTCAACCTCATCCACCCCCTCTGGTCCCCAGCGTGACACCCTCTCCCCCCACTCCCCTCCACACCCACAGCGGTGACAGCTCCCTCCCTTCCTGGGTTGGTTGTGCAGAGAGAAGGTGTCTCAGAGGACTCAGCCTGGAACTGTTTCTTTCCTCAAGTCCTCACACCCCACCTTTTCCCTGGTGGTCAGCCAGAGGCAGCCGCACCCTCATTGCTTTCAGGAGAAGGAAAGTTCGAGAGAGAATAAAAAAACAAGAAACAGGCAATGTGCTTTAAAAAAAAAAAAAATCCATGATGGCCCGGCAGGTGTGGCTCAGTGGTTGAGCATCAACCCATGAACCAGGAGGTCACGGTTTGATTCCTGGTCAAGGGCACATGCCCAGGTTTCGGGTTTGATCCCCAGTAGGGGGCGTGCAGGAGGCAGCCGATCCATGATTCTCTCTCACCATCGATGTTTCTCTCTCTCTCCCTTTCCCTTCCTCTCTGAAATCAATTTAAAAAATTTATATTTTAAAAATGTATCGCTGAGACTGTGCAAGGGATGGAAAACCTCACTTCAAACAGACCTAGGCCAAAAAAAAAAAAAAAATCATTTCCTTCATACACTTCTGTGTGGTGGGAACCACTTGGACCTCTCTTTTATAGATGAGAAAATTGAGGCAGAATGTGGTTGGAACGCTTGCCCAGGCTCACAGGGCCGGTGACGGAGCTGGGAGGGAACCAGACGGCTTGGCGCTCTCACCTGGGGCCAGCGGCGGTGACCCCCCTGGGAGCTTGTTAAAAATGCAGAGCCTCAGGCCCGCCCCCCCCCCTCCCCCAGGCTCCTGCTCAGGTTCCCCTTTGACTTCTAACAAGGTCCCAGGTGACTCACGGTCGAGCTCTGGTTTGAGAACGGAGCCCCGGAGAACTGCTGATGTTCTACCTGGGTTTCTTGGTCCGTGCAAGGCTGGCTGGAGCACTTTTGTTTCCTGCTGTATATCTAGCACCTAGAACAGGGACGGGAGTCTAGCGTTTACTGAGTGAATGAATGGATGGATGAATGAATGAATGGACGAATGAATGAATGAATTTGGGTCCCTCTGATTTAGGTTCCAGGCTCAGAGCTGCCTTGTTGGAAGGTGGGGAGGGAGCGAAAGGCGCCTCTGGCCTGGGGATTACCCCTGGTTTGGGATTGTTCACTTCCCTCCTTAGTAGAAGTAACTAGCAGTGGTCACATTGGCCCAGTGTTGGCTCACATCATAAAAACGCCTGAAATAGCCCGGCCGGTGTGGCTCAGTGGTTGAGCGTCGACCTATGAACCAGGAGGTCACAGTTCAATTCGTGTTCAAGGCACAAGCCTGGGTTGTGGGCTCCCTCCCCAGTGAGGGGCATGCAGGAGGCAGCCTATCAGTGATGCTCTCATCATTGATGTTTCTCTCTCTCTCTCTCTCTCTCTCTCTCTCCCTCTCCCTTCCTCTCTGAAATCAGTAAAAATATTTTTAAAAAAACAACAAAAATGACTGAAATCTCCCAGGAGACAGCCTCTCTCCGGGGCCAAGTTCCTCTCGTCCTCCCCTTTGTGTGTCAAACCTTCCTCACCTTGAGCCCCGGCTCTTTTTCTGCCCCTCACATGTCAGCCGCAGGGCACACACCTGGGGGGATTGCAGCCCGTTTTTCCCAGCCTCTGTGGAGCTTTTATTTCTGTTCCGTGAAAAACCCTCAAAGGTGCCTCTCTGAGCTTTGACGGAGGCGTGGAGCATTGGGAACATTTAACGGGAACTGTTATGTGTGTTTTTGAGGAGGAATTATTCTCAGTCCGGTCTGGGTCTGGGACTGGCCCGAAGGAGACAGCCAGACACCCAGGTAGAAAGAGCTCCCCGCTGCTGCTCTGGGGAAAATCAAAGCGAAACCGGCCGCGCGCGCCCCCCAACACGCCTGGCCTGACCCCGCCTTTCATGTGCAGTGGCCACGGGAGGAGAGGAGGCCCAGAACCAGCACAAACCCCCAAAGCAAAGGCTTCACATGAAACCGTTTCATGAGGACAATGCTCGCTCTTCTTTCAACTCGCCCTGAGAACAAACGGACGTCCTTTTTCGGGGGGGAGACTGGACTCGGGCTTTCATCCTCCGCGGCCTTTATTTTGGGTGCCTCTCCCCGGTACCTCCTCTCTTCATTTCAGATCTCACAGGCGGGGGGAGGACAGAAGTCGCCCACCCGCCCCAGGAGGGGAGCTATGGCCTGGGTGTGGGGACACTTGGTCTTTGGGGTTTGGGGGATAAGGAAGGGTCTGCTTTTATCCGGGCAGCACGGGGTAAGATAAGTCCAGAAAAATCATGGTTATGTCAAATGAAAACATTTTCCTTCCCTTCCCTTTTTTCAAAAAAGTAGCAAAAGCTCATTTCTGAAGTGACGTTTCATTCGGAGCTCTAATATATAAAACAGACAGGAACCGAGCCGCCTGGTGGCAGTTGGGGTGCATGGATGGGGTTGGGGTGAGGGGCAGGAAGCCCGCCTGATTCCTCCTCTCACCCCTCCATGGTGCCCCAGGGTTCCGGGAACCCCAGTTTGAGCATCATTTCGAAGGCCTACACCTCTCTAGACCTCATTCCAAAGCGGTGAACGGAGCTGTCAGCAGGAAGCCCGGCCCTCCAGGTGCCAAGGAGCCTGGTACAGGCCCCTGCAGACACCTGGGGCAGCATCACAGAGGGTGCCCCTAGGGGAGACAACAGCTCAGCAAGCCTGGCTGACCCGCAGACCCGGGGAGGGTGGGTGCAGGCCTGGAGAAGGGGGTGCAGACCCGGGGAGGAGGGTGCAGGCCTGGGGAGGGGGGTGAAGACCTGGGGAGGGGGGCACAGGCCTGCAGAGGCCCCCTGGCAGCTGGGTTTTCAGTTCTCTGCATCCCTGCCACCCAGCTCCTCCCTACTGCTCTCCCCACCTCCTTCCCCCCCCAACTCCTAACCCCCGCTCCCCCCGCCCCCAGGAGCCTGACAGACACTCACACAGAGGTGGCTGCTGTCTCAATGCCCCTCCCCCGCGCACACTAGGCCCCAGGCTGGCACACCCCGCAATTAGAGCTGCTGTTTCCCTGGCTCTCCAGCGCCTGCCTCGCCTCCCCGCTCGCCCAGGCTAATTGCTGGGTTCGCCCTTCACCATTTCCCGTTCTCGCAGGAACATGAAGGCCCGGCCCCCTCAGCCCCGCGCTGGCTGCTTTAGGAGCTGCGGAAAGGAAGAAAGAAAGAAACCAAGATGGTTTCAGCAAAGCACTTCTCTGAGCCTGGGAGAAGGGATCATTTGTGGGCCGGCCACCCACACTTACTTTAGGACCCGGGATTTTGTTAAAATGCAGACTCTGCGCCCTAGCTGGTGTGGTTCAGTGGATAGAGCGTGAGCCCTCGGACTGAAGGAGTTCGATTCTGGTCAAGGGCATGTACCTCGGTTACAGCCTCGATCCCCAGCCCTGGTCTGGGTGCGTGCAGGAGGCAACTAATCGCTGTGTCTCTCTCACAGCGATGTTTCTCTCTGTTTCTCCCACTCCCTTCCACTCTCTCTAAAAATCAATGGAAAAATATCCTCGGGGGAGGATTAACAACAATAAAAAATAACAATAAGAGCACAGCCTCTGGTCCACGGGCCCAGGGTGGGGGTCGGACTGGTTGCTGGTGACGGTCTGCGGGCCTCAGTGTGAGGATGAGGGGCGTGGGAAGAGCACGGTGGACGCTGGGAAGCCGGGACTTGCTGGTCAACTTGGAGCAGGGCCTTCCTGCCTGCGGTGAGGACGGGAAAGGGGGTGGGCTTGATTCTACGCCAGGAAGCTGCCGCCAGGAGGCTCCGAGGAGCGATGGGGACCCTGGATCCTCGCTTCCCAACCTGCTGAGACAGGGTCCCTCTCTCTGAGAGAAGGTTCCTCTCGGTTCATTCAGAAATACTGACCGTGCTTATGGCCTGGCAGGCACAGTGTAGGCTGTGATGATATAGAGCAGCGGTTCTCAACCTGTGTCGCACCCCCTTTGGGGGTCAAACGACCTTTTCACAGGGGTCGCCTAAGACCATCAGAAAACACATGTATAATTACATATTGGTTTTGTGATTAATCACTATGCTTTAATGATGTTCAATTTGTAACAATGAAAATACATCCTGCATATCAGATATTTACATGACGATTCATAGCAGTAGCAAAATGACAGTGATGAAGTAGCAACGAAAATAATTTTATGGTTGGGGGTCCCCACAACATGAGGAACTGTATTTACAGGGTCGCGGCATTAGGAAGGTTGAGAACCACTGATGTAGAGTAAACAGAACAGACCTGGTCACTCCCTCATGGAGCTTCCTTTCTACTGGGGGTGCGGTGGGAAGAGATGCAAAGCAAGACAAATCAGTAAAACAAAGAGTGCAGTTCTGGCAATAAATGCTGTGGAGAAAGACAAAGCAGGAGAGGTAGGCAGCGGATCCAGACAGGTGAGGAGGGGTGTGATTTTATTTAAAAAAAATATTTTTTTTATTGATTTCAGAGAGGAAGGGGGAGGGAGAGAGAGAGAAACATCAATGATGAGAGAGAATCATGAATCGGCTGCCTCCTGCACGCCCCCTACTTGGAATTGAGCCTGCAACCCGGGCCTGTGCCCTGACCAGGAATAGAACCGTGACCTCCAGGTTCAGAGGGCGATGCTCAATCACTGAGCCACGGCGGCCGGCGAGGGGGTGTGATTTTGAACACAGTGGCCCTGAGCCTATCTATCCGAGGGCTCCAGGGGGACTTTGAGAAGATGGCTTATTTATGATCCACATAGAAACTCTTTATTAAAAAGGGGAAAGAGGTCATTTCCGAATGTGTGACCAGAACCAGAACCCCTCTGTGACGGGTTTTGCTCTTCCCTTGCTCGGCCCCTGGGAGCTGCACGGTGCCGCCATGGGGCACAGCGGGGGCAGGGGCAGTGGCAGACAGGAGACACACTCTGGGCTGGGAGCTACGAACCAGCTGTCAGTTAGTGGGCCCACAGGGCTCTGCCGTGGCCTAGCCCCTTGGCAACGGGGTACCTTCCTGGCCCCCTGCCCTGTTCTAGGGAAGGAAGATGGAGGTTGTTACAGGTCACAGACTCCGGACCCCTCCAACCAGAGAAAGTGATGACTCGCGGCTGTCGGCCCCCACAGCTCACGGGGTCCCTGCCATGGGAAGAGTTACCAGAAGCCCCCCAAGCCTGGCGGGGAGCACCAGCAGGTTCTGCTCGGCAGGGACAGGTGGATTGAGCCACGATTGCTCTCATTTTCCAAATTTTCCATTTCAACTGGCGTCCCGGGGGTTAAAGCTGCCCTTCACCTGGCAAAGGGGCCAGGCTGGTCTCCCCCTCCTTGCCAGGGCCTGCCCTGCGGGTGGCCTCTCGGTCTAACCCAGACAGAGGTGGGGGCGGAGGGACAGAAACCGAGCCAGGAAGCGGCAGAAATAGCTTTCAGGGGGCGGAGGGCGTGGTGCCGCTGAAGGCCGCACACCCACGCGGGGCTGGGCGTTGCTGCTCCGTCCTCCCGGGCCAAGGGGATTTCTCAGACTCGGGCGCTTTCTTTCCCCAGGAGCCCGGGCGCAGGGAGGTCCCCACCCCATCTCAGCCTGTTTCCTTTCACTGTTCTCCACCTCACCGCTGGGAGGGGACGGCAGCGTCCTGCTGGGGTGCCGCCTGAGAAGGTGGAATTGACCAGAAGGTTCTATTATTAGCCCATGTGGTGGCTTAGGGGAAAGAGAGAAGGACCCCAGAGAGCCGGGCGGGTCCCCCTTGCCACGCACACTGTCCGGAGCAGGGTGATACCCACCTAGCTGGGTCCTGAGGATGAATCCAGGGCCCCTCTCATGGGGGCCCCTCCTCCTCATGTCTGGCCCCTCCCTAACCTTTCCCAGGAGGGTGACCCCGCCTCAGTGTGTCCCCCTGCTTGACCCAGACCACGGGAGGGCTGGCAACCGTCTCCCTGGCACTGGCTGGAGGCCTGGCACCTAGCGGGCACTCACTACCCTCCCGGGGAGCTGCTGTTTGGGGTCAAATCGGTTCTAGGGGTTCCGTGTGGGGTACAGGGTAGGTTGTTGGAGAAAACTCTGATCCTGCCTTTTGTTGTTAATCTTCACCCAAGGATATTTTTCCATTGATTTTTTTAGGGAGAGTGGAAGAGAGAGGGAGAGACAGAGAGAAACATCGATGTGAGAGAAACACATCAATGGGTTGCCTCCTGCACGAGCCCCTACCCGGGCCTGGGCCGGGGAGGAGCCTGCAACCAAGATACGTGCCCTTGACCCGAATCGAACCTGGGACCCTTTAATCTGTAGGCAGATGCTCTCTCCACTAAGTCAAACCTGCTAAGGCCAGACCTGCCTTCTGATGCCTCATTAACCTGGTCCCCGGGCTCCCTCGGGTGGGACAACTGCCTTCTCGACCATGTCTTGTCACCGGCTGCCACAGCCTCAATATCCTTATCCGACAAGTCGGGAAAGGCTGGGTCATACCTGCGGAGGGAGGCCGCTGAGGAAAGTGGCCCTTCCGGTCCATGGCATCGCCCGATGACATGGATTCGGAGCCACTGAGCCCCAGGGAGGTGACCTGCCCAAGGTCGCGTAGCCAGCGGGGAGCTGGTCACACTCCAGCAAGCCTGCAGGAAACAGAGGGGACGGAGCGGCATTGGTCTCCATCCTCCCTCCAGGGGAGTGGGCTGAAGTCGACCGCACCGCCCAGAAATCGATACGCAGGAGGCTGTTAAAAACCACCTCCCCATCGAGCCTGCCGCTGGCCAGGAGCCGAGGGATGCTCGTTCCGTGGCCTGCCCAGCCCGAGGGCACTGCGGGCTGGTCCCCACCAAGTGTGTGGGGTTCAGACAGACCAGGGGGAGGCAGGGCTGGGCCTGCAGGGTGACACACACACCTCTCAGCTCCCCGCTTCGCACTGTGCGTTCCTGGGGGGCCGCCACCTTCCCCTCAGACTTGGCTCAGGCAGAGCAAGGCCCAGGCGAGGGGCCAGGCCCTCAGGCCAACTTGGCACTCGGCCTGAGCTACAAAACCCCAGCTCCCACGGGCAGAGAGGGCGCTGCTAAAGCATTCCGGGCCCACATGGGGGCAGGGGAGCCACTGCCTGCACCCAGCCCTGCCATCCATCCTCCATCCGAGGCCCCACGGTGGGTGCCGGTGACTCAGGAAGTTCTGGTTTCTGTGAGATTCTTGAGACTCAGGCGACCTGATCCTGAAACAATGACAAGCCTTGGAACAAGGCTCCCCCATCGCCGGCCTGGCCCGGACGCAGCCGAACGGAAAATGATGCTGAGAGGGAAAGGTCAAGTGCCGGGCCTCCTGCGGCCCTGAGCAGGTGGCTGCTGGGCCAGAGGGCCACCTGGCATGGCCTGCGGGCATAGGTGAGCGGCGGTGGCCCACAGATCAGCCTGGGCCCTCGCTCTGACACGGAGCGGACGGCACCCAGCCTGGCCTGGCTGACTGGCGCGGCCCCACCACTGCCCCGGGCCCTCGGCCAGCAGCCATTCAGGGTGTTCAAGTCAGACTTGCCCGAGCCCCGGGCTGCCTGAAGATGCAGATGCAGGAAGGGGAAGTGGAACCCAGGAGGCAGGAGGGAAGGCAGACCCCAGTTGCCGCACTGGGCGAGATGACGTTCCTCGCTTAAGGAGCCACACTTACAAAGCCAGCACTAGCAGAGCCCTTCTTCTGCCAGGAAGTGCATTTGCTGTTACTCCGTGCGTGGGCTCTGCCGTGTGAGTACCCCTGTCCCCATTTTACAGGTCAGGAAACTGAGGCTTCCATGATCGTGCGGAGAGCAGGCTGCGATGCCAGTCCACCTCTCCTGCCACCTGGGGAAGTTGCTCCCCCCCCCCCCCCCCGCGGGCACAGCCCAGAAGTGCCAGGGGAGTTCGTGCCCCCAGGGGCCTCTCAGCCCCCACGCATGGGAGCCTGGGGGTACATCCTCACTGGAAGCCTGGCTCCCTCATCTCTCCAGGGCCCAGCTGCTTGAGCCCATCGCTGGCAGTGGGAACCCCATGTCAGCCCTATTCATGGCCTTCCTCCCTCCCCATCTTCCTTCTCCACCCCTGCCCTGTGCTTCCCGGAGTCACCTCACAAACAGATTACCCACAACCAAACCCTCGTCGTAGGGTCTGCTCTGGGGACGCCCACAGGAAGACAGAGAGAGGAATGGCAGCCTCGGCAGGATGGTGGTGGTGGTGGTGGTGGTGGTGGTGGTGGTGGTGGTGGTGATGGTGGTGGTGGTGATGCTCAGACGACCAGGGTCCAATTCAGAGTCCGACAAGAACGAGGGAAGCCCCCGAAATGCACACGGACGACCTTCCACCTGCCGAAGGGGGCGCAGACGTGCGTGGAACTGCCGTGTTCAGGATGCTGTGGGCTCAGTAACCGGAAGTCCCGCTGAGAGTGGTCTAGGCTGGTGCCACTGGAGTCCCGGTGAGGGGCTGCAGGTGGGTTTGCCCACGGCTCCTGCTCTGGCCCCTGTGGCTCCTCCGAGTGGCCCCCTCCCCCCGGGAGTGTAGCCGATGGTTATGACAGCTCTGGCCACACATCCACGCCGGACACTGTCCAGAGAGCATCGCTCCTGGGGGCTCATCCGGGGCCCTCGGCCAAGAGAGAGGACCGGGTGACCGTGAAGACAGCCTGGGTGCTTGCGATGGAAGGCACGAGAGCTTCTTCCTCCACTCGAGTGTCCCCGGGCTGAGGTTCCCATCAGCCTTCACCGGCTGCGAGCAGAGGCCAGGGGGTGACAAAAGCCATGGGCAGGCAGCAAAGTCACCCTCACGGAAAAGCTCAGAAACAGCCGATCCTCTCACGACCTTTCTGGGGACGGGAACCACGGGCTGTGGTTTCACTGTGTGTCAACAGAACCGAGCCGTATTACATGAGTAAACATGCTAATTGGACGAGCGGGTTTGAGCGGAAGAGGGTTCCGGGGCCTTCTCCAACGAGCTGGGTGTCCTGCGGTGTCCTGCCCACGGTGCCGCGGGCTCCTGGCTTTGGCCTGGCTGCTCGCCTGTGTCCTTGGACGGCTGAGCTGGGGGCCAGGGCGGGAGCAGCCATTCGGGCCGGTGTGCAGGGTGCACGGGCTGTGCTGTCCTGGACCCGCTCTCTCGGGGGAGGGTCCCGATGGCACAGGATACATTTCTATCCCTCCATCCCAGCCAAGACTTTCAGGCCTCGGCTCCCCCTTTAAATAGTTTCCAGCTCCCTGTCCTCCCAGATTGAAAAATGCTTGGAAATGTGGGAGCCACTCAACCCTGGAGTCCTACGTCGCCACCTCCTCCTCCGTGCAGGGCACGCGTGCCGTGGAGGTGAGGGCCGTGGGTGGCCTTGCAGCTGTGTGGCCTTGAGTGAGACAGTACATTCATCCTGTGGGTCACCAGGCTGCCCTGAGAGCCTGTGAGAGGATCGTGAGATGAGATTAGAGTGCGGGCAGGCCCCAGGTGCAGGCTGCTCTGCAGGGCTCAGGGTCTCGCTGGAGGCAGAAACTGTCCTCACTTGGCAAAGGGGTGAGGCGTTTCTGGGTCCTAAACCCGGTCATGAGGGCCCCGATTCCACTCACGAGGGCTCTTAATCACCTTCCAAAGGCCCCACCTCCAAATAGCATCACACTGGGGATTAGGTTTTAACATATGAGTTTGGGGGCGGGGGGGGGGGGGGCACAAACATGGGGTCCATAGCACCCTTCATTCCAGACCTACTGTCTCTGATGTGACAAGCCACACACCAGTGCTCTTACAGTGTCAGGCGGCCAGGATTATTTCCTATAGCTGGTAGCAAGACAAACGTCCCTCCCCTGGCCGGTGACAGCTGAGACGCCGCCTGTGACTGTACTGAACCCTGGCAAACTGCAGAAACCTGATGCCCTCCGTCCCCTCCGCTTCGGCGCCCCCTGCAGGCTCAGGTTCCCAGGGGCGCTGTCCTGAGACCTCCCTGGGAAGCACCGGGAGGTACCGGCCCTCCTGACATCGGAGCTACGCTTTCTCACTTCCCAGTAATGAGCACAGGTGCCCTTTGCCCCCTGACCATGCGATGACCACTTACTCCAGCCACAGCCTGCCCAAGGCCCCTCAGTGGGAAATGGCGGTTTGCCAAAGGAGAACCGAGAAGGAGGCTCCTGGGAACCTCCTCCCTCCTCCTGGCCCTGGGCCATCCGTTTCCTCCATGAGGAAGTGACCTTGTGCACAGGGAGCGGGTGGAGAGCCACAAGCCTAAGCCCCTGCACTGCATGGGGCACTTCACTTACTGCCCCATTCATTCATTCACCACTCATCCATCCTTCCATCCGCTCATTCATTCATTCACTCATCCACCCAACCATCCATCCATCCATTCTTTCATCCATCCATCCACCCATCCACGTTAGAGGAGATGTGTCTGCTTAGGAGTGTGGTCTCCTCACGAGGTTTCTTTCCCAAGGCTGTTTCCTGGAAGAACCTTTTCTTCTCCCCACTATGGTGGGACCCTAAGGGACCCCGGAGAAGTGGCGATTGGGTCTCCCTTTTCTCATGGCCAGAAGCGGCCCGTTTTAGAAAGTAGGAAGTGAAGACCACAGACTCTCATGGACCCACCCCTTCCTCCCCCAGTGAACCGCTTTCTCCAGTCCAGCAGCAGAGGAAGATCTGAGGGACCTTCACACGGGACTCAGCGGACCCGAAAGGGTGGGGCGCTGTCTTTGCGGAGCCTGGGGCAGGTCCCGGGGAGGACTGCTGTGGCCAGCGCCCAGCCTCCTGGACTCGTCACCATGTCACCACACCCCTTCCTAGAACAAGCTGAATAGGGTGATGCTTGTCCTTGTTTGATGATCAATACGGTCACTTTTCTCTCTCTCCGTTTCCCTTTCCTACTAATACCTTTTTACTCCAAGAACAATAAATGAACATATTATAAACTTCTCAAAGGCATGGGCCACGGCCACGTTCTCTATGTATGTACATCCGCAGCGTCTAGAATGATATCTTTTTGTTGTTGTTATTAATCCTCACCCGAGGATATTTTTCCCATTGATTCTTAGAGAGAGTGGAAGGGAGGGGGAGAGACACAGAGAGAGAGAAACATCGATGTGAGAGAGACACATCGATTGGTTACCTCCTGCATGCACCCCAACTGGGGCCGGGGATCGGACCTGCAACCCAGGTACGTGCCCTTGACCAGGAATTGAACCCATAACCTTTTGGTACAAGGACCGACACTTAGCTACAACGGCCAGGGCTAGAATAATATCTTAAATATCACAGATACTCAGTAATGTTTCTGGAACGACAGGACCTGAACTCGGCTCAGAGAGGCACTCATCATGGATGCCTGGGAAGACGGCTCACTTACCCACGAAGGAGGCCGTGATCTCTCACATGAGAACTACGAACAGGATTTCCTAAAGGCCCGAGAGGGGAGAGCTTGCTGCAGACCAGTGCTGATGAGCAGCGACGCCTGCCCTGAGGAGAGGGGAGTGAGGAGGTCAAAGGCCAAGGTCCAGAGAACAGAGAGTAACCGAGGGTGGCCTCCCAGGGCCCAGGCGGGGCTTCCCACTGTCCCTGTCACGGGTGAGGGACAGACCGCACAGGGTCAGCTAGAGGGGTGGCCGGCCCCCATCCTCCTGCATCCCGTGGAGAGTGGGCGGGGCAGGCCTGGCCGGCGGATGGATGTTCCAGGGCAGGCTCTGGCCTCTGCTATTCTCCCTTTCTCCAGGGCCCACAGGAGGAGGCAGCCCCGTCACCGGGGGAATGCCCAGGCCGCGTGGTGCCGGAAAGTCTGGTTGGTGATGTCAGCTGCTTGTAGGAGTTAGTTGGCTGGCAACTCCAGCGGCCTGGCTCCTGGAGCCCTGGGCCCAGAAAGTGGCCAAGAAACCACCTGTCCCCCGGGGGGCCGAGCCTGGGGACTGGGCACGGCCCCTCTCGTCGGAAGAAGGGGGCCCAGGTCCCAGCTGGCTCGATGTCCCAGGGACCCGGATGGTCCCAGGGCCCGCAGCTGGTCCTGCTCCCGCACGCTGGAGCCACAGGGAGGCAATCGGGTGCTGACAACCCGATGGAATGAGTAAGTGTGAATGTCAGAAAATAAGAGGATCAGAAGGCAAAAGACATTCAGAGAAACAAAGAGCCAGCACAGGCCGGGGCACGAATGGCTGAGCGTTGGGATAGGTCACAGCAGGCAAGCCGTCTGCAGAGGGAGAGCGGTGAGACGTCCTGAAGGGCGGGGGGCACCGTGGTGGGGAGCCCCTTGCCCCCACCCGCTAATGTGCGTGCCTTAGACCCATGTGACAGCCCTCCCAATGAGGGGGCGGAAATACAATGCTGGAGACCGGCTGTCACTGTAAGGAATATGAATCCCGCTCTGTGACCGTGGCTGTGCTGTTCTGATGAGAGAAGGCACCTTCTCACCTGGCTGGGAGCTGCACGTGGGACCTGGGAGCTCCCCTGGAAATGGGGCCCCTCCCCCCCATCAGGGGGCTGCCTGTGATCATGGAAAGATTGACAATCTTGTTGCAGAAACTAGAGCCGCCAGCCCATTGAAGACCCCCAACCTTTGCATACCCACAGGCCTTTGCAAATCTCCTGCCCGCTCACCTGTAAACTGCCCATTTGGCATCACCCTTTGGCCGACTTCCCATGTAATCTTTGTCCTTCCACCCACTACCAGCAGCTGGCCTATGGTGGGGACAGAGCAGATGTTTGTGGGTTCCCTGCTGCTCCCCCACGCTGCCGGCAGGATTGGAATCAACGCTCATGTAGGATTCCACCCTGTCTCTGCTGAACTGGCTCAAGGAGTGACAGCAGCCCGGACCCACTGATGGTGCGGTCACGAGTGGACTTGGGAAGGTAGCCAGAGGGAAGAGTCAGGCATGACCTGTGCTGGTGATGAGGGCAGGGGTGGGAGGTCAGGGCCAGGGGCGGGACAGACAGGAGGGCTGCTGCATTTTCCCCCTTTGCTTGTTTTCTGAACTGAAGTGTAACTTCCATGCAATAAAACTCATTTCACCCGGGGGGTGTGACATTACAATGGACTCAAAGCCACCCAGGCTCTGCCTCGGGGTCTCTGCCCAGAGCCCCAAACTCCACGCTTCCTCCCTGTCTTGCGTGGCTTCTCCCTGGGTGGGTTCCCCCATATCTGATGTCTGGAAAAGGAGGTCAAGTGTGTCTCCTCACCTGCTGCCGCCTGCTCCCTCCGTGGGCTCTGGGGCACGCGGCCCGTCTGCGGGGGACGCTTCAGTACAAGCTCTGTTGCTGTTGGGGTGCTGTGAGGCCTGCGGCCTGTGCTGTTAGCACCAGGTGCTGAAAAATGAAGACATTATCAGTTGCCATCATCAAAGCGAGGTGGGGAAGGGAGGTTTCAACTCGCCCCAAATTTCCTGAGGGAATCTGGCCTCCCGTCAACTCCCCTCTCGTGGGGCCAATGTCGCTGCCAGAGTCAACTCCCCTCTCGTGGGGCCGATGTCGCTGCCAGAACGTTCTCACCAGCGGCCCAGCGGCCTTGGGTTGGCTCAATGGAAACCCCATCCGATGGCCTCGTCCTAAGCAAGGGAGAGAAACCAGCCTTTCCTGACGGATAATACGTTGGCTGTTTCTCGCAATCGGACTGTGGGACTAAGAATAGCGTATTTTTTTTTTCTTTTTCTGGAAGCAGAGTTTTAACAACCTAGAAAGCTTAATTAAGCTTTCCGACTGCACTTCTTTTTAATTGAGTTTAGTAGCGGGAGAGTATTTTTAGAATTGAAGTGGCGATTCCATGTAACGGATACTTGTCTGCAGATTCTTTTTTTTTTAATATATTTTATTGATTTTTTACAGAGAGGAAGGGAGAGAGATAGAGAGTCAGAAACATCGATGAGAGAGAAACATCGATCAGCCGCCTCCTGCACATCTCCCACTGGGGATGTGCCCACAACCAAGGTACATGCCCTGACCGGAATCGAACCTGGGACCTTTCAGTCCGCAGGCCGACGCTCTATCCACTGAGCCAAACCGGTTTCGGCGTGTCTGCAGATTCTTAAACTGCTACACGGGGCAAAATGGAACAAAAGAGCCTGGCCGGTGTGGCTCAGTGGTTGAGCATCAACCTATGAACTAGGTCACAGTTCGGTTCCCGGTCAGGGCACATGCCTGGGTTGCGGGCTCAGTCCCCAGTGGGGGTGTGCACCAATGGATGATTCTCTCTCATCATTGATGTTTCTCTCTCTCTCCCTCTCCCTGCCTCTCTGAAGTAAAAAAAAAACATTTATTTAAAAAAAAACTGCAACCAAAAAACAAGGGAGCTAAAGAATGGGCTCCCCAAGTCTAAAAGTATGACCCGTTGCCCTAGCCCAGCCGTGGGCAAACTACGGCCCGAGGGCCGGATCCGGCCCGTTTGAAATGAATAAAACTAAAAAAAAAAAAAAGACCGTACCCTTTGATGTAATGATGTTTACTTTGAATTTATATTGGTTCACACAAACACTCCATCCATGCTTTTGTTCCGGCCCTCCGGTCCAGTTTAAGAACCCATTGTGGCCCTCGAGTCAAAAAGTTTGCCCACCCCTGCCCTAGCCGGTTTGGCTCAGTGGATAGAGCATCGGCCTGCGGACTGAAGGGTCCCTGGTTGAATTCCAGCTGAGGGCACATGCCCGGGTTGTGGGCTGGATCCCCCGTAGGGGGCGTGCAAGAGGCAGCCAATCAATGATTCTCATCATTGATGTTTCTATCTCTCTCTCCCTCTCTCTTCCTTTCTGAATTCAATAAAAATATTAAAAAAAAAAAAAAGTATGACCCGTTGTTTTTACACACATCGTTAACTATCGTATTTATGTGTATTTATTCTATTCATTCGTTACTTACACCCTGAGTTCTTTCTTTCTAAGGACAAGATGGGGTAGGGTTGGGAGGATAGTTTTTTGTTTTTTTTTAATGAGCTTTTAAAAAATTTTTATTGATTTCAGAGAGGAAGGGAGAGGGAGAGAGAGAAACATAATGATGAGAGAGAATCATGGATCGGCTGTCTCCTGCAGGCCTCCTACTGGGGTTGGAGCCTGCAACCTGGGCATGTGCCCTTGACCAGAATCGAACCCAGGACCCTTCAGTCCCAGGCTGAATTTCTATCCACTGAGCAACACTGGCTAGGGCTGGGAGGACAATTTTAATGACTCTTGGCACACTTGGCAGCACTGAATGCTGTTTCCAACTCCCTCTGGTTTTGCTGGTCTGGGTGAGCTCCCCTCTTAAATTGCCATTTCATTTGGAATTTTTTCTTTTATTGAGAGGAACCCGGATTATCACTTTGAGGTCAGCGGCTTGTATGTCACTTCAAATAGTAAAACTCACATGAAAAAGTTTTGTTATGCGGAAGCTGCGTGTTAAAAAAGATGGCAGTTGCCCTTGGTCAGTGTGGCTCAGTAGTTAGAGTGTCAGCCTGAGTATGGGAGGGTCCTGGGTTTGATTCTGGTCAAGGGCACGTACCTGGGTTGCAGGTTCGAGACCTGCCCTGGGACGCGTGTGGGAGGCAACTAGTCGATGTGTCTCTCTCAGATTGATGTTTCTCTCTCTCTCTCTCTCTCCCTCCCTCTCTCTCCTCCCTTCCACTCTCTCTAAAAATCTATGGGGGGCGGTGGAGGATCTTATCACTCTTTTGGGTGAGGGTTAAACAGAAAAAGATAGTAACCATTGAACTAAAGCTGGGAAGAGGGAGGGTGGTGTGTCAGCACCTCATGGTGACCAAGTACGAGATGGCATGTTTTCAAATGAAGGCCCTTAGATAGACCGGCTCCTTCAGACTCCAGTGGAAAACATGAACCCAATGAAACCTTCAGATTTTTCTGGACAGTTCTTTATACACACGCAGAACCAAGATGATTGTAATCATGTGGGAAATGTTGTTTGAAGAGTATAGAAAGTACAACTCCTTGGTAAGACCGCTAACCTGTTTATATACGAGTAATGGACATCGTCTAATAAAATAAAAATAAAAAACCAGAGTTGCCCTGACCGGTTTGGCTCAGGGGATAGAGCATCGACCTGGGGACTGAAGAGTCCCCGGTTCGATTCCAGTCAAGGGCATGTACCTTGGTTGCGAGCACATCCCTAGTTGGGGGTGTGCAGGAGGCAGCTGACTGATGTTTCTCTCTCATAGATGTTTCTAACTCTATCCCTCTCCCTTCCTCTCTGTAAAAAATCAATAAAATATATTAAAAAAAACCAAACACCAGAGTTAACCATCTGGAGTAGAAATGAGCCACGTCTGTGCCAATTTACACTTTGGCAAAGGGGCTGGGAAGGAACCTGTGAGAAACCCTCGGGCGAGGCGGGGCAGGGCGTGATGAATTCTATTTAAGGAATTTCCCCACCCCCCCTCCCCCCCAGATGAGTTTGCCAACTCAGATACCTGAGTGAGATCCACGCAAAGACACGGGCTGGGGAGGACTGTCCCAAAGGAAGGTGGCGTGCGAAGGCAGCTCCTCGGGGTGGCCACAGGCACGGGCAAAAAATCAAGTCATTTCTTGCTTTCTTTTTTGATACGCGTGGTATCAGGTGATTCTGCCCCTTAATCTCTCCTTACCGTGTTTGCCTTTAGAGCGAGCTGCCGTCTTTCCCCACGGCGTGTCCTCTGCCAAACGCAGCAGATCCGGGGGCCTTGGGTAGAGGCTCATGTACCCATTTCTTCTGAAACTTACTCACTGAGGGCCTCTCTTCATCCTCGGGTACCCAGCGTAGCCTCCTACGGGGTAAGCAGAGACGTGCTCACGATCAGTCTAGGTTTCCTAACTACTGCACTTAAATTCTTCTTCAGAAGAAGCGCAGCCGCCATAGTCATCAAGGCATCGTCCCCCAGGGCTCCCACCCTCTCGCCTATAAGCAATCTCGGCTGCCTGCCTGGAGGAGGGCGCCTGGGACCAGCACAATCAGGGCACTGGGATGACCTAGGAGGACTGTGGATGGCTAGAGGCAGAGCACACTGACACTACTATCAAGGTCACGCATTTCCTTCCTCACACTCTGAGCGGGGTGCGCATTGCCAAAGCGGGCACAGGTCCTGGTAAAAGTAGGTTCGTTTTTGTTTCAGTAAGGGGGTGTTTTTCATCGTCCACCCCCTCTTCTTTTCTTCCTGCTCTAACCTCCTTACTCTCCACACTGCTTCAGCCTGCAGAGTTGGCTGGCCACTTGGATGTGAGCCACGAAAACTCCCCCAAAGGGTGCGGCTTGCTCTTGAGCTGCTGACTCGGGCCTTTCCTCGGCTCCCCCCCCCCCCGCCCCCCCCGCCGGCTTTGCCATTTTCTCCTTGGCACGAACACTTTCTTGTTTCAGAGCTGGTTCCCATATCTTATTTTTGTAGGGACCCCAGACGACTATGTTAACTATAAATATTTTGGCTGTGAATCTGATTGTAAATCAATGTTGTGAATTTAATATTAAACAGAAACTTAATTGATCAAATCCCAGCTCATTTTTTTTTGTTGTTGATTTAAAAATATATGCCATACTGCCCTGGTTGGGGCTCAGTGGTTAGCACCAAAGGGTCATGGGTTCGATTCCTGGTCAGGGCACATGCCTAGTTGTGGGCTCAATATCCAGTAGGGGGCATGCAGGAGGCAGCCAATCAATGATTCTCTCTCATCTTTGATGTTTCTATATCTCTCTCCCTTCTTCTCTGAAAGCAATAAAAAAATAATAATGTTTTAGCTGGATTATTTTGAATAGAAGGTCATACTAATAATATTACAACTAGTTTTTATATTTTTCTCTGAAAATTTTTTTTACCAGCCCAAAGAACTGAAAATAAAGAACGTAATACCTGAAGAGAGCGAGATATAACTACTATACAATTCTTAAGTCCCTGCATTTTATTTAAAATCTAGCTGTCGTTTTTTGATCTACTGACCAAATTGGACTACACACCTACAAAGAGGGTGTAATTGTTTGGCCAATATATTGTAATAGTTACTTTGATCAGTTTCAGAAAAAATCATGAAAAGCCTTGAATTGAGGTATGTTTGGAATACCCGATAAAAATAACACAAATATTTAATAATCATGCTGAAAAGATAGGACCTTTAGTAAATAATAACCTCCCTATACATTTTTGTTCTAGGGAAAGAATGGTACCAAACAGCGCTATGCACTAGGAACAAAGCCAACATGATCCCTTAGTTCCTTACAGAATTTTCCACTTGATTATATTTGCAAATTCATTCATTTCACAATGTTTTGCCGTCAGGGGGCCTTGGTCCTTGGGGACTTCATTCAATGGGTGAAGTTGGAAGTCTCACATCTGGGAGCTTTAAATTGCTGCATATTGGCCTGATGCTGGTGTTAACCAGCGAGGACAAACTCGGAAACCCGGTGCGCTGTTCACACTGAGTTTCCATCTATTTCCCAGTCAGTGAGAGCAGTTTCAGTCATAGCTTCTGCAAGGGTTGTTGGTCTACCCCCAAATAATTTACTTTTTAAAAGTTCACATTTTTATTGACTTCAGAGAGGAAGGGAGAGGAAGAGAGAAACATCCATGATGAGAGAGAATCATGGATTGGCTGCCTCCTGCACGCCCCCTACTGGGGATCGAGCCTGCAACCCAGGCACATGCCCCGACTGGGAATCGAACAGTGACCTCCTGGTTCCTAGGCCGACGCTCAACCTCTGAGCCACGGAGACCGGGCCCAAAATAGTTTATTAACAGATACATAAAATAAGGTGCGCCACTGTTTAAAATGGAGATATAATTCACATACCATAAAATTCACCTCTTTAAGAGTGCAATTCAGTGGTTAGTATATTCACCAGGATGGACAACTATCACCAATATCGAACTCATGATCATTCTTATAACCCCAAAAAGAAACTCCATACCCATCAGCAGTCACTATCCATTTTCTCTATCTCCCCCAGCCCTTATCAACCGTTAATCTCCTTTCTGTTTCTAGAGATTTGCTTATTCTTGATAGTTCATGTAAATGGAGTCATACAACATGAGAAGTCTTTTGTGTCTGGCTTCCATCATCATGTTTCAAGGGTCATCCATGTTGTAGCATGTGTGAGTACTTCTTTCCTTTCATGGCTGATAATAGTCCATCACGGTTACACCAAACTAGTAGCCCTGCACACGAATGCCGCTTGCCTCATCTAGCCACTCGCCCACCACTGGTAGCTCTCCGCTGCTCGTAGCTCGCTGCCCCAACCTCCTGTAGCTCTCCACCACTTGTAGATTGGTCGTGACGTTACAGTGTAATGGATAATTAGCATATTCCTCTCTTATTATATAGGACTAGAGGCCTGATGCACGAAGATTAGTGCAAGAATGGGTCTTCTATCCCCTGGCTGCCAGCACTGCCTTCCCTCTAGCTGGAGCCACCTTTCCGCCTTCCCCCACTGCCCAGAGGCCCTGAGCGGCTGGGGCGGTGTGGAACGCCTGCGTCGTCACCATGGCCACAACGCAAGCATCCAGCCCTGCCCCTGGCTGCTCAGCGTCTGCATATGCAAATTAACCACCATCTTTGTTGGGTTAATTTGCATACTCACTCCTGATTGACTGGTGGGTATTGCAAAGGTATGGTCAATTTGCATCTTTCTCTTTTATTAGTGTAGATTGTATTCATCCATTCATCCACTGATGGGCATTTGAGTAGTTTGTACTTTCTGGCTATTATGAACTTTTGTGGGTGTTTTTTTGTTTGTTTTTTTGTTTTTGCATGGGCATGTTTTCAATTCCCTCAGATACCCAGAAGTGGAATTGCTGGATAATATGGTAACTGCAAATCTGTTTTTCAAAAAACAGTTAAGACAGCCTTGGAACAAAGCCAACAGTGTGATTGTCCACCGTTTTCTTTCTAGTGAGTGTAAAGTGGAATTCATTGTCATTTTGATTTGCACTTCCCTGATGACAGGATCTTGAGCACCTTTTCATGGGTATGGAAATTAGTTTTTCATCAAGTTTTAAAGTCTTTTTTAATGTTGTTAATCCTCACCTGAGGATATTTTTTTCCATTGCTTTTCAAAAACAGTGGGAGGGAGGAGAGAGAAACATCGATGGGAGAGACTCATCGACTGGTTGCCTCCTGCACACATCCTGTCTAGGGGTGGAAGTGAGCCTGCAACCCTTGAGCAGGAGTTGAACCCCAGACCCTTTGTGTGGGGGCTGACACTCTAACCACTGAGCAACACCAGCCAGGGCTGGCCATTATTTTTAAAAATATTCTTTCTGCCTCTTTCTCTACTGCTCGTATGGGGCTCCCATTATGTGTATGTTGGTACACTTGATGCTGTCCTGTAGGCTCTATTCATTTTCCTTTCTGTTCCTCCAATGAAAGAATGTCAATTGACCCACATTCCAGTTTGCAAATTCTTTCTTCTGCTGGTTCAAATCTGAGGCTGGGCACCTCTCAGGAATTTTGATTTCAATTATTGTATTTCAACTATGGAGTTTCTGTATTTTAAAATAACATATCTTTTAACTAATAAATGATAGTGAGGCATCATTTTGATACTTTAGTTCTTTGAACATATCTAAAAATAGCTGATTTAAAGTCGTTGTCTACAAAGTCCAATTTCTGGACTTCCTTTAGGTACAGGTGATTGACAGCTTTTTTCCCTAAATATGGGACATATTTTCTTGTTTCTTTGCATGTCTGTAATTTTTTTTAGGAAAACTGGGTATTTCAAATAATAAGGGGTAACTCTGAAAATTAGATCGACTTCCCCCCTTTGCCAAGGGTTCGATGTAGTTGCTGGTTTTTGTCTGTTGAGTGACTCATCTGAAGTCATTCTGGAAAGCCTGCATTCTCTGTGATATACAGACACCGATGTCTTGCTCAGATAGTTCTGTGGTGAATGAATAATTGGACAGGGATTTCCTTAACCACCTGAATCCAGTAACTCCCCCAGTCTTCGTGGAGGGTTTGTGTGCCTGTCGGAACACCCTTCAACACTCGGCCAGGAAGTTGGCTGCTCTGCCTTATGCTCTACTCTCTGCTTGTGCAAATCCTCAAGGTCAATGTCAGGTGAGAAATGATGATGCTCACAGGCCGTTCCTCATCAGACATGCCACCCTTGGCTTGCGACAAGCCCTATGCATATGCCTGCACATGCAAATCCCAGGGATGTCAGAGCTGTACCAAGCCCCTACAAATATCTCATTCCTCAGCATTTCCTTTCAAGTTTTTGGTTAGCCTATTGTTTGCTCCGATGTTCATTCACTGCTTCGGGCAGCCACAACTACCTCTGATTTTTTCCCTTCTTCAACCGATGTCCCTGTTCACTCGGAAAGCTTTTCACATCTGACAAACTCTGATCAGGCAAAATAAAGACAGACTTGCAAGGGAGGTCTTCCAAGGTGCCACCAGACAAGTCAAATAATGATGATTCTCTGGGAAGTAGAACTTGAAAAAGCTCCAACCCCATTCACCCCTCCAGTGGCTTCTACCTCGATTGTGGGCTGTTGTTTGCAGGGTGCAACAGAGCTGGAAAAGGGGTGGGAGGGAATGGAAACAGGACAAGTTGAAATGCCACCAAGCTTACTGTTCTGAGATTCAGCAATTTCTCAAGTAGCCCTTGGATTGCCTCGGGCCTCCGGTTAATTTCCACCGTTCTGAAAAAAGTTGGTTCTGCCAATTTTTGCCAATTTTCTCCTTGCGGTGTGAAAGGGAGCATTTTTATTTTATTTTTTTAAATTTTATTTTTTTTATTTTTTTATTTTTTTAAAATATATTTTATTGATTTTTTACAGAGAGGAAGGGAGAGAGATAGAGAGTTAGAAACATCGATGAGAGAGAAACATCGATCAGCTGCCTCCTGCACACCCCCTACTGGGGATGTGCCCGCAACCCAGGTACATGCCCTTGACCGGAATCGAACCTGGGACCTTTCAGTCCACAGGCCGACGCTCTATCCACTGAGCCAAACTGGTTTCGGCAAAAGGGAGCATTTTTAATGTCTTCACTTCACCATTTTTCTTTTCTTTTCTGGCTTTAACTATTTAACATCCTCTTATTTTTCTTAACCAAATGCATCTGGTTAAAAGAATAAAGCTACCACCATCGACATTTCTAAGCATTTACATGGTTCAAGCTCAACCGTGCTGTAAACAGCAGCAGCTATAGACAACCAAACTGGATACAGTATGAGCTTTAAAAAACGTCCACACTTTAAATAAATGTTGCCATCACTGTTCAGTATGTAGACTCTGAGTTTTAGAAAAATCCTTTCAGTATACAATAAAAGGAGAAATTAATTAATTCATCTTGAATTATTATAGTCTCCAAATTGCTATAAGAAACAAACCTTGCCTGGCCAGTGTTGCTCAATGGTTGAGCATCAACTCATGAACCAGGAGGTCATGGTTAGATTCCTGGTCAGGACACATGCCTGGGTTGCCAGTAGGATGTTTTTTATCTCTCTCCCCCTCTCCCTGAAATCAATAATTAATTGATATATATATCTCCAGTGATGTAAGAATACATTTTAAAATAAGGTTCCTGAAGAGAGTGCGTTTACAAGTCTGTGGAATAGATTTATATCCTAACATTTCATTACATCAGGTTGTATTACTGTTGACCCCGTTAGTGATCCATGTCCATAAATCATCTGAATACAAATATTTTGATTTCTGAAGCGACTATGATATTTTCATAGTACAGATAAAAATGCCTGATTTTTTTTAATCCAGGACACAGAAACCTAATCTTACTATTAATACTTTTGAAAACCAGCTTTGAGAGTCCCCAGTGATTCCAAAATACATATATATACATATATACATATACACATATATATACACATTATATATATATATACATATGTATACATTAAAAATATATATATTTTAGGGAACATGACATTCGAAGCCTCAGAAGCCCATTGGCATGGAAGCCTTTGTCCTTAGATGTAGACACTTTAATTCATAATGCAAAATGTGGAAGAAAAGCGAGATGTACGCTCAACTAGGCAGACACGCCAGAGTGTGAAAGCTGTGTGGTGAGTGTTGAGCAAGTCGACCAAAAAATGCTGACAGTGTGCCTCGCTCCACAGAAGAGGAGGGCCAGGTGATGGAGTTTATCGCTCTTCTCTGTTAAGCAGAGCGGATCCTCCATGAGATAGAGCTCTCTTGGTTATTGATCATTTTTTAAAAAAATTGTTCAGTGTGCTCAAAATATTTCTTTTTATTCATGGAAGAGGCAACATTTCATCCACACCCTGTTCTGTAATCCGGGAATTTGGGATGATAACAAGGAGGCATCTTGAATGGTACGGACAGGACAATCCAGTTCAAATGGATTGTCTTTCACACTCTGTTATAAGAAGGCGCCTGACAAACAGGGGATTCTGGATTATAAATTTACCACGAACCGCATCAGATTATTGATGTAAACTTACCTGAAGAGACTATTTTCCAAGTGACTCGCTTTTTTTTTTTTTTCACTATTATGACTGCACGAAATATTTCTCTACGTAGCATAACTGTTAATCAAGAAGACATGATATTAACAACTTTAGAATTTTCTGCAAAGTACTGCACACAACTCAAAAATATATAGCATGTAGGCAAACTTTCTCCAGTCTCCAATGCTCTCACATAATATCAAAAGTTTAAGAATGACATCAGTAAATCTAGTATAACTTTTTTAAAAATAATAAACAGCATCAGGGAAGCCAAATGATAAATTGCATTTCCATCAATCAAGCTGGGTGCTGCACCAGGGCCGAGGTTGAGTCTGCCCAAATGTTGCCCACTGCTGGTGCTCAATGCACATCCATAATAATAAAAGCGTAATATGCTAATTAGACCAGACAGCCAAACGACCTTCTGGACGTCCTTCCGGACAACCTTCCAGACGAAGCTGGGGCTGCAAGGGCCGAGCCCCTTGCATGAATTTCGTGCATCGGGCCTCTAGTGGTTTATAATAGGTACAGAGAGGACACTTAGATTCTGTCTTTGTAAACTTTCAAACAAGCTGAAAGTATTGCCCGGCCTGAGTGGCTCAGTGATTGTCAACCTATGAACTAGGAGGTCACAGTTCGATTCCCGATCAGGGCACATGCCCGGGGTTGTGGGCTCCATCCCCAGTGTGGGGTGTGCAGGAGGCAGCTGATAGGTGATTCTTTCTCATCATGGTTGTTTCTCTTTCTCTCTCCCTTCCTCTCTGAAATTAATAAAATTACATTTAAAAAAAAAATGAAAGTACCACATATCCTCATCCCAGTGAGCATCCTGAGTATCCCAGGTTAGCACATGGCATTTTAAGACCTGACTGCAGGAGGGTGAAAGAGAAAGATGCTGCGATACAGGAACTGTCATGTAAGTGACAGGCAGCACCACGTCGGCCGGAATCACACCTGTGAGGGTTCACGCCACATTTTTCACCTGCCACCCTATAGGCACGGAGAGGTCCCGCTAACACGTCAATTATTCTGCAGGATGAAAGAAGTGCTATGTTTTGATGTCGCCCTTCAGGATCTATTATATTCTACGCCTTTGAAGGAGGAACAGGCCAAGTCATGAAAGGGACAAGGGGAGGTGAGAACAGTGGGGACGCAGCTGGGACATAGGTAACGCTCTGCCTTCAGCGTTCTGCGTGGAGAGTCTGCTTTCCGGGCGGCGGGGGGTGTGACTGTGAAAAGATCACACGGTTGTCAGTAACTAGGTAGGATTTTTAGCACTGTTAGCGCCGAGCCAGACAGATTTAGGGCAGCGAGCAAAGTTCCAGAAACGGAATTTTAGACAAGTCTGACATTTTTTTTGAAAATACTTTTCCTACCAAGGAAACCTTCTTGGTCCCCCTTTTCCATCCCAACTTAGAGAAAATACTATCCAGTGGGGCCTTGACTTACGAGTGTCCTGACTAACAAGTTTTTTGAGATACCAGCTGTCTCTCGGCCAATTTTTTGCATTGAGTTGATAGAGTAATTTGAGTTGACGAGCTCTTTAAGGAGCTCGGTCTCGGAATGAATTAAACTCGTAAGTCAAGGCCCCACTGTATAGTTAAAATATTTAAAGATATATGCCTGACTGCTGTGGCCTCAATGGTTGAGCGTTAACCTATGAACCAGGTCACGGTTCGATTCCCGGTCAGGACACACGCCCGGACTGAGGGCTCCATCCCCAGTAGGAGGCAGGCAGGAGGTGGCCAATTGATGCCTCTCTCTCATCATTGCTGTTTCTCTCCCTCTCCCTCTCCCTTCCACTCTGAAATCAATAAAAAATATATTTTAAAAAAATCTTATCAGGAAAGCAGCCATTTCAATGATTATTTTCCTGTAAATAGTCTTTCAAAATATTGTGTATTTTTATTTATAGTCTACATTTTTATTTTTAAAATCCCTCAGCAAAGTCCCTTAACATGTTGCAGAACTGATAAACTGGGCTATAACTTTGCAAAGGGTGCATACGGGCACCCCGCGGAATCTCCACTGGGGCTAACTTCTCTGCCAACTCAGGGTTCCCCCACACCCCTCACTATTCATACCACTGAGGTGGTGGAGTTTGCTGAAATTTGTTACGAACATGGTGAATAACCTCTGGGAGGAAATTACTCTCTGGGGGGGAAGAAAGAGAACATTAAGAGGATCATTGAGTTAGAATGTGTTCAAAAGTTCACTTGACAATATTATCAAGTCACAGCTCTTCAGGGAGCTGAAGATTGCTTTCAATTAGATTTGGGGAAACACATCAAACCCAACCGTTTTCGTCTGAGACACTTGCATACCAAGAAAAACACACGAGACAGAGGGTCCTTAATTTGGGGGCAGGATATATTCCAACGTGGGGGAAGGGCGAAGGCCTTTCAGCTCCGAAGCTCGATCACGACACTTCCAGAGAGTTCTGCGGTCCCCCCCGCACCGGACGTGCCAGGATGTGCGGGCCTGTGTGGCCTGGCTGGCGCCCCTGTCCCTCCGCCGCTCAGACAGCGTGTGACACGCAGGCAGCTGTGCTGTCGGGCTGGCAACCCTCCTGAGGCTCTTGAGTGTTTATCAACTGAGTAGGTCAAAAGTCTGCAGACACTGGGTGGAGCAGCAGTAAGCCACAAAGCTAACAGTGGTCCTCCTGGAGGCGGAAAGAAGGGAGAGAGGGACGCGGTGAGTTCGAGATGAAAGCGCGGATTCTTTCCGTTACAGACGGTGTCTTTCTTTGTTAAAAATAAAGGATTAGGCATGGTCCCCACAGCCTGCAGCAGAAATGTCCATTTCCTTTTAACATTGAGCCCCAGCATCAGGTGGGGATGTCTGTGCTCCTTCTATTAGCAGCGTTCAGATGACATCACATCCCCCCATTAGCAGCAAATAAAAAGCAAGCGTTCTTCATGCTACGGTCTGAAGTCTGCTTACTAGAACCAACGTGGGAGGACGGAGTTTCAAATGTGTTATAAAAATTATGAAGCCCAGCCCCGCTGGCATGGCTCAGTGGTTGAGCATCGACCTATGAACCAGGGTTGAATTCCTGGTCTGGGCACATGCCTGGGTTGTGGGCTCAATCCCCAGGAAGGGGCGAGTAGGAGGCAGCTGATCAATGATTCTCTCTCCTCACTGATGTTTCTATCTCTCTCTCCCTCGCCCGCCCTTTCTGAAATCAATAAAAAAAAAAATTTTTTTTAAATCATGTAACAGAAAACCTCACCAATTTAGCTAGAACACACACACACACACATACATCAGAGAGCCTAAAACACAGAATTTTAAAGAATTTACCCTACAAATGTAGTCACAGAGATTGGTTGTAGAGGGAATTTAAGAATCTGAATAATAGAGTTTGAGGGTCCTTTTCCCAGCAAAGGCAGTACTAACGGGAAATTTCTAACACTAAACACACTTATTAGGGGAAAAAAAAAGCTCTAAAGCCAGTAACCTGAGTTTTCACCAGGAAGTTGGAGAATAAAGAGCCATTTAAGTCTAAAGCAAGTAAAAAATCACAGCGCATGTTCTCTGTCGGTTGTGGAATCAAACTAGAAATCAGTAACAGAAAGACCAGCGGAGAGACTCCGCACGTGACAATCAAACACCACAGTTCTCTGCCCTTTCCTAACCCGCCGGTCAAATGAGCACGTTCCCGGGGGTGAAAGAGGCCGTCTCACAGGATAAAACCTCACATGAACTCAATGGGAACGGAAACTTCAGCAAATCAAAAACATCTGACATCAAGTGGGAATTATGCCGGGGCTGTACGGCGGGTTCAATATTTGAAAGCCAATGTGATCCACCGCATCAACAGGTTAACAAAGAAGAACTTGTACGGTATCAATGGACTCAGAGAAAAGCATCTGAAAAGAATACAACACCGACTCACGCTAAGAACCCAGCAAACTAGAAACAGAGGGGACCTTTTTCAATTTCATAAACATAATCTACAAAAAGGACCTGCTAATATCGTGCTTTGTAGCCAGGTCTACGTTCACCACCTTAGTCAACATAGTACTGGAAGTTCTAACCACTGCAATAAAGCAAGAAAAATAAAAGCCACACCGATGAAAGAGGAAGAAATAAAACTATTCCTAATTTCAGATGGCATGACTTGACCGTCTGTCTACACAGAAAATGCCAAGGAATCTACAAAAACACTCCTAGCCTCTCAAGCAAATTCAGCACGGTTTCAAGCACGTAAGATCAAAATTAAAAAAAAAAATCAACCATATTTTCATATACTAACAATGAACACATAGAAGTTGAAATTAAAAACTATAAGATAATTTACAATCACCCAAGTCGATACTTGGGTATCGACTTAACATTTAAGGACCTGCTTAAACTAAAAGTCCTAAGAAAAAGAATCCAAACTTACAGAGATGTGGGGTTACTCACTGAGGCATAGTGCCCTCTGGATCATCATTAACTCCTTATGATGCACGCTCAAGGGAGGAGGGTGGGCCACCTGGAGGAGCCGTGTTTGTGCTACAAAGAAACCCCAAGTCTGTGTGCTATTTACTATTGGGAGACTCACCTAATAGCACAGTGTATGTGCCTGCTGCATTCATGCCCTGGTGGTCACCAGTGTACCGACAGGTCTACTGCCTTAAGGAGGGATGTGTGCTGGGCAGGTCCTTCAAAATGCCAACACCCTGGCACTGGAGATGTGACCGTTTTAGGGGAGACCCTTGGAGCTAAGCGATCAACTGTACAGTGAGGAAGGAGATGCGGGTAAACCCTACAAAGAACATCAGACGTGACATTTGTTGCTACAGAACCCGAGAGTATTTATAGGAAGGCAGAGAAAGAGCATTTCAGCTCACTTCTGAAATACAGGAATGCCACCGTTCTAAAAACAAACAAACAACAACAACAAAAAACCAAATCACAATGTTGGTGGCGCATATAGGAGCCCACGAAAAATCGTGGTATTTTCATTGCAAATGTGCTTCCTCATTAGAAACAAAAGCCTATCTTTGACTCAGACAGGAATTCAAGCCAAAAGAAAATTAATCTTTATTAGACAGAGTTGATCAGATAAAACCGCCAGCCTGTGGACTAACTTAGGGGAGAACCCTCTAACAACATACTGTATCTGCTCGTTACATGTATGTTGACTGGCTCCCATGGGAAGATTCCGTGTGCAGGTCCTTCCCTCACAGCCCCCAGAAGGAACCCATCCTGCCAACACCTTGATTTCTGACCTCCAGCCTTCAGAGCTGTGAGACTACAGGTTTCTGTTGTTCCAGTCACCGTTATGTGGTATTTTGTTGCGGTATCTCTAGCAAACTAATACACTACCCTTGAAAAACTTTCGGTAGCCTGATTTCAGATTGGGAAATACAGAACTTGTGAGAATCATACATGCCTGGGAAAAGCCAGATACACGTTGTTATGTTGATCAAGAATCCTCTAAGTTGATGTCTTTCATTTTACTAAATGAACAGTAAGTTTTGGGAATGAAAATCTGCTATCTCTATAAGGATCAAAAGTTATCAATATACCACTCATTCTTCTCTGCTATAGATATTTCAAGGTTTGGGTATTTATCATTTATGTGAAATTACAGTCATTTCTTTTTATTTCACGCTGCCCTAATTTAGGTTAGAACTAACACTTGTAAGGGACGTGGTATTTTAGGAGAATATTCAGTATGTTCTTTCACAATAATGCCAGATGTCCATATTAATGTAGACTTTGGCTAAAACAATACATGATTTTAGGACAAGCAATGCAAACAGACCTAAATATATTAGAAAAAATGAAAAAATAAGATTACCAAGACCTTTTAGAGTTTATGACATTAAAAATATTGATTTTACTTTGAGCAATCAGGTCCTGAGATTCAAGTATTTGGTTTTCTGTTACCCAAAAAGTACTTTAAAGGCTATGGTGGAAACCGAAGTCAATGCTTTTAATACAGTCTCCATGGCAACATGGGAAGGAGCAAAGGTTGGTGGCCCGAATGAAAACCACAAGCGCTCGATTTCAGACCCAGCATTAGCTCGCCACAGAAAGTCATGTTTATAGCTTGGCGTATTGTCTCTGCTGTAAACACAGGCACTATGGCTTTGCTCAACCAGAGGGCATTGTCTAAGTCCTATGTACTTGATAACACACATTTCATGAAATGAATACTATTAAATTTATGTTCTGAAACAATGGAAGATTATTCATACTGGATTTCTAGAATAAGCAGAAGTAAATGGAATTTGATTTGCAAATACTGAATAAGTTTCCCAAATTTCATGTAAAGACAACACAAAAATGACTTCATGTGAAGGGCCTTCTTTACTTTCACAATTAATTAGCATGACAAAAGAAAGCCTATCTTTTTTAAAAAATAGGTATTTAGGATTTTATCAGCTAACAGTGCATCCTGACCATACTGAATTGTTTTCATTTTCATATTTTCGGTAAGAAAATACCATCTATAGGAAACTGGGCAATAACAACGCATTAGAATTTTACTACAGTTGAATGAATTAGTTGATTTTCCTAGTATGATCTTACTCGTATAAAGATATTGATATTAATATTTGCTTTTAAAATACACAATTTTTTTAAAAATCTCAGACTAGGTTTTGAGTGGTGAGCACACAATGCAATATACTGATGGTATATGATAGAATTGTACACTTGAAACTTACATAATCTTATTAACCAATGTCACCCCAATAAATTTAATTTTGAAAAAGTCTCTGAGCTACAGAAATAAATAGTTAACATTTACTTAGTCTTGATTACATATCAGGCACCATCCTGGGCTCTTGACATGAATCATCTCACTTAAAACTCAAAAAAGACCTTACTAAACAGCTATTATTATGATGCTCATTTTACTAATGAAAAGGTGAAGCTTGGAGAAGTTAAGTAATTTGCCCAAGGGCTCCCAGTGGAGAGGTCAGGGTTGCAGGCTCGATCCCCAGCAGGGGGCGTGCAGGAGGCAGCTGATCAATGATTCTCTCTCATCAGTGATGTTTCTCTCTCCCTCTCCCTTTCCCTTCCTCTCTGAAATCAGTAACAAATAAAATAAAAAAGAAATGATTACAAAGGACACACCTCTTGACGTGGAATAGAGGTAACAAGTGATCTGGAAAATTTACTAACCCAAAACACCACACTGGATAAATAAGTAAGGTATTATAGCACTTTTTTTTTTTTAACTTTGAAAAATGCAAACTTAGAAAATCTTAAATTTAGAAAATCTATATGCTATGGTTGTGCTAATGGGGGAATTTTTTATTTGATGTTCTATTTTTAATTGTCTGGTATTCTTTTTTAAACTACCAGTATGGCGTTTTTTACTTAGTGAACATTTTTAGCAAATTCAAGGCATCGTGCCAAGAAACAGAGAGTGGCAAGAGAATGCCATTTGGAAGGGTTAGAAATTCAAAACTCTCTCTCTCTCTCTCTCTCTCTCTCTCTCTCTCTCTCTCACACACACACACACACACACACACACACACACACACACACACACACTGGTCAGTCACACACTTTCAATTAGCAACACCCGTTAAATAGAAGGGCTGGGCTGGTCCCATTATATAATAGCTATCTGGTTCTCGCAATTCCTTATTGCCTGAAGACTATTTTGAACAGGGGAATAGCAGAAAAACATGCCTGCGAAGCATGAGCTACTCTAAATAATATGTGCAATAACACTGTCCTGTATATGAGCAAAACTGTTTTCTTGTGATGCTAAAAATGTGCATGTTTCATTTAGCAGAATCTATGCCCCTATATAGCTGCTGACTTCACAATACCTTCATGCGAGGCATCCAGCCCTCCCTGATCACCCACCCGCGCCCAGGTATACACCCTGGTGCCCACGTGGGCATGATTACCCTTGGTGCAGCCCCGCCATCGGCGTCTCTCTCAAGGGAAAGAGCTTGGGGTAGACGATTGTAAACATGGGCTGGCTACACCGGTGGCAGTGCCCCAGGGGGCAGTGCAGCAGCTCCAGGAGGCTTCTGGGTAACGAGACGGGAGACAGGAAGTTCAGATCTGGAACATAAGAGGAAATCATGCATGAATCAAAAAAATCAGAGTTCTTTATAGTACCAGGCTTTTAAATATAGTTCTCTTTGTTACCAAGACAGCTCAGTTAGTTAAAAGTACTGCCTGTTGGAAATTGTTTTATCTGTCAGGCATGGAATAAAAACATTATTTAGAAATGAAGATGCTTTATATTTTTGATACTAAGATGAAACCCATATCTACTCTTTTAAGAACAATCGGAAGCTGTCCTGAGGAAGAAGCAAGGAAAGAATAAGAGCAAGTATTCTTTAAGAACGAAGATCAGAAAGGTGTGATTTTACCAGAGAGGGTTTGTAAACTTCTATACGAGACAGAGAATAAAAAAGGGACTGGATTGGAGATGAAAATGGGCTTTCATTAAGTTCTTCCTAAATCTATCGGGCATTTAGAATCAATCAATTTAAATCATATTTACTGAAAATAAAAAAATGGGAAAAACAAAAAATTTAAAGGGAATGAAAAGTACTGAAACCAAGGTTGTATTTAAAGAAAACTGCCCCTAGCTGTTTGGCTCAGTGGATAGAGCGTCGGCCTGCAGACTGAAGGGTCCCGGGTTCGATTCTGTTCATGGACACATGCCCGGGTTGCAGGCTCGATCCCCAGTGGGGGGCATGCAGGAGGCAGCAGGTCCATGATTCTCTCTCATCATTGATGTTTCTCTCTCTCCCTCTCCCTTCCTCTCTGACATCAACAAAAATATATTAAAATAAAATAAAAATTAAAAAACTGGATTAAATGGTAAATTTTACTTTGGTGTATTTTTCCACAATAAATAAAAAGAATACCGAAACAGGCGGCATGAAACACAATTCCTCTGTTCACTGGACGGGGGTGGAGCAGGAAGGGAGGACCCTGTACCTTTGAGAAAACGGTGGTAGATGTGATGCAGGCTCCGCATGGCCAGCTCTTGCAGCGGCAGGATGTGGTCCCGCTCCGTCCCGATGGCCTTCACCTCGGCGGGGAGGAAGACGGTGAGGGGCCCGGATGAAAAGGACAGCAGCTTCCCCTCGGAAACTTGGACGGGAGCCCCACAGCTGCGGAGAGACAGGCATTCACGGCCGGGTGAGCAACGAGGACAGGGGGACACGTGCCAATAAAAATGTGTTCGTCAAAATACACATCGAACATCTGAAGACGCCGCTGAACTGCCAGGATGCCCTGCAAAGCGAGCAGATGCTCTCCCGGGTTCCTTCATAAACCTGGCACAGCCCGGCAGGTGTTGCTCAGTGGTGAGCGTCAATCCAGGAACCAGGAGGTCACAGTTCGATTCCCGGTCGGGGCACATGCCTGGGTAGCTGGCTCGATCCCCAGTGTGGGGCGTGCAGGAGGCAGCCGATCCATGATTCTTCCTCATCATTGATGTTCCTCTCTCTCTCTTCTCTCCCTCTCTGAAATCAATAAAAAATATATTTAAAAAAAATAACAAAAATAAAAAATAAAATAAATAAAACCTGGCGCAGAAATCTATAGTCGCCAGTTGAAACTCAGCTAAACCACTGCCGAGGTCCAGGCATTTCCAGGGAGGACAGACTTTGAAGGAACTTTCCTTCCCAGGACCCACACAGCATGTTCTGTGAGCTCTATTTATCCTCATTTTATGACCCTCTTCACGTTTATGTTTATTGACATTTTCAAAATTAAAAGGGAAAAAAAGGACGCGCTGTTAGGTTCTAGTACCGAGGTTTAGAACTTTTTGGCGTGGAAAAATACCCTGCAGAGCAAATAGATTTTTAATAGTAGAAGATACCTTTACTGCAGCCTTTCATAAACTTGCAGTGAAGATATTCTTGGCCAAACCTACTGACTAAGCCAAGCCACACCCTCTTCCCTGTAGCCACGCATAACCGGGAGGCACAGAAGGCCTTGTTCCTGCAGGGTTACCCAAACTCCGGAGTCTGACCTCATTCCACCTCCTGCCTGCGACCACTGGGTTACCTACAAGTCTGCACACGTTCCTCCTCTGATGAAGGGACAGACCTTGGCTCCCCCGACATCACCTGGGACAACCTCTCCAACCTCCACGGGAAACGGGCCATGAAGGAGCCCCTCGTTTGCTCATTCCTTCCACTAGAAAAGGTTCCCAGAGAACCTACTCTTCGCTGTCAATCAAGATACTTAAAGAAACAAACAGCCCGGCTGGTGTGGCTCAGTGGTTGAGCATCGACCTATGAACCAGGAGGTCACGGTTCGATTCCCGGTCAGGACACATGCCTGGGTTGCAGGCTCGATCCCCAGTAGGGGGCGTGCAGGAGGAAGTCACTCCATAATTCTCTCATCATTAATGTCTCTCTCTCTCTCTCTTCTTTCCTCTCTGAAATCAATAAAAATATATTTTAAAAAAAGAGAGAGAACAAACTAACAAGATGACCCCCTTTCCTTGGAAAATGAAATGATTACAATTATTCTGATGTTAGTCAGAGAAGACGGAGTGACCCTGTCCAGGGAATGAAGGAAGATTTTGAGATTTTTCAGAGGAGAGAACATGTGACTTAGAATCAGCTGATGTCACCCACCCGATTTCTCCACTCAGCTCAAGGGAAAGAGCTCAGAAGGCCACCCTGGGACCCTCTAACAGGCAAAACCCACATTCCAAAGGGAACAGCTATTCTAAATGCTAACATTATAGTTTAGTTTTCATAAAGGAATGTCTCCTGTGAGTTCAATGAAATTCACTACAGAATAGATTTTTTTTCTAAACAGCAAAGCAACTGGAAGAGTCAGACACTTCAAAAAAAACAACAACTGGAGGACAAATACCACCCGATTTTAAGACTTATTGTAAAACCCCGGTAACCAAGACAATGTGTTACTGGTGTCAAAATGGACGAAGAGATGAATGGGGCAGATAGAGCAGCCAGAAATAGGCCCACACCTATACGGACAACTCATTTTCAACAAAGGTACAAAGGCAATACAGTGGAGAAAGGTTAGGGTCTTAAACAAAGGGTGTCGGAACAACTGTATACCCATGTGCAAAGAAAAAGAAAAAGAAAAGAAACTTCAACTGTAGCTTGTATCATACAAAAACTAACTGAAAATAAATCCGAGCCCTACATGCAAACCTAAACCCTTACAAATCTTAGAAGACAATGTGTTAGTACTTCTGTTGGTTCTCAAGCTATTACCCTTATGAACCACTTGTGAAGATGAGGAAATGATTCTAAGTTTTACTTTATAATTTTTGTTTCTTTCCTAATATGGAGAAAATGAAGGTGAGAGGATCATCTCCAAAATGTTATTACACCATGTGGCCATTAAGTCTGGAAACAGGCAAAAACACAATAAAAGGTTCTTTTGACGATATACTACAATATGCGGTGTGATCAGATTTTTCTATCAGCTTGGCTAGGCACACGGTATCCTGATATTTGGTCAAACACCAGTCTAGATGTTGCTATGAGGGTATTTCTTGAAATGAGATTAACATTTAAATCAGTAGACTTTGTTGTTTTTTGTTAAATATGTATTTTTTATTGATTTCAGAGGAAGGGAGAAGGAGATAGGACCATCAATGATGAGAGAGAATCATTGATCGGCTGCCTCCTGCATGCCCCCCTGGCGATCAAGACTGCAACCCAGGCACGTGCCCTGACCAGGAATTGAACCATGACCACCTGGTTCATAGGTCGACACCCAACCACTGAGCCATGCCAGCCGGGCATAAATCAGTAGACTTTGACTAAAGCTGATTCATCTCTGTGACGTGAGGGAGCCTCATGCAATCAGTTGAAGGCCTTAGAGAAAAGGAACGTGGTCCCGTGAGGAAGAGGGAGTTCTGCCTCCAGTGCCTTCAGCCTCAAGCTGCCTCATCAGCTGTTCCCTGGGCTGCAGCTCCAGGCTGCCTACAGATTTCAGACTTCCAAGCCTTCACAATCAGATGAGCCCATTTCTTTTTTATTTTTTTATCTTTTTTTAAAACATATTTTTATTGATTTCAGAGAGCCATGGAGAGGGAGAAAGAGAGATAGAAATATCAATGACGAGAGAACCATGGATCGGCTGCCTCCTGCACTCCCCCTACTGGGGATCGAGCCCACAACCCGAGCAAGTGTCCTTGACCGGAATCGAACCCGGGACCCTTCAGTTCACAGGCCGACACTCTATCCACTGAGCCAGACCAGCTAGGGAGAGCCAATTTCTTAAAATAAATTAATATCCCCCTCCCCACCCACCCCCTCACTCTTTCTATTGGTTCTGTTGCCATGGAGAACACATGGTACAAGAGTATTTGTTCCCGAACTTTATAGCCACACTGTAGTATGAGAACCCTGAGCAAAGCCATAAAACAATGAGACAGGCCAATCATTCGTGAGTATTTACTTCACAGTGTTATTGCCTTGGCAGCAGCTGTTCTTAACCCAACTGCCGACGGACTCTACGTGGAACCGCCTGAAGAATTTAATAACATAGAGGAACAAATAAAGGTTTAGAAAACTCAAAACCAGATTTCCCCTAATGCTCTCCTGGTCTCCGATAATGAGAAAGACAGGGGTCTCACCGAAACTACTACAAAGGCTCACTAGCAAGTAAGTGGATCCTCGTTTTGCATAAGGTCTCACTTCCCTTTGACAATTCTCTTAGCAGAAGTTCCTACTCTTCGTGACTGGATGGAAAGAGCTAATTAAATCCATTTTAGGATCCATCTATGAAACGCCTTCTCTGCCTAAGACGAGAGAAGAGCAGCAGGTCTATAGGATGCAGGCTGCAAGGGAGGCGATCACCGTGGTTAGGGACCTTTCTGCTGGCCATGGCCAACCTCCCTGGACCTCATCAGAGACTAAATAACACCCACAAAATGATGCAGGACAGAAAAAGGTCTTTTCTTTTTCTTTTTAGTATATTTTATTGATTTCAGAGAGGAAGGGAGAGAGAGAGAGCTAGAAACATCAATGATGAGAGAGAATCATTGATTGCCGCCTCCTGCATGCCACACACTGGGGATCGAGCCCACAACCCAGGCATGTGCCCTTGACCAGGAATTGAACCGTGACCTCCTGGTTCTTAGGTTGATGCTAACTACTTAGCAACACCAGCCAGACCTTTTAAAGAGCAGTTCTGGAATAGAAGCACCAGAATTGCATCTGTGACAAATGCAGGCTGAGTTAAGCCAACAGACTGAAAATGCCTTTGGGCCTTTCTAAGTGGGACTGCCTACACTCCCAAACTACCAATGTTAGAAAGCTCCTTCTAATAATAATTTTATCTTCTTATTACTAGTATCCAAGGAAAATGCTACCACACTATTAATAACAACAATAAAATGTGGGCTACAAGCTAAAAATCTGCATAGTTTGCACTACTGTTTATTTTTCTCCAAGATTTGGAGCCCTCAGAAAATTCACTTTCTCTGCTACCAGATACCAAGTCCAGGATTAAAACATCTCTCCCTGCTCAGAACAAACAGAACGTTCTGGCCGTCAACAACATCCACATCCAACACGGGAGCAGAAGGCCCACTCCCTCAATCGTGGCGCAGCCTAAGTCCATCGCAGCGCCGTCTCTGAAGGCCTGGCCTGGTGCGATAACACGGCCTCATCCTCGGGGCTGGTCTGCATCCGGCCCTGGATCTCGGTGCTGGGGCATCTCCCTCCCCCGGGAGAAGTGGGCCACCGTGCGGATCCTGGAGGACCTCGTCAGGATCAGTGACTGACTGGGGAGAATCACAGCTGTCACACCAGCTGTAGAAATCGCTGAGCTACACCACTCCACCGCACATTCCATCACCTCTGCTTCGCAGGGGCTCTGCAGTCACCGCCCCGCTGGTATTTCATCAGCCTGCACAGGCGCTGATCTCATCTAGGGCTTTCCGAAGATCACAACCATGTAATTTCTCCTAGGGGAGGCCGTGCTGCTCGGCGCCCATCCCCCGGAGCCATGCCGGCAGGGGGATGGCTGTGCACAAGCTGATGGCCATCCCCTCTCTGGCCAGACTGCCGATGGTGAGAGGCAGGTCAGGCAGGGTGTTGGGGATTACGAGAGCAGAGTCAACCGTGCTAAGTGGCCTCAGAGGTGTTCCAAGCGTCCTTTGGCTGCTTAAGTGAGGGAAGCGAGGCCAGTCAAAAGCAGGTTCTGGAAGCTGGGTTGTCCTATATTAACCCCAAGCCCCTCTGGGAAGCACTTTAAGGTGGGTCCCTCTCACTATTGTGGGAGGAGCTAAAGCTATCTTTTTTTTTTTTTTTAATATGTTTTATTGATTTTTCAGAGAGAGAGGGAGGGCGGCGGGGCGCGGGCGGGGAGAGAAAGAGGCATCAATGAGAGACACATCGATCGGCTGCCTCCTGCACACCTCCTATTGGGGAAGGAGCCTGCAACCCGGGCATGTGGCCTGTCTGGGAAAGCAACCAGCGACCTCTTGGTCCATGAGACACTGCTCAACCCACTTATTGCGGTTCTGAAAACAAGTGCCTATCAGTCCCCATTAAATGAAACATCTGCTTTGGTTGCCAAAATCATGATCTGCATGAGGGGCTATTGCAGATGTTGAGTTCTAAATAGTCCAAGTGGCTGTTAAAATGTATAGATAACTATAAATTCCCTTTTTTGTGGCTTTCGCATCTGTGCAGATGTTCACTTCCTTGAACATCAGTCCAGGGACTGATGCAGTTATAATTCAATTCTTGGGGAGGCAGGGCGCTCCCCTATAACTTGTACTAAATTTACAGAGTTCCAGACCCGAGGGTGGCACTGCAGTGGAGGGCTGAGGAGGACAGCGTTTACGTCACTGCTGACACCGCCCGTCTGTGCCTGATCCTGAGCTTAGAATGAGATGCAGAGATTCATTTTGTACTTGTGTCCTGTCTGAACTGCCAGCTGACTGGCTGAACTTGAATGACAACGCTCTAACCTGCTTGCCCCAAATGCTTAGCTTCTAAAGGTATGTGGTTTTGCATATTAAGGCCGAAGATAAAATTGAGCAGGATTATCAAAACAGTTCATCTCTCCCTAAGTGAGATCAAGACCAAATAATGCAACAGAAACCAAGGCAGCAAAGAGCTGGGCCACAGGCTGACACGGGACGTCCGCTCACCCATTGCACCCGACGACCTTGTTGTACAGGTAGGACGGCAAGCCTTTCAGGTGGGCGTTGTTATCCACGTACACGTACTGCAGTTCTCGCGATCGACCTAAATCTGGATCAGAAAGCAAAGTACTGTCACTCCTGTAACCACGCACCAATCCTATATAATAAAAGGCTAATATGCAAATTGACAGAACGGTGAAACGACTGGTTGCTAGGATGCGCACTGACCACCAGGGGGCAGATGCTCAATGCAGGAGCTTCCCCCTGGTGGTCAGTGCGCTCCCACAGGGGCAGTGCTAAGGACCTCTCGGGGGATGTCCGACTGTGGGGAGCAGGCCTAAGCCGGCAGTTGGACATCCCCCAAGGGGTCCCAGACTGCGAGAGGGTGCAGGCTGGACTGAAGGAACCCACCCGCCCCCAAGTGCACGAATGTCATGCACCGGGCCTCTAGTATAACATGAAATGTAAAATTGAATGAAATGACACTGACAAAATCCAAATACGCTCTCGGCTTAGATGTGCCTTTTAGAGTCCCTAAGGGGCTAAGGAAAGAGTCTCCACTTGAGCTGACTAGCGGTGAGGCGTGCAGGGTGCTCATCACGGGAGCACCGTCTTGGAGTCAGACGCCCAGGGTTCGAATTCTCCTATTTACAAAAGGTGTGTCCTCGGTGTCCCCATCTGTACAAAGGGGGGAATAATGCTGCCTCTTAAATTCAGTGGGGATTACTAACAGAGTTTCTAAATTGTCAAGCAGAATTCTCGGCACACAGCCTCCTCCAATACCTGGCAGTTATTATTATTCTCGTGATTATTAGTAAGGGACATATTTGGAGGTGTGCCCTCCAGGAGAGGGTCCATTACGAGAGAGTTCTCACCCTAGCTGGTTTGACTCAGTGGATCGAGTGTGGGCCTTTAGACTCAAGGGTCCCGGGTTCGATTCCAGTCAAGGGCACGTACCTCGGTTGCAGGCTTAATCCCCGGCACTGGTCAGGGCGCGTGCAAGAGGCAACCAATCGATGTCTCTCTCTCATCATTGATGTTTCTCTCTCCCTCCCTCTCCCTTCCTCTCTGAAGTCAATAAAAATACATTTTAAAGAGAGAGAGAGAGAGAGAGAGAGAATTCTCTTTGGCATCAGCAAAAGGTACTGGCGCTCTTCTGGACTTGAATTGCACAGAAGAGGGTTGGAGGCAACGGCCTTGGGAGAGGGTGATTCATCCACTTGAGCCAAGGACACAAAATGGGACATGGCAGAGGAGGCGCCTCTCTCCTCTGAGCTACACGAAAGAGAGAGCGCGTGCAATGAGAGGAGGCAGCGTGCAAAGACCCCAGCACAAAGCTACATAAAAGCTGGCACTGGCTGCTTCCGACAGACATCCTGAGTCTTCGTTCCTATCCTGGGTGTAGAGGAAACAATGAGGAGTCGATGGTTTAAAACGCAAGCTGGCTTAGATCGTATCGTAGGCTTTCAGTTCCAGAGAGTTCTCTGCGCCGCTTCAGCTGGGGATGCTATTTTATACAGTAGGCTCGTGATGGAATGAACTATTTTCTTTTTTTAATGTTTTTTTTTCCTGCTGTTGTTAATCCTCACTCAGGGATATTTTTTGCATCCATTTTTAGAGAGAGAAGAGAGGGAGGGATGAGGGAGGGAGGGAGAGAGAGAGAGAGAGAGAGACATCGATGTGAGAGAAGTGACTGACTGCCTCCCCCACCCACCCTAATCGAGGGTGGGGAGTGAACCTGCAACCCAGGTATGTGTCCTTGATCAGGAATCAAACCCAAGACCCTTCAGTGCATAGCCCAGTGATGGCGAACCTCTGACACGCGAACTCATTTTTTTGGTTGATTTTTCTTTGTTAAATGGCATTTAAATATATAAAATAAATATCAAAAATATAAGTCTTAGTTTTACTATGGTTGCAAATATCAAAAAAATTTCTATATGTGACACAGCACCAGAGTTTTTCAAAACCTCTGGGTTTTTCAAAATGCTGACATGCCGAGCTCAAAACGTTCGCCATCACTGGCATAGCCTGACACTCTAACCACTGAAACCACTGGCCAGAGCTGAACTATTTTCTATTGAAGCCGAAAGAAAACAGGAATCGACTATGCTAAAGTCTATTACAGGTTAGCCAGTAGACCACATGGCTGTGAGTTTTTCATACAAATATTTAAACTTTCCAAGTAATACAATCTCATATAGAGGATGAAAAAGCAGTACTGAACTGACACGAGGAAGTGGGCTGGGGGTCAGAACTGGGTCTGAACCTTTCCACCTTCTGCCTGCTTCGTGCTGCTGGGGGAAATGCCATGTTCCGTGCCTGTCACCTCCTCTGTGAGATGGACAGAATAGGACCCAGGCCGCAGGCTTGTTACGAAGGTTCAACAGTGCACACAATGCCGACTCGATCCCTTGCATACTAATGGGCGCTCAATGCATCTTGGTTTCTTTTACCTCTCTCTTCTGGATATAAAGAGAAAAATCACAAAAGAGTGCGGAATTACAGAGAACCAGGCACTCCTGCGTTAGCTGACACAGCACGGCCTGTTGGCGAGGCAGCGACACCTAACACCCAGCAAGGTCACGGGCAGTACGAGCAGCGCTGTGACAACCTCAGGAGCACGAGCAGCCGGAGAGCTGTCCGCCGGCAGAGCCTCAAGCACACGGAGTGGCCTTTCTAATCATATTGAGGCTGACGTGTAAGTGCTTTCTGCAGGGAAAAGCTTTGAGCTATTTCTTCTATTCTGAAAAGAGAAAATTTCCACTCAGTAACTAACTTTGTGAATCTTTTTTTTAAGAAATGATTTCAGAGAGGAAGGAAGAGGGAGAGAGAGAGAGAAATATTGATGATGAGAGAGGATCACTGGGGATGGAGCCCACAAGCCGGGCATGTGTTCTGACTGGGAATCAAACTGTGACCTCCTGGTTCATAGGTCAATCATTGAGCCACACTGGCCGGGCAATGATTACCTTTGGAAGATACCAGTGACCCACCAGCTAACGAGCTGGTGTGTTTTCTTCCTTCTATTAATTTTAGTGGACCAATATCTTGCAATAAAATATGTCATGCAATAATACCCTTCCTAGTTCCTGTGCGAAAAGGCTCAGGACGTGAACTTCATAAAGCAAGGAAGTGAACATCTGCACAGATGCGAGAGCCACAAAGAACTTCTTCATGTGGCTTTTTAAAGTGTCTAAAGTGTTTTCCTTTTTTCCTTCCAGACGCCCAGATCAAAGTATTGTGACTTGCAAATTAGCAAAAGCTAGCGGTCTTGCATCGACTCCAACTCTTTTTCCTTGAACTTCAAGGCTCCGGCATATGCGGCCCACATGGCGGCCGAGGGAACAAAAAGGTCCTGTGTGTGTGGGTGCTCGCTGTTGAGCTGCAGTGTAAAAGCAAGCACGGCACCGCAGCCCGGGCCAGGACCAACAGGATCTGTTTACCGAGACCTGACCAGGGTGAAACTTGTTTCTTTTATCAAAGATGAATGATGGATTCTCTTCAAGAAAATGACAGGCCAAGAGGGACGGCACCAGGAAAGCAATAGACCAAAATAGGTTGTTCAGAATGCTCTATCGATATTATACCAATAATCAGAGTTTGATCAATTGGATATATAATTAGTCATAATAACATTTTTAATGCCTATAAAATGTGGGTATCTTTGTAATGAATTTAGAGTAATTTATAGTCTATTCGGAAAATACTTTAAAGCTAATATAAATTACCTACATGAGCCCAGTCGGTGTGGCTCAGTGGTTGAGCGTTGACCCATGAACCAGGAGGTGAAAGGGCACATGCCCAGGTTTTGGGTTCTATCCCCAGTGTGGGGTGTGCAGGAGGCAGCCGATTAATGATTCTCTCTCATCATTGATGTTTCTCTCTCTCCTTCTCCTCTCCTCTCTCTGAAATCAATAAAAACATACTAAAAACTAAAAAATAAATTACCTACATGAGGCCTTTTACAAAGAGAACTTCTCAACCACTTTTTCAGAATAATGAATTTTTTAAGTGCTAGCTTCTTCAAATATTCACACGCTCCACAGAATCTTTTAAATAATCATATTCTTTCCGATCTATTCAACTTTTGCAAAGTAAGATTTCACAGTGAATTGTAATTTAATCAGATGCTTTATACAGAGTGAATCAACAACTGTTAAATTACAATAAGTGGATTTGAATGAATTTGAATGACTGAAGTGTGCCTTTGTTGTTGGTTTAAATATGCAGGTGTCAGTATCTCTAAATCGAATTCTGTCCCACAGTTCAGGTAACAAAGACATTATTACAAGCAATGGGCTCGACACTCTGCTGGGTTCTTGGGGCACAAAAGTGAAGACACACAGCTCCAACCCTTGCTTACAGTCTTGGGAAACAATAAAGGTAGTTCATATTGACTGCGTGCTTATGCAGTATTTATGAGCGATAGTGTTTTAAAAGAACCTTATTTAATTCTCAAAAGCAGTATGAAGTAGGTATTAATATTGCCCTGTTACTGAGCCTTATACAAACGAAAAAGCCTTTCAAAGCTCAAGCTCACACAGCTATTCAGTGGCAGAGCTGGAATTTAAAGGTGCGGCGGCCTGCTTCACTGTGAGTTAGACAACCGCCGTCAACAGATCGCTGCACAGAAGCAGGGCGCTCCCCTATGACAAGGAAATGGTACTACCGAGCAGGCTGCATGGGTGCTGTGGATGCCCCGAGGACTGGCACTGTGCCCAGCATCCAGGTGAGACGTCAGGAGGCACTGCCAGAGAGTCGAGTGATGAACAAAGTGTCCAGCTTCCTTTAAAAGCCCAGATCACTGGGAGCTAGTTCTGTCTTCCAGATTAGGGCAGGGATTTCAATCAATCCCAGGAATTCCTTCAGAGAAGATCCTAGGGAAGGAGGCTCATGCTGACTGTCCAGCACAGACTGGGGGGTTTCATAGTGAAGTTTTCTTTCTTTTTTCTTTTTTTTATTTTACTTTTTAAAAATATATTTGATTGATTTTTTTACAGAGAGGAAGGGAGAGGGATAGAGAGTTAGAAACATCGATCAGCTGCTTCCTGCACACTCCCCACTGGGGATGTGCCTGCAACCAAGGTACATGCCCTTGACCGGAATCGAACCTGGGACCCTTGAGTCTGCAGGCCGATGCTCTAACCACTGAGCAAACCGGTTAGGGCGTGAAATTTTCTTAAGTGGCACTTTTGTTTCTTACCAGTTAAAATAATTCAATTCTCAATGAAAATAAATGTATTGTTTCATTAAAGGCCAATGTTTGCTTACATACTAGTATATTATGTCAGAATGGGCCAACTACAGAAGTCTGCAGTGGAGAATGTTACTAGTCAGAGTGACATCTCTTGTGTTTATTCATTTATTTTTCACCTGAGGACATTTTCCCATTGATTTTGAGAGAGAGTGGAAGGGAGCGGGGAGATAGAGAAAGAGAAACATCGACGTGAGAGAGACACATTAACTGGTTGTCTCCCGCAGGCCCCCTGGCCTGGGACCAAGCCTACAACCAAGGTACATGCCCTTGACCGGTATCGAACCCGGGACCCTTCAGTCCATGGGCCGATGCTCTATCCACTGAGCCAAACGGGCTAGGTTCAGAGTGACATTTCTAGCTCAGTCTTTAAAAATGTCTAGTCTGCTTACCTGGCAATGCTAATCATTAGAACCCACGATACAAATGTTTCTACAAAGAAGCCCGTATCTGACAGATATATCTGTACTAGTGGCCACCCTTTCATGTTGCTCGAAAACCCCTGTCAATTGCATAGTTATCTACATGTAAAATATAACACATATGCATACAGAGTGTCCCAAAAATGCACACACACTTTAACCGCTGATGGCTCAATTTTGAACATGAAATGTATTTTGATAAACACTGCCTTTACAATTATTCAACGTGTGTAGACATTTTTTGGGACACCCTATATACGTCAATCCTTTCTCAGAGTAAATCACCTCATATTTCACATGTTTTGTCCCTAATCACATTTTTTGCACAGATTTTTTTTTTTCCTTTTAACCTCAAACCCTGAAATGAACTTTGTTCCCTGGGCAGGATCCTGCCTTCTTCATGGCAAAGATGGATTGAGAGAGGAATCTTCAAGACAAACGGAATGAAGAAAACTAACTCCTCCTTCCCAGTCAAGGAGCCAAAGGTGTTCTAGCTGACTCCCCGGCCTCTTTGCTGTCTCGTGTCCACGCGCTCACTTACCAAGCGGCAAAAACGCAAGCCGGTTTCCGGCCATGGAGAGCTCACTGAGGCTGGGCAGCTGGCAGAGGTGGCGCGGCACACACCACAGCCGGTTTCGGTCCACGGTGAGGTACTGCAGAGAAAGGCACAGGTGAAGCCTCTCGGGTAAAGCTAGCAAACGATTGGTAGAAATGTCTAGTGTCTGCAGCTCCTTCAAATCGCCAACCTCTACAACCAAAACCAAAATTAAGATAAATCGCATCCTGGTTACATGAGTTAGGTTGAGCACATAAAATGAATCAATACCGCAACAGTTCCACCAAATAACACCAGTAGCTGCAGCTATTCCCATAGATATGAATGCGGAGGCGCGGGGTTGAGGTCTAGTATGCAAATGATCCAACCTGGGCAGGTGTCTTTATTTATTTATTTTTTTAATATATTTTATTGATTTTTTACAGAGAGGAAGGGAGAGAGATAGAGAGTTAGAAACATCGATGAGAGGGAAACATCGACCAGCTGCCTCCTGCACACCTCTTACTGGGGATGTGCCCGCAACCAAGGTATATGCCCTTGACCGGAATCGAACCTGGGACCTTTCAGTCCGCAGGCCGATGCTCTATCCACCGAGCCAAACCGGTTTCGGCTGGGCAGGTGTCTTTAAAGCAGCCTGCCAGAATTGTTTCTTTAAATGTGTTTGTTATTGATTTCAGAGAGGCAGGGAGAGGGAAAGAGATAGATAGAAAGAAACGTCAGTGATGAGAGAGAAGCATGGATCAGCTGCCTCCTGCACGCCCCCTACTGGGGATGGAGACCACAACCCCCGGCATGCGCCCTGACCAGGAATCGAACCGTGACCTCCTGGTTCATAGGCCGATGCTCAACTACTGAGCCACACTGGCCGGGCAAGTGTTATGTTTCTTTTTAATAAAATTGTCTATAATTAATTTCATCCTTAATAGACTTAACATTACTGACACCTTCAAAAATATGCATTGATAAGTCATCTTGGGATTAGTGTGGTATTACTGATGTAGCGTTTCAATGCATTCTTTTTAGAATATTAGTGGGATCTTCCTGTTCCCAGCTGGTCTCCCTGTCAGCACCCCACTCCCCAAGGAGTAAACATCAGTTTGCAGACTCTCTTTCCTCAGTGTGCCTAGAATAATCCTAACTTCACGGCTGTCTGCATGGTTTCCTTTTATGCTACACCTACAATACCTTACAACTTTGCAGCTACTTATAGAATATCCCGAAAATGACTTCCCTGTTGCCAACGCAGTAATTACTTACACGAAGCGTAAAAATAACCTCAGAGTGCCGTTTCTACAGAGAGAGCAGTAGGCTCCCTCGACCATCATTCTCTGCTGATGCACACTGACCTCATCTGAAATTTAAATGGGGATGGGAAGGAAGCCACCCACTCTATGCCAGGGCAGTGACCACAGAGTCAATAACAAGGCTTGGTATTTTTCAAGCACTGGCTTTTTCCGGTGCCACGAAGACAGCTCTAATGGAAGCTGCCAACCACAGCAGGTAGGGGAGAGCACACAGAGACAAGAGGACAATATTTCAGGGCCAGGTTCCGTTCTGCCTAACAGCGTGTCCCTCTCTATGCTCATTTGCTCGCTCTAGATTGGCGATGGAAGGCCCACACTCTGATACGTAGAAATACATTCAAGCCATAACCCTGTCACTCATCAGCCGTGCCACTTGGGTTATTTACTCAAATATTTAGATCTGGTGGTTGGATGTTTAAAAAAATCATCCACAGCCCGGCTGGCATGGCTCAGTGCTTGAGTATCGACCTATGAACCAGGAGGTCATGGTTCAATTCACAGTCAGGAAATGCCCAGGTTGCGGACTCTACCCCCAGTAGGTGGCGTGCAGGAGGCAGCAGATGGATGAATGATTCTCTCATCATTTTTTTTTTCTTCGTTATATATTTTATTGATTTTTTACAGAGAGGAAGGGAGAGAGATAGAGAGTTAGAAACATCGATGAGAGAGAAACATCGATCAGCTGGATTCTCTCTCATCATTGATGTTTATCTCTCTCTCCCTCTCTGTTCCTCTCTGAAATCAATAAAAATATATTTTTAAAATAAAATAAGAAATCATCTCTAAAAACACCAGAATAACATGTACCTGAAGTGATTAAATGAAATATCCATAGATTCAACAAGACATGGCAGAAAACAATTATTTTTCAGCTCATTAGACTACACAATATTCTAAATGTAAATTCTAAATATAAGTGCCTTTTTAATTATGCAGTTTTATCACAGAATCAATTATGAACACATTATGTTCATGTTTGTTATGTCTAACATAGAGAAAGGAGCTCTTAGAAAGTAGATGATCTTTCAGAAAATGGGTAGGACTACCTTGGTGAAATAAAAAAAATGAAAACCAATCGTACGGAGCTTGCTATATATTCATAAGAATGTGTGGCAGGTTATGTTTAATAACAAACAATCACAAGAAAGAATAAAATTAATAATACCAGAAAGCTCACTGAAAAAAAAAAATCTATTAACTGTGCATTTGTCTAATAGAAGTAATAGCAAACAAGCAATTAAGAAGGCCTCTTAATTAGGAAAGACGATTACATATTATTTGGGAGCTTTCAAATAAAATGCTCTGAAACACCCGACATCGGAGAAACACCACGGACACGGATAGGACTTAAATAGTTATGTGTGGGTGTCAGACTTGGCAACTAATTCCCAATAGAAATTTTAAAATGTGAAAGACATACTTCAAAAAAAAAAAATCACAGTTTTGACATTTTATCTGGTGCTTTGTGTGCAATTAAATTATGCCCTAAAGTTTCTTTCAATGTCATTCAAAGTAAGTTACTTACCAGGTGTTTATTGGTTATCTAACCAAATGGTTGATCTGGCCGTGGTAGAATGCCCTGAGACTACTATAGAAGATAAGAAAACGTTTCTTGAAAGTGCTCTCCCTGAGGCCAACTATAATCTAACCCACTGCTAGACTGAAGTGGCCTCTATCTCATCTTTAGATACAGCCTGTCTTTGAAATGGAAAAGCATTTATTCTAAAACTTAGCATCTGTGTCATTGCTTTGTGTCAATACACAGATTGCTACTTAGAAAAACCCTTTATTGTCTTCATTCGGTAAGATTAATGGAGACCACATACGCAGGTTTTCGTTTCTATGTTATATTTTAGTGATTGTCTGCTTCCCAGATTTCTTCTAGGTAGACTTTTTTTTCCTCTTCACCGAAGTAGCACAATGGAGTTTTTGACCTGAATGAGATCACCAGGTGTCCATTGTTGGCATAAAACTATTATAACCGCTGCCTCAAGAAATATCACAGCATCAAAGTCCAGCATAAAAACTTATTTTTTATTTTATTACGTTGAAGAGAATAACTACAAATAATCCATTTTACACTATCTGAATAAAAGATCATTATAATGATTGCTTTCATTTCACTTTCTAAACTCAAATTAGTATAGAGAGTCCGGCTGGTGTTGCCCAGTGGTTGAGCATTGACCTATGGACCAAGAGGTCAAGGGTTCGATTCCCAGTCAGGGCCCATGCCCGGGATTCAGGCTCGAACCCCAGTAGGGGGCGTGCAGGAGGCAGCCGATTGATGTTTCTCTCTCATCGATGTTTCTCTCTCTCTCCCCCTCTCCCTTCCTCTCTGAACTCAATAAAAATATATTACATAAATGGCTTAAGAATATTTCAAAAGAGTGGGGCCGAAGGTGGTATGAAGAGCTGGGTGAAGTTTCTCCACCAAAACCAAGCAGAACACTGGACAAAACTGGAAAGAACCAACTATTTCAGGACTCTGGAAACCACCCAAAGGCAGACAAATTCGTAAGTGTCTATTCTTGGGAACCTGTTAAAGCTTCATTCAAGAACAGTGGGAGTCTGCAGCCTTTTATTGCTTGGGGTGGCTCCTCTCCCATCCAGGCCCCGAGCTCAATCTCAAGAATGTGAGCTTACCAAGGCAGGGCTGACAAGGAATGGCTAGGACAGCCAGCAGCCTGCAGTCAGAGAGCATCCTTGACTTGGGGGTGGGGAGAAATCTCACAGCTTTTTTTTTTTTCTTTCTCTTTTTTCTTTTTAGCTAAAAGTGGCAAATGGTATAGGAAAAGAATGAGGAAAGCATGTGCTTTGCTAGCCTGGGATTGCAGACCCCGCTGGAATGAGGGGTTGAACAGCCATAAATTTAACTGGGCGATTCTGGAAAGGAGAGAGCAGATGAGGTGCTAGATATGCTCTCCGCAAATCCTTCCACAGCCGAGGAACCGTGTGTCCGTGCAGGGAAGACCCGAGAGTCTGCATAAAGTCAACAGCAGAGCAGATGTGACAGCTGACACCCTCTGAAGGCACTTGACAATCCACACACATTTCAAGTCGCGTAAGACAGGAGCCTCGCGGGCTGGAAGTGTTTGAGCGAACTTCTTTCCAAGTCAATGGCTGCTCCTCAGCTATACATAGTGGCTGCCCCTACGGAGCCGGGTTAAAAAACACGAGTCTAAACTCTGAGCAGCTACATACCACAGAGGGGGAAAGAGTCTGAAATTTAAATCACAGAAAGGAACGAGAATTTAAAAAATAAAACAACTTTCAGAAAAACAAATCAAAATCCAAAGTCCCAATATGTTAACTAGATTTTCCAGTTTTCCACAACAACAAAAATACAAGATAGCAAAGTGTGACCCATAACCAGGGAGGCATGGGGGGGGGGGGGGGGGCGGCGTGGGGAGAAGCAGTCATCAGAAACTAACTCTGAATGGGTCCAGATGTTGAACTTGGCAGAGATTTCAAAGCAGCTGTTACAAATGTGTTTAAAGAAGCAAAGGAAACTATGTCAAAAACTAAAGAAAACTATGATGACAATGACTCAATCAACAGAGAATCTAAATAGGAAAAAAAAAAAAGCCATAAAAAGAGCCAAGGAGAAATTCTAAAGTGGAAAATACAATAATTGAAGTAAATAGTCATTAGATGGTCTCAGGATCAGAGTTGACATGGTGGAGGAAAGAACGGTAAACCCAAAGACATGTCAACAGGAATTATTAAGTTTGGAGAATAGAAAAAAAAAATCAACAGAAAATGATCAGTGCCCCAGAGACCTGTGGGATACCATCATATCTGTAATGGGAGTTCCAAAAGGAGAGGAAAACGAGAAAGTGAGAGGAAAAAAAATATGTTAAAAGACAATGGCTGAAAATGTTCTACATTTGATGACAAGCATTAATCTACAGATCCAAGAAGTTCAATGAATTCCAAGTAGGAAAAACACAAAGAAATCCATATCTAGACACATAATAGTCAAATTGCTGAATGGTAAACAAAAATAGAAAAGATTCCATGAGAGCCATAGCTGGTTTGGCTCAGGGGATGGAGCATCGGCCTGTGGACTGAAGGGTCCCAGATTTGATCCCAGGCAAGGGCACATGCCCAGGTTGCAAACTCGATCCCCAATGGAGGGGCGTGCAGGAGGCAGCCGATCCATGATTCTCTCTCATCAGTGATGTTTCTATCTCTCGCTCCCTCTCCCTTCCTCTCTGAAATCAATTAAAATATATATTTTGTGCCCTGACCGGTTTGGCTCAGTGGATAGAGCGTCGGCCTGCGGACTCAAGGATCCCAGGTTCGATTCCAGTCAAGGGCATGTACCTTGGTTGCGGGCACATACCCAGTAGGGAGTGTGCAGGAGGCAGCTGATCAATGTTTCTCTCTCATTGATGTTTCTAGCTCTCTATCCCTCTCCCTCTCCCTTCCTCTCTGTAAAAAATCAATAAAATATATTTTAAAAAAGATATACTTTGTAAAAAAGGTATTGTTTTAAAATTATTATTACTAGCAAAAACAGCAACATGAATAGAGTGCATTTAAGAAATTAAATTTACTGAGGCTGCCAAAATATCTGTATTCTAGTTCTTCCCAAATGTTTTGCGTTGCCTAGTAACCAGTGGATACCATTTTGAGTCTCTGACAACAGAGACCTCCCCTCTGCCCGTCTCTTTGGCAGCCAAAACCTTGTTAGGACAGTGCCCTCTCTCAGGAACGCAAAGGGAAGGCCAGTAGCAGAGGAGCTCTGAGTCAGTCTCCGTGGGATGTGGAGTTTGAGAGCACTGAGCACACTGGGAGGCAGAGGCCTGAGATAAGGGAGGGAGGGGAGAGGGAGGAGGCCTGACGAGGACTGGACATCTGCCCAGTCACAAAAGGTGAGGAGCAGACCATCTTCAGAACGGACTATTTTTAAGGATTAAAACCTGACCACTTTTGGTCAAGAAATCCATGATGGTCAGTATCCTTTCTTCCTAAAACTTTTGGATGGTATTTGTACAACACAAAAATCTGAATCCTAAAGTCGATATAATTGGACTCCTGAGTTGACATGAAATCCCTTTTGTTGCATATTGTGGCTCATACTGCTCTAGTGTGATTCAGAGCGTCCAAGTGGTAGCATTCATTGTTCAAAGATGATCAGGATGGACGGCGGGCCCTCATTTGACAATGAAAGGCAGAGTCTAGAAGCAATACATCAAGGTTGGCGGGAGCCAAGAAGGGACCTCAAGATTCTTTTCCAAATTCAGAGGCAATGAGCCTGAAGACCAAGGCTATGCCAGGCAAGAAGCACCAACAGGAAGGTCAAGTGTGAGCAGACAGGAAAGCAGCTGGTGCTCCAACATTCAAGGAAGGAACCGGGGCCAACCCACCCGGAGTAGAGGGAGGACGCGAACACTAAGGATGCCCACAGGGCAGGAGACGCAACCGCCACCAGCACGCAGGGGCAGGGGCAGCGGCAGCCTTATAAAACCAGGCGTGTTCCTTTATGAAGTTTATCTCTGTCAGAGCTTTCTTTCACTTCCTCACACAAACGCACATTACATTTGGATCTTATCAACTCGGTTACATCAGGCTAATTTGAATGGTATTACACACGCATGCGATAATTGAATAGAGTGAAGTAAATTTGATGCATTTATTCGTTCACCGAAAGAGAAAGTGCTTTTTACAAGTTTACACAATGCCCTGGCCGGGGTGGCTCAGGTTCCACCCCTGGGCCCGGTCGGGGTGGATGGGGCACATGCAGGAGGCAACCAATCGATGTAACCCACTCACATAGATGTTTCTCTCTCTCTCCCTCCCTTCCACTCTCTAAAAGTCAATGGGCAAAATATGTTTACACAAATACGAAATTAAATCTACAAAAATGAAGGGTGATTTTGGAAAAGGAAACAAAACATCATTTAGTGTGAATGCGTGTTTCAACAAAACGGACTTTTATTTAGATGGCGTGGGTTAGCTGAGTTCCTTTAAATAGTTAGGGATTTGTGAAGTGCAAAGCTCATCTAACGTCACGTAATGTAATCTGTGTTTTCCACAAATCCCCATTGGTCCACTTACTTGAGAAGCCCATGCTTCCTGGCTGGGTGCCAGCATACCAAACCTGCCCAGCAGTGCATACTTGTATTTCTGTTACTAAATTAGGAAACCAGAGCAGGCAATGTCAAGGCCAAGAGCGAAGAGAAAAGGTTCAGCATCATTAGTCCGCACGGCTTCTCCAAAGCAAGATCATTGTAAGAGATTTAATTTTTAATTAGAAACACCCAAGTAATTGAGCCTAGTAAGAAGCAATACTAAGAGCTAATGAAATGAAGACAAAGGGAGAAATCAAAACATTTCACAAAAGTAGCCTTCTACACAGCCTTAATCATCCTGCTGAAAGGAAATTAACTACCACCACTTGAGGCTTAACGTCTCGATGACTGGGACTGAAATACTGCCAGCTCTTCCCTGAGGAAGAAATGGGCAGTTGTCCATTACCATTCTGACTAAGATTTACTAACAGACTTTACGTAGAGCACTGGTTAGAGCAGTGGTCGCCAAGCGGTGGTCCGTGAGTCCGAGAGGTTGGCGACCACTGGTTTAGAGCAGGGGTGGGGAACATCTGGTCCACGGAATCATTTGGTCTGGCCCTGCCCAGGCGTTAGGGGTGAGTTAATTAAATATCCGACCAAATACAGCAGGCTAATTTTTAAGTGGATCAGTTTGTATGGCCTGAGAACGTTGTTATAAATATCCACATGGCCCTTGGCAGATAAAAGGTTCCCTCCTCCTGGGTTAGAGAAACTGGGTAGAACATTCACAGAGACTCGAGTGGAGAAACACAAAAAGGATTTCAAGAGAACAAAATCACCGTGTTGAAGTTCAAAGACATTTTTAAGATGACATAAACATATAGAAGGATAAATATGAACTTTCCACTTTCCAAATTTTACTTGCCTCTAGTTAGCATGTCCAAGAGGTTTAAAAAGGCAGTGGTTGTTAATTAACATTCCTGGAAGTATTTGTGAACATATCCCAATCCTTTATCAAAACCTAAAGAATCTTAAAGATATTGGGAGAATTTTAGTTCTAGCAATAGCTGAATAATATTATTCTTATAAGCATTTTGTTAAATATTGATACATTTCAAAGTAATATTTATTTTAGCTTTATGAAAGAATTAAAAAATTAAATGGATATTTGCTACAAAAGCTATATTTTTATGTGGGTGAAATGTATTTAATGCCAGGATATGTAAATCACAGAAAATTAAATAACAAAGTTTGAGCACTATAACAGGCACTGAAAGGCTTATCAAAGATGATCAAAAAGAAAAAAAAGATGTTCACACTACTTTAGCAGCACAGAAATTAATTCTTGTTTATAAAAAAGCCAGAGACAAGAACAAGCTAGTGTATCCATGTAACAACAACAACAAAATAAATAAATAAACAAACAAACAAATAAATAATAAAAGCTACAGAGAGAAGACCCTTTCCAGCACGCATCCTAATTGTCTGGTGCCCTTTCATCTAATATATATATTTGCATGATCTCTATAGGACACTGAAATGCATCTAGGTCAGGGGCGGGCAAACTTTTTGACTCGAGGGCCACAATGGGTTCTTACACTGGACCGGAGGGCCGGAACAAAAGCATGGATGGAGTGTTTGTGTGAACTAATATAAATTCAAAGTAAACATCATTACATAAAAGGGTACGGTCTTTTTTTTTTAGTTTTATTCATTTCAAACTGGCCGGATCCGGCCCGCAGGCCGTAGTTTGCCCACGGCTGATCTAGGTGATCTGTGAGTCAAAACCCAGAGCCTTTATCTTCTTCTTGGTCAACCACCCGGCCAGGAGCTGGCCATCAGTGAATAGCAGAAGCAGGTACATGGGGGGGCGGGGGGGGGACACAAACAGACACAGCTTCCCTCTTTTCAAGTCTGTCCATTCTTCAACTCTCCCCCCTCCGAGTACAATGCAGAGCATGTCATCTGGCTCCTGGTCTGGCCCTTCACTGTCCCTGTATTACTGATAAGAGGCACAATGTTGTGGAAGGCACAACAGAATGAGAGACCCAAGCTTAAAGTTCTAAGTTACATAAATAAAGGCAAGAAATAGATTGAGTACGGCCGGTGTGGCTCAGTGGTTGAGCACCGACCTATGAACCAGGAGGTCACGGTTTGATTTCCGGTCAGGGCACATGCCCAGGTTGCGGGCTGGATCCCCAGTGTGGGGCGTGCAGGAGGCAGCCAATCCATGATTCTCTCTCACCACTGATATTTCTATTCCGCTTTCTCTTCCTCTCTCTGAAATGAATAAAAACATATTTAAAAAGAAGAACTAGGTTGAGTGATTAGAAATTATACTGGTTAGTATAATGATCTCCATGGATACAAAGTCCTCCATTCCATCTTTACCTTCTTATTGCTACCATATATGCATAAACATATATACACAGCTGGAATCCCCCAAAAGGAAGAAAAATAAACTTTTTTTGGTGGTAAAAAAAAAAATCAATGAAATTTGATTTTTTTTCTAAAGAAATTTGGAAAAGAACAAAGTTGAAGGAATTACACAAGCTCACTTCAAAACTGCCTATAAAGCTACAGTAATCGAGCCAATATGGTATTGCCATAAGGACAGACATAAAGACTAATGGGAACAGAACATTTGAAATAAACCCATATGTTCATGGTCAGTCAACTGATTTTCAACAAAGAAAAAATAGTCTTTCAACAGATTGTGCTGGAAAAACTGAATATCCCCTATCTAAAAATATCTGAACCCTTTCTTCACATCACATACAATAATTAACTTAAAAATTTTTGTGACCCTAGATTTGGTGAATAGTTCTTAAATGTGATGTCAATAGCATACTCCAGCAAATAAAAAACAACAACAACAACAAAACCCCCAGATAAATTGGGCTTCCTCAATTTTTAAAATTTCTGCTCTTCAAATGATAGATATTTAAGTTTCCCACACTGAGAATTCCATGGAGCTTCAAGAATTGTGAATGTTCAATAAAGCAAAAGCCTATAAAATTAATGTCACTTGGTCCCTAGACCTCCATTTGCTTAACCAGTGTGGTAGCTAAATTTTAACTTGATGGGTTGTATAGTCCTTCTACCACGAACATCCAACATCAGAGTTTATGGTAACTCTGATGGCTTTGATTTTATGAAGGGCATAATGACAGCCTTGGAAATCTGCTTCCTGTTTCTAAAAGGCATGACATAATAACAGGCATGAAGGTTTACATATTGTGTATATTACATAATGTTAATTTTTTAAAGGGGACAATAAAAAGTATTAAACAAAGAACTGTGATGTCAATTATGTGTGGAGTGTGGCGGAGAACTTGGTAACAACCCATATCAAACTAAATTTTCTTTAATTACTTCTATTACATCACCCTTGGCAAATCATACAGCTTTTCATTCACTAAAACAGTCATTAACTTCCAAATTACTTGCAGAACAGACAATCTGATTTAGATTAAAACCTTTAACAGATTAAACCATAATTTATAGATGAAGTAAGCACCAAGCATGTTCCCATAACACATTAAAAAAAATAACTTTTTTACATATTGAAGACACTTTTAAACTAATACTTATTTCAGCACATACCCTATATCCTACCTGTTCATTTTTCTTCACAATTATATAGTTTGACATGAAGCTAGGATTTTCTGATGTCAGAAAACAACACCTCTAAAATACTGCAAGTTGATTTAGATCCAAAAGTAAAATTAAATTTCTGAGTTGTCAATAATAGGCTGTGTCTTACAAACATGCAACCCAGGCATGTGCCCTGACCGAGAAATCGAACCGTGACCTCCTGGTTCATAGGTTGATGCTTAACCACTGAGCAACACTGGCCGGGCAGTACTCGATGGTTCCCATAGAGCACCACGCCTCTAATAGATCATGGTGAAGAAAATTAATTATATGCAGAAAGGAAAGAGAAAAGGCACTGCGTGTGAGGCGAACTTGGATGACCATCCCTTAAGATTTCAAATTGGATCTCTGCTGTTATGATGTTAGCTGCTTTTCAATCTTTTCAACAGAGGAACAGTCCAGGTCTTAATCAGTGGTATGAGTGATAGGAGAGGATTTCCAAGTCTGAAGGACTAACTTCTCTCCTTTTGCCTTTTTTTTTTTTTTTTTTTAAAGCATCATCATGCCCAGTGGGTGTGGCTCAGTGGTTGAGCAGCAATCTATGAACCAGGTCATGGTCTGAATCCCAGCCAGGGCACATGCCCGGGTTGTGGGCTCCATCCCCAGTAGGCCTGAGCCTAGCCCAGAGAGTCCAGCCGACCCCTCTATTCCTTTAAGTAATCAAATGAGGTAAAGCATCCTTAACAGAGCACAAGGGCCTGGGGACCAGGGCTCCACTCTCTGGGCCTGGGGCTGGCCCTCAGGGACGCCCTGCGCGGCTTGGCTCTGCCCTCGGGGTCTGGAAAGCCCCGTGCACAAGGTGCACTCCCTGTACCAGGAGACGTTCTTACTTCCAGAGGCGGGGACTCGAGGCCAAGGGAAATCGGTACAAACAGACCTTGTTACGCTGACCTTGATCTTCCCGGCCATTTTCCCACAATGCACTGCCCTAGCCCAAGCCCCTCCGCTCTACCAAGTTTTCACAATGGACTACTCTCTATCTAATCCAACATGTGAGTATTTGGCTCCGAATGCTCTTTTGTGTCTTCACTTTTCTTATGAAGGCTCTGAGCACATGTCACAATTACTAATTACAAGTTGTATACTCTTCTCCAAAACGCATACCATTGAGGGCGCTCATGAAACCCTCGTAATGCATTCTGAGATCCTAATCTTAAAACTCTCTATATCCAGTAGATATTTCAAATATGCTCTAAAATTATAAATACTGATTACGAGCGTATATTCAAAGCGTATTCAACCACAACGAATACACATAGTAAAACGTTAAGTCTTTCAAGGGAATAAATATAACGCATAAGAAGTCTACACGGCCCAGCCGGCATGGCTTAGTGGTTGAGCGTCGCCCTATGAACCATGAGGTCACGGTTCAATACCCAGTCAGGGCACATGCCTGCGTTGCAGGCTCCATCCCCAGTGTGGAGCGTGCAGGAAGTAGCCAATCAATGATTCTCTCTCATCACTGATGTCTCTCTCTCTCTCATTCTCCCTTCCTCTCTGAAATAAATAAAAATATATATTTTTTTAAAAAGGAAGTCTACATGTACTAGCATGAACTAGGTAGAAGGGAGATCAATCCCACAGCCACATGTCTATTGTCATCAAATGGAGACAACATGGCATCCTCCCATTTTTAAAAACTATAATTAAAATACATTTCCGTAGTATGTGCCCAAACATAATCAAATATTTGCAGAGGTGTCCCTAGCCCCTCACCCATTCAAATTATAACATTGAAATTACCTCATAAACAGAGATATCATAAACAGAGATATCAAGTGAATCAGATAACAAGACCTAGTCCATTGCTATTCATGATAGCCTAGAAAGAAAAAAGAAAGTCTATACATGGCTCAAAACACATTGCTATTGCTGCATATCATTTTACTCAAAACAAGCAAAAACAAACACAGACAACAGAAATAAGCTAAGGAGATGAAATCAGGGATAAATACCTCCAATCTATTAAGCAACAGGTGTGATATAAATAAAAAATTACATGAAAGGCATCAGGAAACCTATGTCCTTCACTGGTGAGTAGGAAGCAGTCAGTGCTGTCGGCCGTACATCCTTAACCTCCGAGAGTATATAATGGAAGGAAATGGCGACATTCTATCACAAAACGCCTTACGTTACAGGAAAAGAGAATAATAGAATACAAAGAACAATGGCTTAACAGGGAATTCTAGTCTCATGTTACTTAAACATACCTCAAAGGGGCTTACAAACAGTGTTCTATCCATCCATGCATTTTGAGTCTACAATATATCTTTCTAAGTCCCATCCAGGAAAATTTAAAGTATCATTTTAATGATACATTTTTGAGGTAATCTCCAAAAGAGAATCCAATTTCCTGAATATCTGGATATGTGAATCTGACAAAGGCAGAACGATGAAACACCACTGAGCCTAATTACCGATGATAAAATCTAAAGGAAAGACCATATTCCTATAGTATATTGAAAATTCTTATAGTAATTATAGTTTGCATGTTTTGAGTAAATTACATGCTGTAATAGCAATGTATTTTGAATAGAAAGTTTTGAAAAGACATTATATGAAAAGAAATTATTTTTTAAACAGACTGACTGCTACACCAGTACCATTTTTGTAAGCAATATTGAACCTCTATGTGAAGGCCAGCACATCAAGTCTCAAAACTAATCATGTATTGTGTATTCATCCAGAAATTTCTGTACTTGTAAAACTCTGGAGAAAGTATTCCTTAAATCATAAAGAAATATTATGACCAAGTATAGCAAGCTAATTTTTAAGTTGATAATTGTGTATGGCCTGCGAAGGATGTTATAAATACCCACATGGCCCTTGGCAGAAAAAAAGGTTCCCCACCCCTGGTCTATAGGTACGTCACAATCCAATAGAATGTTCAGTAGGCAAAACTGACCATTAAGCCTAAGATCAAACTTAAATGGCGCTGCTAAATTCTTGTATGGCTTCTTATTAAATCACATCTTATTAATGTACATCCGTTATCTCACTAGAGAATGAGAGAAAACATTATATATCTTCCTTTTTGATACTAAAATGATCACACCGTGCAAATTTCCCCTAAATTCCCTGATGGGAAATTCAGAGCTGAACTTCAGAAGTGAAGTAGCTTTTTGTACAAATATTTCACCAGAGCAGTGATCTGAAGACTAATGCTCCATTGTGGTAAGTGTGGCTCAAAAACATAAATGCCCCCTTATGTTTGCATCCGGGAAAACTGTCACATTTCCCCCCCACATTTCTTAGCTTCATAGTCAAACAAATGGACAATCAAATACTTACAAATCTTTCCAAAGCCCACTGCCTAGACACAGTGAGAAACATGAATGAAAACAGACTTGTAAGCGAAAAGAGACCATGTGCCCCCGACTACGATTACCTGGAGGTAGGAATTGCAGTTGGTTATTAGCTAATCGAAGATGACGCAAAGCTCTCAGACGACCAATTTCTGGGCAAACGATTTCTAAGGCATTGTCGCTAAGATCCAAACACTGGAGTTTTATAAGGGATCCAATGGCTTCAAAGAGAAAAGGAGGGGAAAGGCAAAATCAACTTGACCCAAGTGTTATGTCCTATCTTTAATGCAAGTACTCCAAGTTAAAATATTTGCATACTTAGTATCACCATCTCACAATGTACTACTAGAGTTGTTCCCAAATAATAAAAACATACATGAAACTAAATTTTATGGAGGTGATAAGACTTCTACCTCTATATAAAATATGACTTTAAAAAAAGCACAAATCAACATTTTTAAAACAATGCAAAATATCACTTGAATAAAAAAATAAATTCATGAAACAATATATAAGGATATTCTCAGTCTAACCGAAATTCTTAACTGGATTTACTGAATTTAGAACTTGTATTTTGTTATTTACCCAACCACAATATATCTAAAGATAATTTATCTAATCATTATAACCATTTTGGACTCTATTAATGTCATTGAGTCATAATTCTTAACTGGATTGACTAATTGGGGGAAGAGTCTGTGAAACAAATAAATTAAAGATGGTTTATAATTAAAACTCACTAATATACCAACCACAATAGGTTTAAAGACACTATCTGTTCTACTGTTAGAAAGGAAAGCTTAAACTATAGTCTCTCCTAACTAAAAGTTGGAAGTAAGCTTACTCACCTTCTGGAATCACAACTATGTTATTTGAATGAAGGTACCTGAGGAAAATAACAAAAAAAGAGAAAAAGCTGTTGTTATTCAGAACTTCTGCAACAGTATGGGTTTGTAAAATGCTCACTTAGAAATATATCAAATATAAAGGGACCAAACTTTTTTTAACGCCCTATTCTAAGTACATAACACAAAATATATGGTCATCATAGATAACTAATAATACTTTGAGATATTTCATGTTGGGATTGCAAATATTAAAACTATTTATTGATTTAATTGCTATTTTGTTTTATTTTTTTGTTTTTTAATAGGTATTTTTGTTTTCTTTTTAGGGCTTTTTTTGTATTTTTGACATTTCCTGTAATAAGCAGGGATTTTTATCTTTTTTTTTAATCCTCCCCCGAGGATATTTTTCCATTGATTTTTAGAGAGAATGGAAGAGAGAGGGAAAGACAGAGAAATATCGGTGAGAGAGAAACATATCGATTGGTTGACTCCTGCACGAGTCCTTGACCGGAATCGAACCCAGGACCCGTTGGTCCCCAGGCTGACGCTCTATCCACTGAGCCAAACCAGCTAGGGCTTTAAGTGCTATTTTAAAATAGAAGATACACAAAAGAAAAACTAGAGGTATTTTTTCAACCTCATAAAACAAACTAGATTCCTACTTCGTTTTAAATTATTCAGGTTTTCAGAGATACATTTATGGCGTAAAGAAAAGTCAGCACTTATTGTGTACAGGAAAATGCAACTTTTCGTTTCTAAAGGATAACTTCAGAAAATAATCAAGCCAGAGATATTTCCAGTCAGCAAGCATGCTTACTGATAACCAAGAATTCTGGAGAGATTAAATACTCATCACTTATAGTATCTGTAGAAATACGTAACTATCAAGGCACAGAATTTATTTTATAGCAAAATGAATTTCATAAACAAGGATCAAATTCTTTTCATAAAAAAGAAAAAAAGTTCAAGGCTGACAAATCCAGGTGAAGTGCCTGCAGCACCCTCTGGTGGAGATTTTATACAATCAGAAGCAGCCCACTGCCATCAGAGTAAAACAATAAGGACCACTGGAGATCAGAGAGTAATAATTTTTAAAATAAATTTATAGCATTGATTTTGAGACAAGAAAACTAGACTTTTGAGAACTTTATTTTCAAACCTATCCTTTTATTTATTGTACCCCACTAACCAATCTTCATAAAATCTTAAAAAATAGAATTTCAAAATATTCTTCTCCATTTTAAAGTCTAATATCAAGTGTGACACAGAATAAGAAAGATAGAAAATGAACTTAAGAAGATTATTCTATGCTGGACTAAATTAATTTTGAAGTAGGTATTAACCTGCTGGGTCTAACACAATTTAAATAATAATTACACGAGTCCATGTTCCTTGTTTTGTGTACATAAAATGATTCCACATTTTATTTTCTCTTAAAAATTTATTTGTACTGATTTCAGAGAGGAAGGAGGAGGGAGAGAGAGCTAGAAATATCAATGAGAGAGAAACACTGATCGGTTGCCTCCTACACACCCCCTACTGGGGATCCAGCCCGCATCATTGATGTTTTTCTCTCTCCCTTTTCCTTACTCTCTGAAATAAATTAAAAAAAATATTTTTTTTTTTTCAAAAAAAGAATCATTGCTGTGAGTGGATCAGAGAGCAGGCTCTTCGCCTTTAGAGCCATGTGATCAGGATGACTTAACCTCTCGCTTTCTGTCTATAGAAGCAGATGGTAATAGCACCAATTAGAACATAGAGACGTTGTAAGAAATAAATGAATCGACATATGCAACGCTCTCTGAATGGAGTTCAATGAATGCTATTGTTATTGTTGTGAGAATTATTATTATATCGTGAGTCATTTGTAATCATAAGGTTAGCAGTTTAAAGCCCAGAGAAGTTGAAATGGTGTTTTCGATGTGACTAAGTGTTCATCATGTTCATAACACAGGAGCTCCCATTCATTGCTGGTGGGAGCGCAAGCTAGCACAGCCACTTTGGGAAATGGTGTGGCAGGGTGTGTTTTTTTTAATAAAAATTAAGTATAGACTTAACAGTAACATGCCAATGTCAGTTTGTTTGTTCTGACACATGTACCATGGAATTGGGAGATGTTAACAATGGGAGAAACTGGTTGGAAGGTATAGTGGGCCCGGCCGGCGTGGCTCAGGGGTTGAGCATCCATCTATGAACCAAGAGGGCACCAGTTCGATTCTTGGTCAGGGCACATGCCCGGGTTGTGGGCTCCATCCCCGGTTGGGGGCGTGCAGGAGACAGCCGCTTGATGATTTTTCTCTCTCATTTCTATTGCTCTATACATCTCCCTTCCTCTCTCTCTCAAAATCAATAAAAACATGTTTTAAAAAAAATAAATAAAACAAAGCATGGAGGATGCAGGTAAGGAGGCTTTTGCCATACATTTTAAATCTTTTATAGTGTTTCACTGTTTGTATCAAGTATCACATGGAGTAGTGGTAACAATAATAAATGCTGCCAGTTACATGGACTATCGGGAATGATTCTGTGACAAAGATGCTGCAACCAGAAAAAGTGAACTTTTCAGCATCTTCACCACCTTGAAGTGAGATATTGAAAACACAAATTTAAACAGTTAAAATACTTTAAAAGGCTTTTGGGCTTAGCGGAACCAGAGGTCTACCATGCTCATTGATACTAAGAAGTAGTAAGTTAATACATGTACATTGTATTTTCTACTATTTCAAACAACTTAAGATTATTTTGATCCCTGTTTTTTAAAAAGAATTGAATAAACATACTCACAGTTCCACCAGGTTTGGAAGCTTCTGAGCAAGGTTTTCTGGCTGAAAATGAAAAACTCAGAATTAAATTCTATTTTTGAAAAATGTATAAACATCTCTAAATAGTTTACGCACAAACCATTATCTTTTCAAGGGCCCTGATCAGGGCGCACGTGGGCGTCGATGTATCTCTCTCACATCGATGTTTCTCTCCCTCTCTCTCCCCCGCTCTCCACCCCTTCCACTCTCTCTAAAAAAAAAAAAAAAATCAATGGTATTTTTCCTTCATTGATTGGCTTATTTCACTTAGCATAAGATCTCACTCATTCATGGATAATAAAGACCATTACAAACTTTTGAACAATAACAGATACAGAGGCAGAGCTGCCTCAAACTGATTGTCAAACTGCAGTGGGAAGGCCAGGGAGGGTTGGGGGGCAGGAGGGAGGGGGGTAAGAGATCAACCGAAGGACTTGTATGCATGCATATAAGCATAACTAATGGACATAAGACACTGGGGGGTAAGGGAGGCCAGGGGATTGTCAAGAGCGGGGGGGGGGGGGGGGGGGGTGTGGAGGACACATATGTAATACCCTTTGTAATACTTTTAGCAATAAAAAAAAATACATTATAAAAAAAAATCAATGGAAAAAATGTTCTCGGGTGAGGATTAGCAACCACCACCACAAAAAAAGGAAGTGACATTGTTAATGTCACACTGGGATTCTGATCTATTCAAATACTTAACAACAGTGTCCCAAGCTGCTTCCCATCCACCCATCCTCGCCCTTTATGATGACCCAATAGCGCTGCATGTGAACATTGTTCCGAAGTCAGTGAAGCATTTACCGAGAACCCGCCCTGGATAAAACCACCTTTAGCTTTCAAATGCCAAGAGCTGTGATTCTGTCCCTCAGGTTCTGCTGTCACTGTCTGCCATGAGGCCCTTCGTGAAAAGTCTTTTCTCCGGTGTTACTCCTGGGGCTGTCCCAACCCCCAAAATGTTTCTATTCGCACCGTTATCTTCCCTAAGAAGAGGAATATACACCTCCATGTACTGGCACCCCAACAAAGAATCCTAGAAAAACTAGAGAACTTGTCCAGAAAGCAGGGAATGTCGACTCTCATCTAGGTCTGCCTGCTGTAATAGCAACATCTTGCCTGGCTAACTCACAGGACAGCTCCTGCACATCCATCCTAATCTTTCCTTGACAAGCTAGTCGGGTTGTTGTTGTTTTATTTTGAGTCACAAAGCTACACACACACAACTGAGTAATGAATAACGTTTCTGCTGCCAACTGTGCATTGCTGTGTCTTTATTAATAAGTAAGTATGTTGGGCTTTTATCTTTAAATAAGCACGGTGACCTTGGAAAATTGCAATTTATTACAACACTGGGGGAAAAACTCCACTTATTAGACCCCGCCCCAAAAGCCTGGTAAGCAAGCAGTCTGTTGCCTAGGCTGTGGCTGACACCTACTGGTGTCCTACGATACCGTTCTGTTTCCTACTGGCACGTGTTAGCGATATGGCCAAGGAATGAGGGGAAAGTTATACATTTTCATTCTTACGTTTCCATAGGGTTTACATAAAGTCAGAGACTTGATATCTATAAATTGATAACTAAAAAAGCGAAGGGTGGTGGGCGGGTTCGAGTCCCAGTCAGGGCGCATGCAGGAGGCAACAAATCCATGTTTCTCTCTCTTCTCTCTCCCTCTCTCTCTGTCTCTTTCTCTCTCACACTTCCTCTCCCTTCCTCTCCCTGAAAATCAATGTAAAAAACTGTAGTTATGCTTTGGGTTGCTAAACTCTGATGCTGGATTATGGATGCCACACAGACTAGTTTATCTTGATCCATAGGATTTATACTAAAAAGAAATCTATTTTAAAAATCTAACTACGCCCTCAAAATAACATACATACCAATATGCTAACCGCTATAAAGGAAAGATACATATCGATTTACTTCCAGAAACAGCAAACACAAGCAAATTTTATAATGCTTTCTGCTCCTTGTAGGTATTTTACATAGATCAAGAAAACTTTTACAGGAAAATAGTCCATATATAGGAAGCCAATAAGATATACGTTCAGATATTTAGTAAAGTCCAACAGAGAAGGGAATGAAGAATGGATCAATTCACAAAGAAAAAAAAAAGACATCATAAATGATCTAAAATGAATAAGAACTCGAATTTATATAAAGCAAATCCATTTAAAACGCAGACCAAATTTCTTAATAGTGAGAATGAAAAATCTGATTTGAACATTCTCTTGAAAATAATTACAAATAATTTTCTAAAATCTTCTATGTCATAAAATTTAGGTTATAATGATAACTATGTGCTTATTCCTAGAACACAAAAAGAGTGAATCAGATGTTGCTTTTGGGGCAAAACTTTTTCTGACAAATGGGATGACAGCCGGATTCAAAATCATTTGACTGTCACAGCGCAATCATAAAAAAGGTTTTTTGCTTTTTCAAAACACTCAAAGGGCGACATCAGGCTTCCCAAACACCCATCTTAATATTTTAACCTTCAAATCATTCTTTTTTAAAAGTCATTCTTGTTGGTCTTTCTCTGCTTTACTTTTTTTTTAAAATATATTTTTATTGATTTTAGAGAGAGGAAGGGAGAGGGGGAGAGAGAGAAACATCAATGAGAGAGAATCATGGATCGGCTGCCTCCTGCACGCCCCCTACTGGGGATCGAGCCCACAACCCGGGCATGTGTCCTGACGCAGAATCAAACCGTGACCTCCTGGTTCCTAGGTGGAGGCTCAGCCACTGACCCACACCAGCTGGACTCTTCTTTACCTTTTAATTGGTCTACTAGGTATTGTAACATCCAAAAGATCATCTAGGAAGCTTAACGCACACAAAAAAGACACAGGCCAAGACACAGGCACAAGCCAAGCAAAGAGGGGTTTTGAATGGGGGCAGTTTGGTAAGTGGAACATTTGCGAATATTTTGCTTTCCTACACGGCTCCTCCTGTCACCACACAACTGCGGGGCCTTGAGTAACACATTCTCAGCTCACGAGGACCCTCTGGATGTGGATTTATAGCACCTGTTCACACAATAAGAGAGGACACCCATGTCAGTCTGTCTTAAGACATGGGAAGTGTAACTTGGTCAGGACCACGTTCTAAAGGATTTTATTTTATTTAAAAGAACGCAATAGAATACTGTACCAAGGTGGTCAGCGAGTTCCTTTTCATATAGAGTCTCTCCAGGAACTGGAGCCCCTCGCCTTTGAGTAACTCCAGCGGGAAGTGGTCGAGATTCCTGTAGTTTAAGAACAAGTTCTTGTGCTTCTCCAGCCTCGCCACCGAGATGGTCTTGCCGAGCTCGGACGCCATGGCTGAGCAGATCCCATCGGGCACGCGGCAGCACTACATCCTGTCAGAATCGGTCCATCTCTGAGGAGGAGAAGGACCAGTGAATGATTATAATACCGCTGACAGCACTGCCAGGCAAGCCAGTGAGCACATGCAGCTACTGCAGATATTAAAAAAGAGAGTCATGCATCGAATCCCCATATTTTGCTCTCATAACAACTGAATTTGTCATGCGTATTGAGAAGATTAAATTAATAACCATTTCATAAAAATACATTCCCTATTTAGGAAATATTTATTACTCAGCAGAAATAGTCCTAATTGAAAAAAACACACACAGTCTTGAAATTGAGATCGGAATCCCTAAGACAACAGGAGACCGGTTTCACAATGGGCAGCCAAAGAAACAAGTTAAAAATCAGATACAGCCCTGGCCGGTGTGGTTCAGTGGATACAGCATCAGCCTGCGGACTGAAGGGTCCCGGGTTCGATTCCGGTCAAGGGCATGTACCTCAGTTGCAGGCTCCATCCCCAGTAGGGAGTGTGCAGGAGGCAGCTGATAGATGCTTCTCTCTCATCGATGTTTCTAACTCTCTATCCCTCTCCCTTCATCTCTGTAAAAAATCAATAAAATATATTTTTAAAAAATCGGATATGGCAAATCCTCATTTTTGTACCTAGCTTAAGGTATTTCAAGAATATTTAAATACGTATATAGAATATAGCTACATCAGCCCAGCTGTTGAGGCTCAGTGGTTGAGCTTTGACCTATGAACCAGGGGGTCAGGGTTCGATTACAGGTCAGGGGCACATGCCCGGGTTGTGAGCTCCATCCCCAGTAGGGGGCATGCAGGAGGCAGCTGATCCCTGATTCTCTCTCATCATGGATGTTTCTCTCTCTCCCTCCCTCTCTGACATCAATAAAATACATATAAAAATAAAAACTTGCCCTAGCTGGTTTGGCTCAGCAGATAGAGCGTCGGCCTGCGGACTCAAGGGTCCCAGGTTCGATTCCGGTCAAGGGCATGTACCTGGGTTGCAGGCACATCCCCAAGTAGGGAGTGTGCAGGAGGCAGCTGAATCGATGTTTCTCATCCATGTTTCTAACTCGCTATCCCTCTCCCTTCCTCTCTGTAAGAAAAAAAAAAAAAAAAAAAAAAAAATCAAAATATATTTAAAAAAATAATAATAAAAACTTAAATTAAAATTAAAAAAATAATAATGCAAATAGTTTTCCAATGTGCATTCCTCGGCCACATACCTCCTTTACCTGGGTATTTTTTTCTTACGCAAATTCCCTTCACTACCTCTTACCGACAGTTAAAGTCAACGACAAGGGGCATAAGTAATACTTTCAACAATAAATATTTTTTAAAGAGAGAGAGAGAGAGAGAGAGAGAGAGAGAGAGAGAGAGAGAGAGACTGGTATAGCAAATAAAAATAAAATAAAAAGGAAGCGACAGCCTCAGCATTCACCGCATACAACTGCACCTCCACACGAGTTTTCTTGACAGGTAAACACCACCCCACGTTCGTGTGCTTTTGTTTTTTGTTTTTTCTTAAAGAAACAAAACCTCCCATTTTAAGAATATTTCGCCCATTGGAGGCAGGGTGCCTTCAAGGACTGACTTCGTTACTTCCTTCGGAAATGCCACTCCGACGCCCCAACACGGGACATTGCAGCGTAGAAAACGGCACCTGAGAAGCATCTGTCAAAGGTCATTTCCTCCGACGCCCCGATCAAGTCCCAGGTGCAGACAGGGGCTTCGCGGGCCCAGTCCCCGGGCCCCAGGGACGAGGAGGGCCCGGCCCGGCCCGCTCACCCCGCGACCCACCCCCCGCGGCCCGGACGCTGTCGCCGGACCCAGCCTGCGAGGCGGAGGCCGGGACAGAGGGCCTCGCCGCTCCCGTCACCTGAGACTCGGGGGCGCCACACTCACCTGGGCGCCGGCGGAGAGAGCGCTCCCGGGCGCAGGCTGAGCTGGGACGGCAACCGTGGGGCGCCGGACGGGGCGGGGCGCCGGGAAGGGGGCGGGGCCAGGCGGTGAGGGGCGGGGCCCTCCCTACCGAGAGCTGGGAAAGCGGGAATGGCGCAGGAGGACGGAATCTCGCGATAATTGCCCCCTGTTCTCGCGGTCTCACGATAGGTGGGACGAGACGCTCGTTTTCCAAACCATGTGGCCATTGGTCGAGAGTATCGCTTCCGGCCTACTGGACCCGCCCACCTCCGACCCTCGCTTCCGGCTCCGGCTCCGGCTCCGGCTCCGGGCTTGCTGTCAGGAAGGAGTAGCTTTTTGCTTTTGCCGGGTGAGGGTGTGATTTGTCCGGCTCCAACCTCAGAGGCCGCCGGTGACTACTCTGCGCTCTCGTTCGTGCATCCTTTCAGGCATCCGTGCACGCATTGAATGTATAGGTTGAGGGATTACAACAATAATTGATGCCGGGCGCTTGTTGGGTTCCAGGCGGCGTGCTAAGAGTTGCGCATAGTTTACCTCTTTTAGCCCTCACAGCAATCCCATGGCACAGGTACCATGATTCTACCCCTTTGACGGGTGAAAAACGGAGGCCGGGTGGGTGTCGGCACCATGGCCAAGGTTGGGGAGCAAGCCGTGAGCCTGGGCGCCGGGTTTTAAGGGCCCGGCGGTGCGCGCTGATAGGTTCCTGCCAGAGAGGAGGCGGTGACCTGGTCTCTGAAACACCTGTTGTGAGGAAGGATCGCTAGAAAAGACAGTGACAGTTTAGTCATTTAAATATTGAGGCGGTTGCTAGCATGAATAGGCTGTGCATAAATATTCCTTCAATGTCTATATCAGGGAATAAAGACAGCATAGGAAGAGAGCTTCATGCTGGTTAAAAAAGAAAAATCCAAGCATTCTTAGGGAACTTTTAAAAAACCATACGAATATTTTAAATACCTTGGCCACTTTCTTTTTCATTTTTTAAAAATATATTTCGATTGCTTTCAGAGAGGAAGAGAGAGGGGGAGAGGGAGAAACGTCAATGACGAGAGAGAATCATGGATCGGCTGCCTCTTGCACGCCCCACACCTGGGGATGGAGTCCGCAGCCCTGGGAGGAACCCTGATCGGGAATCCAGCCCTGACCTGGTTCACAGGTCGACGCTCAACCACTGAGCCATGCAGGCTGGGCGAGAATGCTCCTGTTTTCAAAGAAGTCCTGAATATAGTGTTAAAATCTTCCTGGAGCCTACCCTCAGTTTCTAGGGAAAAAGTTGATATGAAAAAGATCACCTGGGGGGAGGTTGGGGGTTAATGGGGGGGACGAGGACACATTTGTAATACCTTAACTAATAAAAAAAAAATTAAAAAAAGAAAAAGATCACCTAACACCTCTCTTTTTTTTTTTTTTTAATTTAAAAACCAGAGGATAATGCCTATAAAGCTATGCAAGAATCACAGGAAACCCACATATCCAAGTACTTAGACGAAATTGTGGCTGCTGTCAGCGTCCCGCCGGGAAAGAAGTTCACCAGCAGGCTGCCTCATTCGGTCCTCTTCCAGCCTCCGCGAGAGCAACTCCAGCTCTGCGAACAGAAAGCAAAGTCCTACTCCAGCCGGCACGAGGTGAGGAGCCTTCCTTCTCCATCCCTGTTGCCGGGCCATTGAGAAGGGCAATGGCTTAGGTGACGTTCCCAAGAAAATGTGTATGTATGTACATGCACAATGGAATATCATTCAGCCATAAAAAGAAGGAGATTCTGCCCTCGCCCGTGTGGCTCAGTAGTTGAACGTCAACCTATGAGCCAGAAGGTCACTATTTGATTCGCCATCAGGGCACATGCCCCGGTAGCGGGGTAGGGGTAGGGGGTGTGCAGGAGGCAGCCGACTGATGATTATCTCTTACTAGAGGCCCGATGCACAAAATCTGTGCAAGGGGCTCGGCCCTCGCAGCCCCGGCTCCATCAGAAGGTCATCCGGAAGGATGTCCGGAAGGACGTCCAGAAGGTCGTTGGGCTGTCTGGTCTAATTAGCATATCATGCTTTTATTATTATAGATTGATGTTTCTATCTCTCTCTCCCTCTTCTTTCCTCTCTGAAATCCATAAAAATATATTTAAAAAAAAATTTTTTTTTAATAGTAAGCCTGTTTTCTTTTCCTTACAGTATAAGCAGGCGATCCAGGAGCTCGTCCGCTGCGTAGCGTTGACCAGGATCTGCTATGGCAACTGCCATTGGAAACTAGCAGAGGCGTATGTTAATCTGGCTCAAGGCTACCTCCAGCTGAAAGGTGAGCTCAGCTCAGACCCAGGAGGCTCAGTTGGTTGGATTCTGCTTCCCGCCCCCCAAATTGGACTAACATGTGACCGCAAGGATTAAACTACCCTGATCATTCTCCTCTGCACACATGGGGAAGCCACCTCCCTTCACAAAGAGTCAATAAGATTTTTTAATATATAACGTATAAAAAAAGAGCAGGAAGATTTGGGCCCTTGGAGTTTTGTTTTTTTGTTTTTTTGTTGTTTTTTTTAATATATTTTATTGATTTTTTACAGAGAGGAAGGGAGAGGGACAGAGAGTTAGAAACATCGATGAGAGAGAAACATCGATCAGCTGCCTCCTGCACACCCCCCACCGGGGATGTGCCCGCAACCAAGGTACATGCCCTTGACCGGAATCGAACCTGGGACCCCTCAGTCCACAGGACGACGCTCTATCCACTAAGCCAAACCGGTTACGGCGAGTTTTGTTTTTTAGGGTCTTAAAAGTGTGGTTCTTGGGCCCAGCTGGCATGGCTCAGTGGTTGAGCATCGACCTATGAACCAGGAGGTCACAGTTTGATTCCCAGTCCAGGGCACATGCCCGGGTCGCAGGCTCGATCCCCAGTGTGGGGCGTGTAGGAGGCAGCCGATCCATGATTCTCTCTCATCACTGATGTTTCTTTCTCTCTCTGCCTCTCCCTTTCTCTCTGAAATCAATAGGAATATATTTTAGAAAAATAGATAAATAAGAAGACCATTTTCGGGGAGAAATGATCTTATCTTGACTACAAGGGGGGTGTGTGTGGAAATTTCATCTTCTGTACTAAGTATAAAACACTTTGGTTGCTACAGTCATGGCAGTATTTCCTGCTGCCCCAGTACCTCTCCCCTTGACAGTAAGTAGGTCAAGGAGACCTCATTGGATTCCCTGACCGTAAGTTATTAACTATATTCTTGCCCACTGAGATGATAGAGAAATTGAGACTTCCTCTTCTTTGTCCCCAGGAACGTCCCTGCAGGCCAAACACCATGCAGAGAAAGCCAGAGAAATCCTCACCAACTCCATCGTGCCTTCCTGTGATGACGACACGGCTGTTTTCAGGTGTTCCGTTGAGCTATTCCATACCCTGGGGAGAGCCCAACTCTCCCTGCAAAAGTATCCTTTTGGCCCTTTTTGGTGTGGCTCCGTGGGGAGAGCGTTGGCCTGCGGACTGAAGGGTCTCGGGTTCGATTTTGGTCAAGGCCATGTACCTCGGTTGCAGGCTCGATCCCCGGCCACGGTTGGAGCTTGTGCAGGAGGCAACCAATCAATGTGTCTCTCTCACATCAATATTTCTCTATCTCTCTCTGTCTCTCCCCCTCCCTTTTACTCTCTCTAAAAAAATAAAATAAAAATCAGTGGAAAATATCCTGGGGTGAGGATTAACAACAATAAAAAAAGTATCCTTTGGCCTCTACTTACAAAGAAACATTCTGCTCACTTTCCTTATATTTAACTAGAGGCCCAACGCACGAAATCCATGCACAGCTAGGGTCCCTTGCAGCTGCTGGCTGGGACCTCCCTTCCCCCGGCTGCCTGCCACCACCGCCGCCAACCAGGGCCTCCCTTCCTGCATTTGGCTGGCCGGCCCCACCCTGGTCGAACTCCCGGTCAAAGGGGACAATTTGCATATGAGGCTTTTATTATATAGGATTCTCAAAGCTGACAGGTGACCCGGGAAGGGTGATGGGAAGCGTAGAGAGCCCAGGATGTCCAGGAACTAGGGTCCCGGAATCCAGGACCAAGGGTCACGTTTCCTGAACACAGCTCAGATTTAAGGAGGCCGCAGAGAACTTGGCGAAAGCAGAGACGCTTTCCAAGGAGCTGCTGCGATGTGGAAGGATCGTGAAGGAAGAGTGGATAGAAACCCAAGCTCGGATCAAGCTGTCATTCGCGCGGTAGGTTTCCAGGGCAGGACATTTCGTAAGCATGACGGCTGGCGGTTCTTTGCCGGAAGACTCTGTCTCCAGGCAGGAGGTTTCTTATTTTTCAAATCTGCCTTTATTGATTTCAGAGAGGAAGGGAGAGTGAGTGAGAGAGAGAGAGAGAGAAATATCAATGATGAGAGAGATTCATTGATCAGCTGCCTCCTGCACGCCCCACTCCTGGGGATCTAGTTTTTAGAGTCTATAACTTAGTGTATAAATTACCCTGTAAGCCAATGATTAACTCACGTGATCTGTGTTTTAGTTTGAAGATACGTGAGATTTTTTTTTTCTGGGTGTTTGGGTGCTATTCCTGTCTAATTTTATGGTATTATAGACAGAAACATATTTGTGTGGTATGGACTCTGCAATTTACTGAAACTTCCTTTGGGATCTAGTCCAGGGCCAAGTTTCAGGAAGGTTCCCAGGGAACTACAAGGGAAATTGTGTTCTTTAATTGCCGTGTGTAAGGTTGCAATAAGTCTTCCTTAGGCGTGACTCAAATTCATATTTTTGTTTTATCTTTTGCGACTTTGATGTATTCGTTTTGAAGGTAAGCGCGCTTGAATTTTGACGCACAATTTATTGGGCTGTTTAGTGCTGTCCATGGTTCTGCCAGCCATTGTTTTACGCAGCGTGTTATATTCTGTTGGGTGGGAGGTTAAAACAGCAGCGTATCTTCTTTATTATTTTTATTTATTGACTTGAGAGAGAGAGAGAGAAAGAGAGGTTGATGAATTTCAGAGGGAAGGTGGGTGGGTGAGGAGAGACTGTCAGAGAACTCATATGCATATATGCATAACCCATGGACACAGACAATAGTGTGGTGAAGGCCTGGGAGGGGCGGGGCCAGCATGAATTGGGAGGTAAGTGGAGGAAAAAAGAGGGGACATCTTTTTTTAAAAAAGATATTTTATTGATTTTTTTACAGAGAGGAAGGGAGAGGGATAGAGAGCTAGAAACATCAATGAGAGAGAAACATTGATCAGCTGCCTCCTGCACACCCCCTACCGGGGACGTGCCCGCAACCAAGGTACATGCCCTTGGCCGGAATCGAACCCCGGACCCTGAGTCTGAAGGCCAACGCTCTATCCACTGAGCCAAACCGGTCAGGGCGGGGACATCTTAATACTTTTAACAATAAAGGTAAATTTGAAACACTAAAATAAAAAAATAATTTAAAAATAAGCTGATGGCTGCCTTTGGCAAGAAGGTAGAATAGATCCAATTGTGACATGTTCATCCAAGGAAAATGATCAGAATGTTCCTATGCTTAATGTCATAGTGACTCTCACAAGTACAGTGTTTGTGAAAGAAGCAAGACCCCCCAAAGAATTCATCATACCGTCTGATCCCATGTTTGTAACAGGAGATGGTAGTGGTTGCAAAAGGCTGCTAGTCCAGAATTGCTCCCTGCCCAGATGTAGGCATTCTATCGTGCCCTGTAAGACAGGAAGTATGCAAATCAGAGGCCCCGGATCTCATGTTTGTCACCATCTGTTGAGATCTGACTAATGTTATTTGTGCTTCGTGTTGAACATCGTTGCTGCAAAGTCAAGTATAAATAAATGCCTTCCTCCCACCCAGAATCCAGCACCTCCTCTCCGAGTGCTCTCCAGACTCGCGGTACCAAATCTCGCCAGCAGGTGGCGTGCCTTGTACGCATCTGTCCTGAATGCCTGGGAGTCCCCTTTCTCAGCTGTCCTACAGTTACCTTGTCTTTAGGGGAGTTGTTTTAAACTTCGCTACTTCCTTTTCCATCCTGAACCTTCACCTTGACCCAGTTACTGGAACTCGCATGTTTCAACGGATGGTTTTCATGCCATCGCTCGGCTTTGTTTCCGGACTGAAGTGTGACTGTTTTGCCCACACTGATCTGCTCTAAAAGCAATGAGGCTTTGCCCTGGCTGGCGGCGTAGCACAGTGGTTAGAGTGTTGGCCCGTGCACCAGAGGGTCATGGGTTCCATTCCCATCAAGGGCACCTGCCTTGATGGTGGCAGGTTTGATCCCCGTGCGGGAGGCAGCCAGCCAATCAGTGTGTCTCTCTCACATCGGTGTTTCTCTCTGTGTCTCTGTGCTCTCCCCAACCCCCTAGGCTTCCACTCTCTCTAAACATCAATGGAAAAAAATATCCCGGGGCGAGGCTAAAACAAACAAAGAAGAAAGCAAAGGAGGCTTTGGTTTGTGCATTTCTGTAGCCACAGTCCCAACCACAGGGGCCAGGTCCCGGAGGTGGAAGGCCCGGATGATCCCTCAGGCAGCTCTCACGGGATCTGTGTTTCTCTTAAAAGGGTATCTTTTAGGTGCATCCACCTCCTCCATCGGCCTCGCCTTTTATGGTGCCCGTCGGCCAGGCCAGCTCTTTCCTCCTCGGGCAGGCAGATGAGTGCCGCAGAGTGACTCATGCTCCCGGCCTCCCAGCCCTCCCTGGGGCCTGCAGCTCCGTCCCTCCTACCTGTCCGCCGCTGTCCCTGCCCCATTCCACCCAGTCGTTCTTACTCACTTTGGAGGGTGAATCCAACCCTGTGTTCCGATTCCCTCAGGTTTCTGTTGTTGTTGTTGTTGTTGTTGTGTGTTTTGTTAATCCTCACCCAAGGATATTTTTCCATTGATTTTCAGAGAGAGTTGAAGGGAGGGGGAGAGACGAAATGGATTGAAGGATCCATTCTCAGGAACATGAGAGTAAAACTTGTAAATTGCCTCCAAACTTTCCCTCCTAGAAACGCCATTTCCCTGATCCCTCTTCGGCATGTCTCTTTGGGCACTCGCACGTTATCGCTGAGGCGTGTGCCCAGAGTGGGACTGAGGTATGAGAGCCTGACCGGCATGGCTCAGTGGTTTGAGCGTCGACCTAGGAACCAGGAGGTCACAGTTCGATTCCCAGTCAGGGCACATGCCCGGGTGGTGGGCTCAATCCCCAGTGTGGGGCGTGCAGGAGGCAGCCAATTGATGATTCTCTCTCATCATTGATTCTCTCTCCCTCTCCATTCCTCTCTGAAATCAATAAAAAAAGGAAACCCAAAATAGAGTATGAGAGATGTTTTCTGAGCAGAGGGGTTCCCAGTTCTGGGGAAGCACAGTGAAGTGATCGGAGAGGCACCCCACTCAGTCTAGGACAGCGGTTCTCAACCTGTGGGTCGCGACCCCTTTGGGGGTCGAACGCCCCTTTCACAGGGGTCGCCTAAGACCATCGGAAAACACATATATAATTACATTGTTTTTGTGATTAATCACTATGCTTTAATGATATTCAATTTGTAACAATGAAATTGGGAGTCACCACAACATGAGGAACTGTATCAAAGGGCCGCGGCATTAGGAAGGTTGAGAACCACTGATCTAGGACGTCAGAGCAGAGCCAGGACTAAGATGAACAAGCCCGGTGCCCAGGACACCCTCGCCATTTAAGGAGCCTTGGAAACAAGAGGCCGATTCTTGACTCCCTGGGCACATGCTTCATCCTTTATGAGCATGAGAGGAACAAGGTGATTTTTTTTTCCTTTTACTCAAATATCTGTGGCATTGTCTGAGCTCCCGAGGTGCAGTTCAGTGGAAAAAATCTGCAGTCATTTTGAAACTATGCGACTTGCTCTAGATTCTAGACCAGGGGTTGGCAAACTTTTTCTGTAACGTAGGGGTGGGGCGTTATTTTCTGCCCTGGGCCATGTGGATATTTATCACATCATCCGTGGGCCGTACAAAATGATCAGCTTAAAAATCAGCCTGCTCTGTTTGGTCAAACATGTCATCAACTCACCCCTAATGCCTTGGGGGCGGGCAGGCCTAATGATTTCAGGGGCCTTCTAGGGACGTTCCAACCCACCCCTGCTGTAAAGGCCCAGGCAGTAAGTATGTTATGCTGCATAGGCCATATGCAAAAGCAGCCCTGGGCAGTGTGTAAACAAGTGGGCGTGGCTATGTGCCAATAAAACTTTATGTATAAAAACAGTACATTTGACCCAAAGGCCATAGTTTGCTGACTCCTGTGTTCAGTTCTGTGATCTTTGTCTCCCAGGAACCGCATTCTTTGGCTCAGTGATATGTTACCAACCCTGTGTTTCAAAGCCTCCATCTGTCACCAGAGATGCTAGCAGGTTTTCTACGATGCTTTTAAAGCCCGATTATTATATTCTAAGCTTCTTTTTAAAAAAAATATTTTTATTGATTTCAGAGAGGAAGGAAGAGGGAGAGAGAGAGAGAAACATCAACGATGAGCGAGAATCATGGATCAGCTGCCTCCTGCACGCCCCCCCCACTGGGGATCGAGCCCGCAACCCGGGCATGTGCCCTGACCAGGAATTGAAATGGCGACACCCAACCAACTGAGCCACACCCGCCAGGGCTAAATATCTCTTGCTGCATTTGTGTACCTATAGATTAGATATAAAGTTTTTGTATATCATGCAAAGTTATTTTTGTAATTTGCTTTTTCGCTTAGAATGTGTAGTGGATGCACTTCTGCATGGGTAAGTATGGATGACATTAACTTTAATGGCTAAGTGGCTTCTGCGGTGTATGGATGTACTTCCTGTAACCTGCTTGGACGATTGCCTATTGGTGCAATTTAAGTGCTTTGTTCTTTTCCACTATTACAAAGAATGCTTAAGTAAACATTCTTACATGGGGATCTTCTTGTCTTGCCAGAGTATCTCTTCAAGATAAATTACTATGGGCCCCCCCAGGCCAGTGTGGCTCAGTGGTTGAGTGTCAACCTATGAACCAGGAGGTCACGGTTCTATTCCCAGTCAAGCCATATGCCTGGGTTGCGGGCTCGATCCCCAATGGGGGGCGTGCAGGAGGCAGCTGATCCATGATTCGCTCTCATCATTGATGTTTCTATCTCTCTCCCTCTCCCTTCCTCTCTGAAATCCATTAGAGAATATATTTTTTTTAAAAAAGTCATAGCTGGCTCGGAAACGAACCTGGACAGCAGGGATCGGAGAGCCAAATCCTCACCACCCAGACCACCCGTATTTCCAGCATTTTCCATTGCAATTATTCTAAAAACCGTCACTTTGGTGTTTTAGGATGTATCAGGGCCGGAGGAAGTCCAAAGAAGCTCTGCCCTACTATCAAGAGGCTTTAGAACATACGGAGAGCAGCAAAGGGGAAAAGAGTCTCGAATGTGTGCCGGTGCTGAGGGAACTGGCGGGCGCAGAACGGGCCCTGAGACTCCACGACGCGTCCATCAACCACTTCCTGCAGGTGAGCTGCAGCACGCTGGCCGCCACAGCTGTTCCTGACCCAACGCTGCTCTTTTTCTTCTTCGTATATTTTCATTGATTTCAGAGAGGAAGGGAGAGGCAGGGAGAGAGAGAGAAACATCAATGATGAGAGAGAATCATGGATCGGCTGCCCCCTGCACGCCCCCTACTGGGGATCGAGCCCACAACCTGGGCATGTGCCCTTGACTGGGAATCGAACCCGGGACCCTTCAGTCTGTGGGCCGACGCTCTCACCTCTGAGCTAACCGGCCAGGGCATACTTGTCAAGTTTGACAGGCGACTTTTCTCGTTTATTCTTGAGGTTCATAAAGATTAGAGAGTTTCAGTTAAGACTTGCCAATTCTTGCTCAAGAGGCCCCTTGGTGAAGTCAAAATAGCATTGGATTTGGAATGGGAAGATCTGATTAAAGAAGTCATTTAACCCCTCGAGAAAAGAAAAGGAAAGGGAAGAAGACCCTCACCCACTCCACAGACCCGCTCACAGGGTCAAGACAGACGGCGCTTTGTGAGCCGGTGGGCGTGTCCCCTGCACAAGCTCCTTTTATGTGTCAGCAGCCGCCATTAGACATTTATCAAGGCCCCCCTTTCTCTAGAGACGTCCCCTAGGACACAGAAAGTTCCAGTGTGGCCAGAGCTCTCTGAGAGAACTCATGCCTCAGAGCCATTTATTAGATCCGCGCCAAGAAAAGGGGCTTATTCCCGTCTCGTTTGTCCCTCTGCATGCCTCTGCGGTGACAAGCACCAGAGAGAAAAGACCTTTCGTTTTCTGCAGAGTGTACAACAGTCCAAAGCCTTTCAGGAACGAACCCATGCAAGTGGAGAAAAATAGAGCCAGCCCCACGGAGCCACCGCCGGTGGAATCGGACCCTGACCTCCTGGTTCATAGGTCAGCGCTCAGCCACCGAGCCACGCCGGTGGGCGCACATCAGTATTTCCGAGAGCATACACGGGGAACAGTGGGCAGCAGGGAGCTATCTGGACTCAGACTGGGCATGGGAGAAGAGAGAGTACGGCTAGGGACAGAAGGGAGAGGGCGTTAAAGTTGTTATTCATTCTTTCCTACCATTTAGGGCAGCGGTTCTCAACCTGTGGGTCTGGACCCCTTTGGCAGTCGAACGACCCCTTCACAGGGGTCGCCTAAGACCATCGGAAAACACATAGATAATTACATATTGTTTTTGTGATTCATCACTATGCTTTAATGATGTTCAATTTGTCACACTGAAAATACATCCTGCATATCAGATATTTACGTTATGATTCATAACAGCAGCACAATTACAGTTATGAAGTAGCAACGAAAATAATGTTATGGTTGGGGGTCACCACAACATGAGGAACTGTATGAAAGGGTGGCGGCATTAGGAAGGTTGAGAACCACTGACTTAGGGTTTTTAAAGTGACAGGCAGGTGTTCGCGTTCCTATCTAAAAGCCTAGTTAAGTGTTAAGAGAACACCTACTTGCAACCAAAACTGGACGAAAATGCAAGCCCCCGACACATCTATTTTGGTGCTAACCCTCCCCGGGGTGGCGGGCAGGGCCTTTTCTCCCCAGCCCTTTGGAGGAGCTAAAATTGACCGCTGGAGAGCTGCCACGGAGGACTCTCTCCGACTATTAAAAGAAACTGGCTCAGGCCGGGGCCCCGAGAACTCGGTTTTCTACAGCCACGGGCACCCAGCGATGTCCCTTCCAGCTACCGCCCCGGGGATTCCCAGCTCCGTCTTGCTCTTAGCCGAGGTCCCCCCGGCTGCCCCCACGCCCGTGTGGTGTGTGCGGCCCTGAAGAGCTTCCCTATAGTGAGCCCAGGGCAGAATCATAAACATGATTCCATTGGCATGTGGAGCGGGGCAGGCTCGCCTCTCTCTCTTCCTCTCCCCAGACACTGACCACGAGGCCCCTTGACGCCATCCCCGTGGCTCCTGCTGTCTTCACTCCAGGGAGTGGCTTTCCGGGGCGCCTGCTATTTGAAAAGCATCTCCAGTCGGCCCTTCAGGCCAGATTGGCGGGGGGGTGACTAATCGGGGCGCTGCCAAGACCACTTTCTCCCATTTGTTTCTACCCTTTAATAACAAAAGTAGTTCCAAAACAAGGGATATTGTTAGCATTTAAGAATATGAAATTCTGCCGAAGCCGGTTTGGCTCAGTGGATAGAGCGTCGGCCTGCGGACTGGAAGGTCCCGGGTTTGATTCCGGTCAGGGGCATGTGCCTGGGTTGCGGGCACATCCCCAGTGGGAGATGTGCAGGAGGCGGCTGGTCGATGTTTCTCTCTCATCAATGTTTCTAGCTCTCCGTCTCTCTCTCTTCCTCTCTGTAAAAAATCAATAAAATATATATTAAAAAAAAAAAAAAGAATATGAAATTCTGATGGTTCTAACCCAGGGAGGTCTTCTCTGCTTTCAGGCAAACTGTCTGCATGAGAGTTATGACCATCAACCTTGACGTGGAGTAGCCCCTATCATAACAAGTCTAGAGCTACCGCCCACTGCCCAGCCGGGGTGGCTCCGTGGCTGAATATTGACCCATGAGCCAGAGCCAGGAGGTCATGGTTCGATTCCCGGTCAGGACACATCCCCGGGTTGTGGGCTCGGTCCCCAGTGTGGGGCCGGCAGGAGGCAGCCGATCCGTGATTCTCTCTCATCATGGATGTTTCTCTCTCTCTCCCTCTCCCTTCCTCTCTGAAATCAGTAAAAACATGGGTTGTTTTTTTTTTAAATTATATATATATATATATATATATATATATATGAAGTGTGCAGCTTAAATATCAGTTGTGGTTCCTATGTTTGGCCTAGTGTTTCTCTCCTTGAAACGCGTGGTATTTTGGTCTTTCTGTTTTTGGCAATTTATGGCGAGCTCCCTGCCCTCTCACGGTAGTGCCTTGTGTGACTTGGTGTTTTCTGTCTGTTTCTTCCTGTACCGCCCTACTTTCTGGCCCACGCGTGTCCTGTAGCAGGCGATCTGTAAGTATCTGTGTATCGGGTGAATGGACACACGTTACTCATAGGCATTTGTAAAACTCCCCCTGCCGATAGGAAGGTGAGAAGTGACTTGACCGTTTCATCCGCACATGTATTTTACATCTTTTTACTTGAAGCGATGCACTTTGTATTTTACTTGCAAGGATTCATTATTATTTCAGGTCCCCCAGATCATAGGGTTGTGTTTTTTCCCAAAGGAATTGAAAAATCGGCTTTATTTTTGAGGCCGGGGGCGGGGAGGGACCCCCATGCTGAGCTGACCAGTGGGTGGAGGGTCAGGGCTGACCCACTTCCTCTGCACAGCACTGCCCCCCCCCCCCGTTTTTTTTCTTTTTAAATCCTCACCTCAGGATATTTTTCCCATTGATTACTAGAGCGTGGGAGGGAAGGAGGAACGAGAGATGGAAGGGAGGGAGGAGGGGAGGAAAAAGAGAGAGAGAAACATCGACATGAGAGAGACATTGCTTGGTTGCCTCCTGCACTTGCCCCTGCTGGGGCTGGGGGACCTGCAACCCAGATATGTGCCCTTGACCAGGAATCCAACCCACTACCCTTTTGTCCCAGGGTTGACGCTCTAACCACTGAGCAACCCTCCAGGGCAGCACTGGACCTTTTAAATCCATCTCCTTCCTCCTGGAGGCCCTCCCACCGCCTCTGCCCACACCCCTCTCCCAGGAGCAGAGCCTGTGAAATAATTTGCTTAGCGATGGGCCCTGGCCTCTGGCCGCAGCCGTGAGCCATCGAGTCTCAGCGCCCAGTGCTTTCCCTCTCCCTCCACTCAGCGCTGGTAAAATCCATCTCTCCCAAAGCACATCGTTGCCTCCACATCCATCACATTGTCCAGCAGCCTAGAATGTTCCTTGGCTTCCTTATCGCCAGGAGAACAGTGAGTCCCCCGGTGCTGCTGCCAAGCATGGAAAGCAGCCTGTTCCTTCTTCCCCCGGCGACAGGCGCATCTCATCGTCCTGAGCGCAGAGCCGTCCGGAGAGGAGGCAGCAGAGTCCGCGCACTGTGTCGCCCGCGCCGCTGTGGCTTCCGGGAGGCCCGAGCACCACGGTGAGAGCCAGCCTTCCGTGGCTGGGTGGGTGGCTGAGTGGTGGGCGCTGCCTGCTGCCCGCCTGGCCTGCACACGCCTGGGCCTTTGGGATGGGCGAGCAGGTGGACGGAGCTGTGACGCAGGCCCTTCGGGGAGCGGCCGAGGCGTTAGCCAAGCATCTTAGTGTCACCAGGTCCTTGGTGTCTCCCTGTGCGGCCTTCCTCCAGGCTTTGGTTTTCAAATACAGCGGATCTGCACCCGAATGTAGGTGGGAAAGAGCCCGAGGGAACCCGGGCTGGGCGCCCAGGGAGGTCTGCTCTGCTTCCAGAGGTGATCAGTGTTTATTTTTGTTTGTTTTTAAATACGTTTATCGATTTCAGAGATGAAGAGGGAGAGAGAGAGAGGGAGAGAGAGAGTAACATCATTGGCTCTCTCACATCCATGTTTCTCCCTTTCACCCTCTCTCTAAAATTCAGTGGAAAAAAATATCCTTGGGCAAGTCTTAATAACAGCAAAAAAGTTAAGGCCAATAAATACAAGGCAAAAATAAAAAAAAGACTAATTAATGAGGAAAAAAAAAATCTCCTTTGGGGCATCTTCCCTAGCCTGCCTGCTGATTGCCCATGCAAGGCATTGCCCTCCGATGAAAAAATGTCGCTGGCCCAGCAGCCAGCGCGCATCACGCTAATCCCTTCGCCCCGAGCCTCCCCCGCATTCCTTATGCAGACAGCACTGCCCTAGAAGCCGTCGACAAACTTGGTATCAACAGCTCTCCCAGCCCCGCCTGCCAGGGGTCGGGGCTCTGAACCCTCCTCTCGAAGGATGTGAGGATGAAGTGGGTGGAAGCCAAGTACATGTCAGTGTAAACCTTCCAGCGGCCGAGCACGGGCGGCCTTGTTTGGAAGTGGCCCCAGCTGCCTCCGGGGCTCCAGGGGGCCGGGCAGCGCCAGGCACATCCAAACGGCACGGGCTCTGCCCCATCGGAGCCTCGGGGGCGGGGGTGGGTCCCTGGCTCCATGAACCGGACTCAGGAGCGTGGGGTGCATTCTTTTTTGTTTGTTTTTTTTTTAAACCCTCACCCCAGGATATTTTTCCATTGATTTTTTTAGAGAGAGTGTAAGAGAGGGAAAGACAGAAACGTCGATGTGAGAGAAACACATTGATTGGTTGCCTCCTACACGTGTCCCGACCAGAGCCCAGGCCGGCGAGGGGCAGAGAGGTGCCTGCAACCAAGGTACATGCCCTTGACCGGAATCGAACCCGGGACCCTTCGGTCCACAGGCCAACGCTCGGTCCACTGAGCCAAACTGGCCAGGGCTGGGGTGCATTCTTGAGGTATAGCTCCCTGTGCCCCAATATGTTCCCGGCCCCCACGTGGCCTAGCCTCTCCCCACGTTTTTGCACAGTAGACGGGAAATATGAAAGTATCAGAACCGAGGCCCTGGATCCTGATGAAGTCTCCTCTTTTTCACCCTACACACGCCTCCCTTTTCTCCACTCTTCCTCCTGTGGCCTGCCTTCTCCGTTGGCCCCAGGCGGGGCCCGGCTCCCTGTTGTCTGGGTTACTGATGCTCCTAGCGTCCCGTGTGCCCTAGAGACACCGGAAGTCAGGCAGCCCCTGGTGTCCTCATGCACTCAGCTCCGACGGGCTCCTGACAGGTGTCCTTCATCTCTTCCCATGGCCCTCCTCAGCTGCCCCTGCTGCTAGACACCATGGAAGCCAGTACTGGCCACACCCCCACCTCTCTCCCCTCTTCCTCCTTCCTCCCCTCTCCTTCCTCCCTCCCCGGCCTCTCCACCCTCTTGACCCCCCTCCCCGTGCTCCGAGAGGGCCTCCCTCAGCTCCTCCTCAGGGCCCATCTCTCCTTACGAAATGCCCAGCCAGCCCGAGCCTGGCCTGCCTCTGAGCTCCCCAAGCAGATGTCAGCATCCATATACATTTTTTAAACATATTTTTATTGATGTCAGAGAGGAAGGGAGAGAGAGAGAGACGTCCATGATGAGAAAAAATCATGGATCAGCTGCCTCCTGCACGCCCCGCACTGGGTGGGGATCGAGCCACGCCCCAGCCCAGCCCAGCGATGCCCTCCGGGCACGCCCAGCAGGATCTAAATGGGTTCAGTCTGCTTGCTGGGTGATGTGCTCCTCGGGGTTCATGCCAAGCTGGGCTCTAAGACTTTCCATTTTCAAGTTCCCTGGGGTCCTTAATGCTTTAGCACAGAGTGCAGAGTCTTTCCCAAGACCATCACAAAAGACCATTGTTGCCTGCTACACACAGGCCTCCCTTTGAGTGAAAGCTGCCCAGAGAGTTACAGGAATTGTTGTTGGTTTAATCTATTTTTTTAAGTATATTTTAATTGATTTCAGAGAGGAAGGGAGAGAGAGATAGAAACATCCATGATGAGAGAGAATCATGGATCGGCTGCCTCCTGCGCGCCCCCTCCTTGGGGATCGAGCCCACAACCCAGGCATGTGCCCTGATTGGGAATCGAACCGTGACCCCCTGGTTCCCAGGTTGACACTCAACCACTGAGCCACGCCTGCCGGGCTACGGGGATTGGTTGTAATTAAAGCCTCGTGGCCCGCCGTGTGCGGAGTCGTGACGCTGTGTTCCTCATGCTCTCTGAGTGGAGTCACACAGACGGAACAGAGTCTGACGGGGCCGTGAGGGGACCGTACACCACGGGGCCGCGCTTCCTCCCTCCCTCGCCCTGACGTGCAGACAGCCTGGCCAGTCTACGGGAGTGGAAAGGGGAGAAGATTGATGGCCTTGACCTGTGCCCCGAGGGCTCAGGTTTATAGCTACGTCATGTTCCCCCGCTTAGGAGAGTGACTCATCCGCTGCCCAGGCCAGGGCCTCGGGTTGCTGAGGATTCTAGAAGAGGTATTTCGGTGGTGGTGGTGGTGTTTTGTTTTTGTTTTTGTTTTTTAAATATATTTTATTGATTTTTTTACAGAGAGGAAGGGAGAGGGACAGAGAGTTAGAAACATCGATGAGAGAGAAACATCGATCAGCTGCCTCCTGCACACCCCCCACTGGGGATGTGCCCGGAACCAAGGTACATGCCCCTGACGGGAATCGAACCTGGGACCCTTCAGTCCACAGGCCGACGCTCCATCCACTGAGCCAAACCGGCCAGGGCATGGTGGTGTCTTTTTATTGAGGGTTGTGTTTGTTTAAAACATTTAAAAAATATATCTTTATTGATTTCAAAGAGGAAGGGAAAGGGAGAGAGAGATGGAAACATCAATGATGAGAGAGAATCATGGCTCAGCTGCCTCCTGCACGCCCCCTGCTGGGCATCGAGCCCACAACTGGGAATCGAACCGGTGACCTCTTGGAATCAACCGCTGAGCCACACCAGCCGGGAAAGATCCTGGCTCTTCAAGGAGGGCTTGGTTCCGTTCTTCGGTTCGTTTCCAATTAGACAGAAAACAGAACTCTCCGGCATACTCCACTCGCTGGTGTTGAGACGTGGACTCTTGGTGTCGGTAATGCCTTCAGAGCCAACAGAACAAACGCCACGTCATGCCCCGGTCGCTGTCATCCGATCATCGACGCAGGCAAAGTGAACGCAGAGTTTGAGCATTAAATTGCGATGAGTCAGCTGCAAGTAAAAGGGAAGGAATACCTTCCAGGCAGCTGAATTTTCTCCTACCAAGAGAAAAGAACAAATGGAGTAATACTCTAGAAATGTAGAAATGTACAGACACCACCACCACCACCACCACCACCCCCATTGGCTCAGTGGATAGAGCCTCGGTCCTCGGACTGAAGGGTTCCAGGTTCGATTCCCGGTCACGTGCACGGACCTTGGTTGCAGGCTCGATCCCCGGTCTGGGTCGGGGCGCATGCAGAAGGCAACTAATCGATGTGTCTCTCTCACATCGCTGTTTCTCTGTCTCTCTCCTTCCCTTCCACTCTCTATTAAATTCAGTGGAAAAATATCCTCGGGTGAGGATGAACAAAAAAGAAAAGAAAAGAAAGGGGAGTCTCTTTGAGCAGCCTGCAAACTTGCTGATATCTTGCATGACCGCTTTCCTGGGAGAGCTAAGCTGTCTGAAAAAAGCGAGGAGAGTAAATGGCCGTGTCCTTCGGCGATCCAAATCTTTTCTGATGAAACAGGCAGCTGAACGGGCAGACGGCAGTCTCCCCAACAGGGTTCTCTTACCCGAGTGCTTATTATTTTCAAATAGTTCGCAGCGCTACCAGCGTCTCTGTGGTTTCCATTCAAATCCACGAGCCGTTTTCACAGTTGTCGCGATGCTTTGCTTCAGATGTGGCCGAGCGGTACTTCCGAGAAAGCCTGGCTCACCTGAAGGATGCGGAAGGGATGGGGAAAGCCAAGTTTCTCTCGGTTCAAGACGAATATTGCCATTTTCTGCAAGGCGCTGGGCAAGAGGAGGTGAGTGAGCTTGGGCCACAGTTGGCCGGTTATCTGCATGGGCGACCCAGTTGATACCCACAGGGCTACGCAACTCCCTTGCTCTGCGAGCATCCAGTAGGCGTCTACTTTGTGCGAGGCATGGATGAGTAAGGCCATGTGGCCACTGTTGGGCAGTGAGTTACATCATTTTCTTTCTTTTTTAATATATATATTTTTTTATTTCAGAGAAGAATGAAGAGGGGGAGAGAGAGAGATGGAAACATCAATGATGAGAATCATTGATCGGCTGCCTCCTGCGCGCCCCCTACTGGGGATCGAGCCCACAACGGGACATGTGTCCTCACAGGGAATCAAACCATGATCTCCTGGTTCCCAGGTCCACGCTCGACCACTGAGCCACACCAGCCGGGCTACCTCATTTTCTTAATGGGCACTGATCTTCGTCAGCTTTGGAACATGTTTAACCAGACAGCTTTGTGTCCCTTTCGCAGAGAGCGACCTCGATCCTGAGGGAGTCCCTGAAGGCCAAAGTGGGGGCGTTTGGTGATCTCAGTCCTGAGGTGGCGGAGACCTACCGGCTCCTGAGCGGCGCCGATCTGGCGCAGGGGAACCACGGCGGGGCCCACAAGAAACTGAACAAGGTGAACCTGGAGCCGACACTAATGCAGAGAGAAGCCCTCCTCCCCTCCCTCCCTCCCACGGGTCGTCTTCTCTCCCTCCCCATGCTCTTTTTACTTTTATATTTTTAAAAATATACTTTGATTTCTGAGAGAACGGGAGAGGGAGAGAGAGATAGAAACATCAATGATGAGAGAGAATCATGGATCGGCTGCCTCCTGCACGCCCCACATTGGGGAGCGAGCCCACAATCCGGGCCTGTGCCCTGACCGGGACTTGAACCATGACCTCCTGGTTCATAGGTCGAGGCTCAACCACTGAGCCACACCGGTCAGGCCACCACGCTCTTTTTAAATGGACCTTTCTAAGTGGTTTATTTAGGAAAGATTACTTCACCTTCACAGTTGATCTAAACTAACACTTTTTCGGTAAAAGATACAGTAACCCTCTTATACAAATATATATATATATATTTATATATATATATATATTTTAATGAATTATCAATTATTTTTACTATGTAAATACATTTTTAATTTTTATGGAGTTTAATTTATCTGTCTTTCATTGTACTCTCTATGCACACAGTTTATAGAGGAATTTTTTTTGTGTTCTTCTAGTACTTATATGTTTAGTTCTTTTTTTATTTGAATGTATTGGGGTGACATTGGTTAATACAATTATGTAGGTTTCAGGGGTACAATTCTATAATACATCATCTGTATATTGTATTGTATGGTCACCCCAAGTCAAGTCTCTTTCCATCACCCGTTTCTTCTTGAATTTGGAGTTCATTTACGTCGATGGTGTGAGGTACAGATATAATGTTTTTTGTTTTCTAAATGGCTACCCAGTTGTCCAGCACCATTTTACTAAAGAGCCCAGTGGTCTGAGTTAACACCTTCACCATAGACCACATTTCCACATGAACTTGAGTCTGTTTCTGGATTTCTCTTCTACTCCACTGATGGCTTGGTTTGTGTAAGTGCCAGTTCCTCGTTGGTTTTAAATTTAGAGATCTCATAGCAGGGCTCAGTAGCTGGGAGGACTCGTGGTTTCTCTGACTCTAGAATATCTGGTTTCCCAGGTCTTCTAGCCTTGTGTGTGTGTGTGTGTTTTTCCACATGAATTTTAATGTGAACAACTTGTCTCGCTAAATACAAAGTTTGGTGGTATTTTCTGGAGGACGGTGTTATTTATAAGTGAACTTGAGGAGCGCTGACAGCTTTATGGTGGGGAGGCATTTTATTCCAGAGCAGGGGTGTCGTTACACTTGTTGGTGTCCGCTTTGGTATCATCTAGGCCCGTTTCTAAAGTGCCCCTTTATCCTGGGTTTTGTGCAATTCTTACCCGGTTGACTTCTAAGCATTTTATCTCCTTTAATACTGTTGTCTGTGGGGTTGTATCCGCTGTTATGTCGTCCGACTGTTCACTTTTGTGTATGCGAAGGCGACCAGTTTCTCTGCGTGAATTTTATGTGCTGCTGCTTGCTTAATGCTTTTCCTGCCTGAGTACATTGGAGCATTCTCTCAGGTTTCCAGGGTATATCCTATTACTTCTTCGGCAAATGGTTTGACTTTTTGTTTTTCAGCTCTGGTGGCTCTGCTTGATTTCTCTTGTCTAATCGCATCGGTTCCTGCCTCCAGAACAATAGTGGATGGTAGTGGAGGTAGTGGGCGCCCTTGTCTTGTTTCTGATCTTAGTGGACGTGCCTCTAGGTCAGTGATGGCGAACCTTTTGAGCTCGGCGTGTGAGCATTTTGAAAAACCCTAACTTAACTCTGGTGCCGTGTCATATATAGACATTTTTGGATATTTGCAACCATCGTAAAAGAAAGACTTATATTTTTGATATTTATTTTATATACTTAAATGCCATTTAACAAAGAAAAATCAACCAAAAAAATGAGTTCGCGTGTCACCTCTGACACGAGTGTCATAGGTTCGCTGTCACTGGCCTAGTGAGTCTTCATTCAGTAGATGCTGGCTTTGGGACTAAGGTTTGTTATGTATTTTTATCATGTTAAGGAAGTAGACATCGTGTGTTTTTTTATGTTTGTTTTTTTTAATTAGAAATAAGTGTTGGATTTTATCAAATTTTTTTTAGCATCGGTGGAAATAATCAGATGACTCTTCTTAGATCACTTCATGTGGTATATTTTATTCTAGTATTAAACCAACCTTGCATTCTGGAATAAATGTGCTTGGTTATACTGAATTATAGTCTTAATATGAGGCTGGTTCTGCCTGCTAATGTTTATTTTACGATTTTTGCACCAATATTTACAAGTGATATATAAGTATCAATGTTATATTTGCTTCAGAAAAATAATTTGGAAGCTTACCTTTATTTTCTTTTTTTTAACTTTTTTATGGAATGTATTGGGGTGACGTTGGTTAGTAAGATTATGTAGGTTTCAGGGTGCGGTTCTCTAATGCATCATCTCTGTATTGTATTGTGCGCTCACCACCCCACATCAGGTCTCCTTCCTTACCTTTATTTTCTATGCCCTGAAGGAATTTATGCAGCATTGAAACTATCGAGTGCTTGAAGTTTTGCACTGCTTGTGAAACTCTTTAGGTCTGGTGCTTCTTTTAGGGGGAAATTCCTTGACAGTTTTCTCTATTATACAAAACATTGATTTGTTGAAGTTTTTGATCTTTAATGGGGTCCTTTTGGTGTATTTTTCTAGGTAATTATCTCGTTTACATTTACATACTGATTTGCATAGAGATTTGCAACATAGTCTCATGAATTTTTAAAATTTCTACTTTTTAAGTAGTTGCATTCCCATTGTAACATCTTAGTTTTACATTTGGATTTCTCTTTTTTTTTTTTTCTGGACTGGTTTGGGGGGGAGGGAGTAGGGAGAGGTTTAGGGAAAGTGTTTAATAAGTAGACCTGAAAAGGAGTGTGGCCTGGGGGAGGCCGGCATCCCCAGGTTGGAAATGGGGGGAGGAGGAGGCTGAAGGGCTGGAGGGTACAACCCATTTAAGAAGCAGAGTGACTGGGGAGGACTGTCTGTCGGGGGGGGGGGGGGGGGGGCACCCGGAAGAGGTATGCAAGGTTCTGGGTGGAGTTCCTAGGTTAAGGGGCTGAGACTTGATCCTTCAGGTGACTGTCCCAACCAAGGGCTCTGAGGCCGAATCCAGCCCACTCCCTGCCTGCTTTCGTATGGCCCACGAGTTTACTCTTTATTTTTATTTCTTTTTTATATATATTTTTATTGATTTCAGAGAGGAAGGGAGAGGGAGAGTGAGAAACATCCATGGCGAGAGAGAATCATCGATCGGCTGCCTCCTGCACGCCCCCTACTAGGAATCGGGCCGGCAACCCAGGCCTGTGCCCTGACCGGGAATCAAACCGTGACCTCCTGGTTCCTAGGTCCACGCTCAACCACTGAGCCACACCGGCCGGGCTGGCCCACAAGTTTAACATGGTTCCTACCGCCCGGCCGGCTGGAGGGGGATCCTGCCGTGCACCCATGACGCATCTGTCCCCTGAACGTTTGTGTTGCAGTTGTCCTGGAGAAAGATGATGGTAGCTTGCTCCATGACAGTGGCCAGGGGATGGAGCAGAGTCGTGGGGGAGTCGAGGGGTGTCGATAAGGATAGAGAGCTCACGGCACTTGGCAACGCAGAGGTGAGGAGTGAGGGTGCGGCCAGGAAGACCCTAGGCTTCCCAGGCTCGGTGAGAGCAGTGGAGTGAGTGGTAGCGCCTGTGGCCCCTTCCCCCCCGCACCACTCCCCCCCCACACACACCTTTCTCGCTCATCTCCACGTCCCTCCTTGCTCCCGCCTTACCTGTTTTCCTCTCACGGGAACCTTCCTACCCTCCTGAGCACAGCTCAGAATTAGTGCTCCTCCTGGTAAGGGAGCTGCAGGGGGGGTGGGGTGTGTGCATGTGAGAGAGGAAAAGAGAGAGAGAGAAAAGCACCTGCCTGAAACCCCACCCCCACCATCACCTCCCACCAGGTGCTCCTCACCTGGCTGACCCCCCTCCCCATCCTGTGGGTCTCCATTTGAATGTGAGGCCTCACCGGCCCAGGTACCTCTACCACCATCGACCTCCCCTCATTTTATTCTGTCATAGTCCATGTTTTCTTTTTTTTTTTTAATTTATTTTTTTATTGCTTAAAGTATTACAAAGGGTATTACATATGTGTCCTTTTTTTTCCCCCGCCCTTGACAGTCCCCTGGCCTCCCCTACCCCCCAGTGTCCTATGTCCATTTTTTTTTAATTAATTTATTTAAGATTCATCTGGATACTCAGGATTTCAGGGTTTTGTCCACTTAAAAGAAAAGTGAGGAACTCCCCCTGGAGGCTGGTTTCCAACAGGGGCTTCCCTGGAGGAATCGAGAAAGCCCGGAAAACCTTCCACGTGGCGGGAGCTGTTCTCCCGCAGGCGTCTGGGGCTTCTCTTACTTCGCACAGTGAGCTGTTTGCAGCACTTGGCTCCCCATCGGTCCCATTGACATCTACTGGCTTTGTCTCCGAGTCAATGTCAGTGTCGAGGTCTTTATCAGAAGAATCCAAGTGCGTCCTTCGCACCCAATGCTTTAGCACATTTCGCTAAGAGCAGCAGAACATTGAAAAATCCAACTTCTGGTTCTTAGAGTCACGTGGCTACTCAGCTTCGGACCCAGCTGCCCGGCTTCATAAAACACTTTCCAGGAAAAGCCAGGAAGGGGTTATGTCGCTTTAGGAGGAAAACCATTTCTGTTCCCGGATGGACCATGTTTCCTGTCTCGGCATCTGGTACGGCGGCCTCCGTGGGCGCTGTCATCACACAGGGATGACGCCGGGGCCGGGGGTGTTCCTCTCTCTCCCATCAGCTAGAACTTTGAGCAGATCTGCTTAGTGAGGATACGTATCCATTTTAAAAAAGAAATCGATTAATTCCAGGAAGACAAGAGTCCGGATCGGCGTCGAGGAGATGGGAGGGAGCTGGGGCTCACCTCTCTCTGGGCTGATTCTTGGAAAGGGTCCTTTTATCCAACCAGGATCCACTCTCCCTCCTAACGCAGTGCCCGCGGGGAAAACGATGAGCGCCCAAGGCCAAGGGTAGAGGGAGCGACAACTGGTAGGATACCATCAGCTGCCTTCTCCTTCTCGGGGGTTGGCGCCTGAGCTCACTGCCTGATAGAAGACATAAAACATGACCCCCAGGAAGTGCCCGCTTCTGCCCCTGTCCATCCCGTACCGGATGACATTCCCACACTGCATTTTACTATGGTTTTCTTTTACGTGTTTTTTTTAAGCTTCATATAAAATATATATATAAAATGTGCCTATATTATCTATAATTTGCATTCATCTGCAATTTGCTCTTTTCTGCCTATAATCCTGAGATTCATCTACATGGACAAACACAAACCAGAAATGTGCATGATATCACGCACGTACAGTCCCTGTGCATATTACAGGTTGCTCATCCATTAGCTGAATCGCCGAATGGCTCTGTCCCTCTCAGTCTATCTGAAAGCGTGCTTGCTCATGCGTGTTCTTTGACAGACTTTGGTTTTCCATGATCAGACGATTCGTTTTGCAATCCGGCAGGTGAAGGACAACCTCAGAGAAGTTTTAGGCTGGGTTTCTGGTTATTGGTGATATTGGGCATGCTTATCCGCTGTTCTGGTTTTCCAGGTCTTTGAATCATCCTTTTATATCTTGTGCTCACTTTTCCGTACGGAGGTTGTGTTTGTCTCTCTCATCACCTTGTGGGAGTTCTTGATCTATACTGAATGCTAATCCTTTCTCTGCTTTGTGCAGTGTTTCCCCCCAGTCTGTATCCTTTGCTTAAGGTGAATTTTGGTGCACAGGTATTTTGAGTTTTAATGTAGTTAAATTTTATAAATCAAATCTTTGGGTTTGTCCAGATCTTGTCCAAGAACTACTTCTGCATAAAGATCGTCTCCAATATTTTCACCTAAACGTTTCACGTTTTGCATTTCGTATTTAGCTCTTCAATCAGCCCGGGATTCACTGTTGGGCTTGGCATGGGGCAGGGGTCCATTTCCTTCCGGTTCCATTCATTGACGAGTCCAGCTCTCCCTCGCCGACCCCTCAAGGTCACTTCTCTCCTGTCATCTGTCATGTGTTGGGCTCTCTGCTATGTCCCATTGGTCTACTTGTCTGCCCCTGGATGAGAACTGCACTGCCTTCTTACTATCTATCTATAAAAATGAAAGCGTACTATGCTAATTAGACCGGACGTCCTTCCGGATGACCTTCCACACGAAGCTGGGGCTGCGAGGGAAGCCCGGGTCCCGGGTGCCAGAGGGAAGCTAGTGCTGGCAGCCGGGGGAAGGAAGGCCTACTCTTGCATGAATTTCGTGCATCGGGCCTCTAGTAGTTTTATAAAGATGGTGACGGTAAAGCAGTTTCTTCCACCTCCTTCTTCTTCAAAATTACTTGGCCCATTTGGGGGCACAAATTGAATCTTTATCTTCCCCCTGAGTTTTCCCTGGCCAGGTACAAGCAGTCAAGTGGCAGGATAATAAGCAGAATAAAGCTGAATCTTTAACTCCTCAATAAATGACTCCCTAGGAAATTGCTGTGTAGTAATGATTACAGAGAGCCCATGAAAAATAAAACAGTAGTTTATTGATTTTGAGAGAGAGGGCAAGGGAGAAGAGAGAATCATCGCTGTGAGAGAGTGTAACATGGATCGGCTGCCTCCTGCACACCCCTCACCCCCTACTGGGGATCCAGCCCACAACCCGGGCATGTGCCCTGACCTGGGAATCGAACCTGCCACTTCTGGGTGCACAGGACGACGCCCAACCAGCTGAGCCACACTGGGCAGGGCACAGAACTTTTTTTTTTTTTAACGTGTCTGGGCTGTAGCAAGGGTCATTTAAAAATAGAAACTGCACACCATCCTCTCCTGAATACCAATTCTCTTGACTTTATTTTTAAAAATATTACTTTTTAAACATATTTTTGCATACAGGTTGTCACAGAGGGTTCTGTAAAAAACAGTGCTAGAGCTGTACACTTGTTTCCAAGATCCCTCGGAACATCCAAGTTGAAGGTCAGACTGTCCCTAGTATTCAGTGAAGGTCAGACTGTCCCTAGCATTCACAGTGAAGGTCAGACTGTCCCTAGCATTCACAGTGAAGGTCAGACTGTCCCTAGCATTCACAGTGAAGGTCAGACTGCCCCTAGCATTCACAGTGAAGGTCAGACTGCCCCTAGCATTCACAGTGAAGGTCAGACTGCCCCTAGCATTCACAGTGAAGATCAGGCTGTCCCTAGCATTCACAGTGAAGGTCAGGCTGCCCCTAGCATTCACAGTGAAGGTCAGACTGCCCCTAGCATTCACAGTGAAGGTCAGACTGCCCCTAGCATTCACAGTGAAGGTCAGACTGCCCCTAGCATTCACAGTGAAGATCAGGCTGTCCCTAGCATTCACAGTGAAGGTCAGGCTGCCCCTAGCATTCACAGTGAAGGTCAGACTGCCCCTAGCATTCACAGTGAAGGTCAGGCTGCCCCTAGCATTCACAGTGAAGGTCAGGCTGCCCCTAGCATTCACAGTGAAGGTCAGACTGCCCCTAGCATTCACAGTGAAGGTCAGGCTGCCCCTAGCATTCACAGTGAAGGTCAGACTGCCCCTAGCATTCACAGTGAGGGTCAGATTGCCCCTAGCATTCACAGTGAAGGTCAGACTGTCCCTAGCATTCACGGTGAAGGTCAGACAGGGGTCTGTGACTGAAGCATTCTTTCTCCCATTCTCGGGAGCCTTGTCCGCCTGCTGCACGCTCCCCGTGACATTTCACACCCTCACGATGACTGCTTGGTGTTCTGCAGTGTCTCCAGATTCAGACCCTCCTGTACGGACCGCAGGACAGGCGGACGCTGGCCACCCAGCAGGCCCTGGACGTCCTGTCCAAGTGAGTCGGCGTTCTCTCGCTGTTCCCCTGGGCACCTCGCTCCTCGGTCGTCCGGAACTCCCAGGAAGCCGGGTCTGCGGGGTTTGGGGGACTGTCCGTGCGTGGAGAGCTGTACCGACTTCCTGTTACTCAGACACCAGGCAAGACCAGCTCCTCGGAAGCCCAGCTGTAAAATACCTTCCGCTGGAACCTGCCCGGGGCTTCCCCCGTGCTCTTGGGGTGCCCGTCGGGATGGGAGCCTGAGAGCCCTCTGACTTCACCCACATCTTTAAGATTGAAATTCTGATATTTTATTTTTTAATGTATTTTTGATTTCAGAGAGGAAGGGAGAAAGAAAGAAACATCAATGATGAGAGAGAATCACTGATTGGCTGCCTCCTGCACGGCCCCCACACGGGGGATCGAGTCCACAACCCGGGCCTGTGCCCTGACCGGGAATCGAACTGTGACCTCCCGGTTCACAGGTTGACGCTCAACCCTGAGCAGAGCCAGCCGGGCCACCCACATCTTTCTTAGGAGGCCCCAATTCTGCTGTGGCGGCTCCTCACCTCGCAGGGCGTGTGTTCCCAGAGGGCCCATGGACCGGCTGCCAAATCTGCACTCATGGGAGCTCCCGATGCGGACACAGCCAGCAGGGGGCGCGGTTCTGCGCTCCAGGCCCCTTACCCCAGGGAAGATGAGAAACTAAGGCAGGGGTGGGGAACGTCCGGCCCGCGGGCCATATAAGGCCCAGGAAATCCTTTGGTCTGGCCCTGCCAAGGCATTAAGGATGAGTTAATTAAATGCTGGACCCAGTATGGCAGGCTCATGTTTAAGTGGATCATTCTGTATGGTCCACGAAGGATGCTGTGAACATCCAGATGGCCCTGGGCAGAGAGAAGGTCCCCACCCCGGCACGGAGGCCTCCAGCCCAACCTTCCTGCTCCTGTTCGGCTCCCTCAGGGTTGACTCTCAGCTCGAGGGAAGGGTCACAGGCATGAGAAAGCTCCAGAAGGCACCTTGCCTTTTAGGTCCCTGAGCCACGGTTCTCCTCCCACCCGCATCCCCTCCCGAGGCTCCTCCATGGAACCGGGCAGCTGCTGGGCTGTCCCACAGCACCGGGGAGGGTGGGGGGGGCAGGGGTCCGAGGGGCACCCCACTCACCACCCTCCGCTTGCTCGCAGGGCCCCCGAGATGGCCACCGTGAAGCTGAAGTCGGGCCCGAGAGCCAGACCGGCCTTCTGCACCGGCGTGACCCAGCACGCGGCGCCCAGGAGGGCCAGGCCCCACGTGGCGGACTGAGACCCACCGCACCCCAAGGACAGCTCGGGCAGGCCCGGGCGCTGGCGACACGCCTCCCCAGCCGGGAGGTGGCATCAGCAGGCACCGTGCGAGTCCTCAGGTGGGCTGGGCGCCCCCACACGCCTCCGGGCCCATGTGATGGTGCGTGGCCTTTCCTGGCCTCCGGTGCTCCCATAAGCAGTTTCCGTTTTACCTCCTAAGTGGTTCTTCGTGCCAACAAATGCCTTTACCCACCGGCACGGCTGTGGCCCGAGAGCTCCTCTCGAAAAGGCGGGGAAATGTCGGCACCTCCCTGCGCGTACACAGCCCTCGGCCCAGGTCGGGAGTCCGGTTTGGAGTTCAGTTCTGGGAAAAGCCCTCTCTTACGGGAAGGTAATAGGGTTGGAGAATAAAACGCTGATAAAAGGATGTTTAAAGGTGCTGGAGTCAGTGTGTGGGCGGTGCTTCCTCCCCCCGATCCCCCCTTTTCCCCAGGCTGCAGGCTGGTGCCAGGATCACAAGGCTGCCCTCGCCCCAAACCACTGGTTTCATCTGTGAAAGAGGCCACCTCCGGAATCCATGGGGAAAACCAACCAAAAAGATCCAAGTGACAGGGTGGAGGGAGGCAGGGTCCCTTGTCCTCCTCAAGCGGGTGACAGCAACCACACAACCCTCTCATACCCACCCTGCCCTCCCCCGCAAGACAGGCCTGAGGAATGAAGGCCGCGTGGGAAGAAGGGGCGAGAGGCAGTCACCACTCGCCAAGTGTCCCATCTACCGCCACCAGGCTCCCTGGCGGTGACATTCTCACCACACACTGTCCAGTCCTGTGAACACCAGCCCCCGGGCCTACGCTCCGTCCGCCACGCGTTCTCGCTCTGTGCTAACCGTGTCAAGTCCTGGCTGAATTCGAGAACTGGCGCTTTTCACATGGGTTCTGCAGTGGTTCCGGGCCATCATGAAAAGCACGCATGTGAACACACATTTTCATTAGCGTGTAAACAGGAAACACACTCCCCCGCCCACCCCCCCGCCCCGGAGACATTCATTCTCGAGTGGCAATGCCAGGGTTTTTGTTTTTTTTCTTAGATTTTTATTTTTACACATTTTGTGACATTTCCCTTCGTAGGGAGCAGGTTAGCAAGTTAAGCCTTTTAGATGAGGCCATCCTCAATATACATTTTAAACAAACAATATCGAAGCAGCCCGCGGGAAGGGGAGCAGCAGTCCATGAATACTATTATGGCGGAACAACAGTAAATAGGAAAAGACCGCATCCTCACCCCAAAAGCCACGCTCACTCATCTCTCCTCCACTTATCGATGGCAACGACCAGCTCTCCCTAAATGTTCCTTGAAGCCGGGGAGATGCGCGTCTCGGGGGCCTGAGGACCGTCCGTGTGAAACCCCGAGGGGAGAACTTTCAATGCAACCCTCACCCCTGAGGCCATGACCTACCTGAGGGTGACACCACCTGGCTCATTCCTCCTCTGTGCACTCCGGGCAGTTCTATGATACTGTTGGAGGAAGCGTAGTCTAGGCAACAGCATGGGAAAGAAACCAGCTTGGATTACAATAATGCTCGGGTATTTGAGATACTAGTTTTAACATGACGTTACACCTTTAAAGATCGAAGCTTTCAGCCCGGCCTGGATAGCTCAGTGGTTGAGCGGCAACCTATGAAGCCAGAGGTCACGGTTCGATTCCCAGGCAGGACTCATGCCTGGATTGTGGGCTCCATCCCCAGTAGGGGCGTGCAGGAGGCAGCCGATCCATGATTCTCTCCCACCGATGTTTCTCTCTCTCTCTCTCTCTCTCTCTCTCCCACTCTGAAATCAATAAAAATATATTTTTAACAACTGAAATGCCGCAATAGCCTGGAGCTACCCTCTCCATAAATAAGATGCTCTATTTTCTAAACTTCTGTACAGAGAAAGCAACTCATTCAAGTCCTACAGTGGGTTTAACTCTATGACGTGTCACTTTTTCCTAACGGTGAAATCACGTAGATTTCAAGTGAGCAATCTGCTTATCTCCTATGATTTCTTTCTGAAAAGACTTCAGAAAGAGAAAAGTGCATTGTTTTCTTTTTTTTTTTTTTTTTCCTTACAAGGTTAGTTGACTATTTCTTAGTAGCACATGCAAAGGAAACGTCCTCTGTAATATGTAACTTTGATCTGGTTGCCGGAGCGGCCGCTTACCTAAAGGTAGAGTTGCAAACAGGTGCGAGGCGTGTCTGTGACCAGGTGCAAACTGGTGCAAACCGTCCCCAGGAGCGAAAACTCCCAGGGAAAAAAAAAAAAGGAACTTTTAAGCCCAGCCAGCGTGGCTCAGTGGTTGAGCGTCAACCTATGAACCAGAACGTAACCGTTCAACGCCCAGGTTGCGGGCTCGATCCCCAGTAGGGGGCGTGCAGGAGGCAGCCGATCCATGATTCTCTCCCTTCATGGATGTTTCTATCTCTCTCTCTCCCTCTCCCAAACCAATAAAAATGTATTTTTTTAAAAAAACAAAAAACTTTTAAGACCACAAAGATCAACGGTATTTTTGAAAAGCCCCAACTCAGATAAAACTCCAGCGCCTTTTAAGACACGCATTCATTCATTCGACACCTTTCCAGGCTGCGAAGAAAGTTGACATTACCTGGCGCCCTCTTTGGAGAAATTAAAAAGAAGGGGGAGGTTTCAGTAAAGAGTGGGAACTTCACACACACACACACACACACACACCCCCGCTTACAATGAGCCAAGGCCTCTGCGTGTTGGTACATTACGAAACCAAATACCCTCGAACACAAAGACGTCATCAAAACCAGTGCCCGTCGTCCTCGTCCCCCTGATTGTCTAGATAGAGGACGGCCACTTTCTTCTCGTCCGAGACCACCGACCGCTGGTCCACCATCCTCTGCAGCTGCACCGTCCTGTCGAACGCAGCCTGCTCCCGGGAGGCCACGCGGGCGGCCTGGTCCTCCTCACGGCCGGCCTCCCTCCAGGTGCTGCCGTGAGCATCCCCTTCCGTCCCCGTGGCGAAGAGGACCGTGGCCTCTCGGGCCCAGCGGGGGGCCGCCTCCGTGGGACTCGCGTCCATCTGAAAGGTAAACGCAGTTCCTTTGGGCCCCGGTACCGCCTGCCTTGGTGTCCTGCTGCCTGCGGACTCGCCTAGCCCCTCTGGGAAGCCCACGGAACCGGGCAGGGCCCATGTTTTGGAAATGGGCCCACAGAAGGCAGCATGCTCAGAGGTTTGGGTTTCTGCAAGACCTCGGTGCCTAAAGGGTCTGCTCATGCCCGGCTGGGGATGGCTCAGTGGGTGAGCGTCAACCTGTGAACCAGGAGGTCACGGTTCGATTCCCGGGTTGGGGCTCGATCCTCAGTGGGGGGCATGCAGGAGGCAGCCGGTCCATGATTCTCTCTCATCATGGATGTTTCTCTCTCTCCTTCTCCCTTTCTCTCTGAAATTGATAAAAATATATTTTTAAAAAGTAATAATCATCATCACCAACCTCCCCTGCCCCAGAAACAGGGCCTGGTACACTCCTTTCCCTTTGAGCATGAAACTGTTTGGAGCCGCATGCCCGGTGGCTCCCCGACCTGTGTCGAGTTCTGGGAGGGCGGGGGGGGAGGGGTGGAGGCCAAGTTCTTCTGCACCCCCTGCCTGCTGCCAGGTAGGGTCAGGCACTTGGGAGACCATTTCTTTGGACACTCGACTTTGACCGGGACCTACTGGAAAGCGCCTCAAAAAACAGCGGGCTCCCTCGGTACTGGCTGCCCGGCCCCAGCCACCTTCCCCACTCACCTGTCCTGCAGCCGGTCCTTCGGGGGGGACCTGCTCCGTCCTCCAAACTCCAGAGGGGCCGATTTTAATGTGTCTCACAGACGAGCTGACATCCTCCAGCACATGCGAGCGGGCAAAGCCCCGCGGGCTGGTGACCTCCACGGTGGCCGACACCGGTCCCTGCTTGGTGGTGACCGTCTCCGAGCTGCGAGAGGCCCAGCCGGCGTCATCGTCCTCGGCGGAGGCGCTGTACAGCTCCTGGGTGGCCCAGCGCTTGAAGCCCAAGCCCGTCGCCGGTGGTGACGCTCCAGCGTCCCCGTCTGGGCTCCCGGGTCCCGGGCTGCGTCGCTGGGCCAGGCTGCCTCGCACCACGGCCTCCACGGCTCGCTCTATCTCACCGGCGTCGTCTCTGCTCAGCTCCTCCAGGTCTAGCTGGTCGGTGTCCACGGTCTGGGACAGGTTGACTTCGGCCACCAGGGTCATGGCCCCGCCGCTCGAGGGCTGGACTTTCTTCACGTCCACCGAGAGGCGGCCGCCCAGCCCGCCCTGGTCCTGGGCGGTGAGGGCGGACAGCTCCTCCCTCACCCGCTCCGGGAGGCTCTCTTCCAACTGCTCCATCACCTCCACCAGCTGGTGCCTGGGCTCCCTGAAGTCTCGGTTGATGGACGTGTGGAACTGGTGCGGGATTTTAATCTCCTTGTCGATGACCGTGGCCTCGGCGTGGAACTCGCCGCTGGTCGTCTCCTCGATCCAGTGCGGGGAGCCCACCTCCGCCTCCGGAGACGATGCTGGGGTCCCCGGGGGCTTCCCCGCCGTCTCCCCCCAGGAGGCCGCCGCTCCGTCCCCCGAGAGCCTCCTCCGGGACGCCGGCACGATTTCGTCCTGCCAGGAGTACCGGATGGTGGACTCCTCTTCGATGTGGATCTGCCCGTACACCGAGCCCTCGTCCCTGTCCTGCCCGAAGTCACGGCCCTCGGGGCCCTCCTCCGGGGTGGACACGAAATAACTCTGCTCTTCCTCTGAGTCACCTGCCTCCGTCACTTCTTCCACCCGCGTCGCGTTCCCCGGGGGCGGCGTGGATTTCTGACGTCGAGCCGCTGAGAACTCGACCTCCGTTTCGCCATAAATGCCCTCCTCCTCTTTCCCGAACCCCGGAGACACGTCATCAGCCTCCTCCACTCGGAAGGGGGTGGAAAACTCCTCCGTCCTCCCGCCCGCCACGTAGCTCACGGGCTCTTCCACGATCTCCACGTTGACCACCTTGGCCCTGCCCTCCCTCCCCTTCAGACCGAGACTGATGAGGTCCCCGATCATCCGCTCCGTGGACTTGGCCTTCAGCTCCACCTCGGCCTTCCCGCCCTGGCCCAGAAGGGAGTCCAGGCCAGCTCTGTCCCTCACGTCGATCTCCTCTGTCCGTCTCGACTCCACCACGATCTCCGTCTTGGTTCCCTTGTCCCCGGGCAGCTCCCTCCGGCCCACGTACGTGACTTTCGTGTCCGGAAAGGCCTCGGTCTCGGGCGACTGGGTGAACCGCTTCAGCACGCTGGACACGATGCTCTCCGCGATGGTTTCCGTCGTGGCGTCGCCGCTCGGCGAACCCGCGGTCTCCCTGGTGTCCAGCCCGAACTTCATCTCTCTCCTCGTGTCCATCCCTCCCCCCGGACCACCACCTGCATCCTTTTGTAGGGGCGTCCGGGCCCCTCGGGGGGCCCCCTCCTCTGCCCGGCTGTCCCGGGACACTTCCAGGCGGATCGGTATCTCTCTCGCCCGCACACCCGTCTCTTTGGGGGGCTCCCTCCCTTTCGCCTTGTCCCTCATGAGCTCGCTCTCCCTCTTCCTCGCTTCTTTATCCAACTTGGTCAGCTCTTCCCACCGTAGGTTCCTCTCCTCCGAAGCCTTCTCCTTCGAGTCAAACATCTTCTCTTCTCGCTTCACGTGGATGGTCACCGGCCGGTTTCTCTCCTGGTTTCTCTCCTGCTCCCTCTCGGCTGGAGCTTCCGTTTTCTTTCCCAAAACGATGATCCTCTCCTCGGACCAGGCGCTCTTGGAGGCACCCACCGCCACTCGGTCCCTGCGGTCGCGGTGGGACTCACGGGCGGGGCTGGCCTCTCTGGCTAGACGCGCCTTGGGACCGTCCGTTCTCGGCCTCCCAGAGAATGTCTGCACGGGCACCTCGGCTTTCCTCGGAAGCCCGGACATGGGAGAGAAAGTCCTGAAACTGGCCTGACTGTTGGCGGTTTTCTCGTAGGCGGTCTCCCGCCGGGCGGTGGGCAGGACAGGAGATCCCGGGCCCAGGAAGCGTCTCCTGGCGGCGGGCCCCGTGGCTATGTGTGGTGCGGGCCGTGTCCAGCTGCGATGGACACTCCCGGGGGGCGGCTTGTGCCTCAGAAACAGATTTCTCTCGTTTTCCCTCATTTCCCTCTGTAACGCCGCGTGGGTGTGCTGGTAGGCCGTGGTTCTGAGCTCTGTAGGAAGCGAACGGTTCATTAAAACGAGCATCATCGGTACCTCTTTCTATCATAAAAGCATCCCCCCTCACCCAGGTCTATCCCATCCCATCCCATCCAATAAACACACACTATTACCACGGAACGGTCGTCATCAATAAGATGGTTTCAAATCTCCAAATGATCCTGTTACAGTAAAACATGGCACTGTAGCCCTGGCTGGTGTTCTCGGTGGTTATAGAGCAGTGGTTCTCAGCCTTCTGGCCCTTTAAATCCAGTTCCCCATGTTGTGACCCAACCATAATATTATTTTCGTTGCTACTTCATAACGGTAATGTTGCTACTGTGATGAATTGTCATGTAAATAAATATCTGCTATGCAGGATGGTCTTAGGCGACCCCTGTGAAAGGGTCGTTCGACCACCAAAGGGGTCGCGACCCACAGGTTGAGAACCGCTGTTCTAGAGTGTTAGCCCGCACACCGAAGGGTCTTGGGTTCGATTCCCGGTCAAGGGCCCATACCTCGGTTGCAGGTTCGATCACCACCCCCAGTTGGGGCACGTGTAGGAGGCAACCCATCAATGGGTCTCTCACATTGATGTTCTTCTCTCTCTCTCTCTCTCTCTCTCTCTCACCATCCACCCTGAGAGCCTCCCCCAACTCCCACCCTAGTGCTACCCACACCCCATCCTGCCTTCTCTCCCCATTGGTCTCCATGGCAGCAAAGGCCAAGGGCCTCTTATACAGGAGAACGATCAAGACAGGACAATTTCTACGAAGATTCCTCTTTTGGGGTCAATATACTGCAGTGATGGCGAACCTATGACACGCGTGTCAGGGGTGACACGCGAACTCATTTTTTGGGTTGGTTTTTCTTTGTTAAAATGGCATTTAAAGCCAAAACCGGTTTGGCTCAGTGGATAGAGCCTCGGCCTGCGGACTGAAAGGTCCCAGGTTCGATTCCGGTCAAGGGCATGTACCTGGGTTGTGGGCACATTCCCAGTGGGAGATGTGCAGGAGGCAGCTGATCGATGTTTCTCTCTCATCTATGTTTCTAACTCTCTATCTCTCTCCCTTCCTCTCTGTAAAAAATCAATAAAATATAAAAAAAATGGCATTTAAATATATAAAATAAATATCAAAAATGTCTTTGTTTTGCTATGGCTGCAAAGATCAAAAAAATTTCTATATGTGACACGGCACCAGAGTTAAGTTAGGGTTTTTCAAAATGCTGACACGCTGAGCTCAAAAGGTTCGCCATCACTGGTCTAATCCTTCCTTCCTTTGGCCACGATACATAATTGCTACAATACATTTTAGTTTACGAATACTGTCTCTGGATCCTTGAAGAAGCTTGGAGAACAATGAATGCATGAAACAAGGTAGCAGACACCCGAAGGCCCTTGTCCTGAGCTCTTCTCAGGATCGAAAATCAGAGCCCGTAAAAGATTAGGGAGGCCAGGACCTAACCTGGGGTCCTCCTCAGAGTCTGGTCCTGGCCGCTATTTGCTCTCCACCTCCCCACCTCCCACCCCCCGCTTCTTTCTAAATCACGGGTGGGGAACCTTTTTTCTGCCAAGGGCCATTTGGATACTTACCAGTATAAGGGCCTGGAAATCACTTGGCCTCTGGCCCTGCCAAGGCATCAGGGGTGAGTTAATGAACTGCTGGACCAAACAGAGCAGTCTGGTTTCTAAGTGGCTCGTTCTGTATGGCCCGAGAGTGATATCATAAATACGCAAACGGCCCTGAGCAGGAAAAAAGATCCCCCGCCCCTGAGAATGGTGGCCCGTTGGATAAAATCTATTCTGTACGTAAGAGAGGGGTGAACAACGGTTATGTGACAAAACCACATCAGAACCCCAAGGCCTCCAGGTAAACGATGCTTTGCTGTTTATCCTCGGGCAGAAGCTGTCCAGACGGGAAGCATCTTGAAGTTCAAGAATTAGCTGTTCTGGTCTTTACCTCTCGGCAGGTGTTCCATGCGCTCAGCCAGGATCCGTATCTCTGGATTACTTTCTCCTTCCAATAAGGCTCTGTGGAAATAATAGTAATAATAATAGTAACAACTCATCAGGAAATAGAGCACAAGATGGGCTCTGAGGGCCGCACCGTGGAGTCCTGGGTCGATGACCACAAGGTCACAGGCTCTGAGTTTGAGGACGCGTGACTGAACGCAGACCCAGGGGGCAGAGCAGTCATCCGACCGAATGAACAAAATGAGGGTGTAGCCCTGGCTGGTTTGCTCAGTGGTTAGAGCATCAGCCCGGGAACTGAAGGGTCCTGGGTTCGATTCCGGTCAAGGGCATGGACCTCGGTTGCAGGCTCGATCCCTGGTCCCATTTGAGACATCAATCATGTCTCTCTCTCACATCAATGTTTCTCTCTCTCTGTTGCTCCCCCTCCCTTCCACTCTCTCTCAAACAAATACACAAAACAACAACAACAACGAAAGCATTCGATCAGATGATTTCTTTGGCCATGTCTAGCTCCGAAAGTCTAAGAAACTGCAGCATCTTCATCAGGTTGTGATTCCCGCCGGCAACCGAGAGCCCCGAGGACTCAGTGGCCACGTCAGCTTTGGGCCCGCGGACCGGGCGTGCTGGGGCTGGGTCGGACCGGGACTTCCCTTGAGCGAGGAGACCCTAGGAGGCTGGCCGCTGCGGACACAACAATTGTCGCGTTGCCGGAGCGACGCGGGACGTCACTAACTTCCCTGCCAAGAAATGACACGCTGTGATGGCAATGGGCAGGCAGCAGCAGGGGCCACTTGGAAACGCTGCCGATTACCGCTGAGAGCCGGGCACGGAAACAGAGGTGGGACGCCAGGGCCGGGCAGGGGCCTGGCGCTTCAGGCAAACGGGAACCACGTTCCATGCCCACTGATTCCAAGGTTGGTGATTCCCTCGGATACAGGAACCCCGTGGGCGGGGGCTGGGCAGGAGGGAAGCCAGCCAAGGGGAACCCCTTCTTTTTTTTCCTTAATATATTTTTATTGATGTCAGAGAGGAAGGGAGAGGGAGAGAGAGAGAGAGAGAAACATCAGTGATGAGAGAGAATCATGGATCGGCTGCCTCCTGCACACCCCACACTGGGGATCGAGCCCCCAACCCGGGCATGTGCCCTGACCAGGAATCGAACTGGGACCTCCTGGTTCCTAGGTCGATGCTCAACCACTGAGCCATGTCGGCTGCTGGGCGGGGAGCCTTTTCTCATGAGAACAGCAAAGACGATGGCGAGATGGATTCTACGCAAGGTGTGTGCGGACAGGTTTGCCACGGACGCAGGGCCGGACACGTACACGTGTGCCGATGCCAGAAGACAGACGAGGGGCAGGGCCCGGAGCCCAGCCCTTCCACTCGGGGCAACAACCAGGAAGCAGGACACCATCCCATTAATCCCACACCCTCGTGACCAGGCGCTTCAGGTCCCAGGAACACAAATAGCTCCCGAAGCCGAGAAAATTCTGAGGCCTGTACCGGATCGGAGGAATGGAAGTCCGAGGATGCCACCGACAGTGAAGGGGCCAGGGTGGGGCTTGGTGAGAAGGCCACGCGCTGGTTCAGACCTGGCAGGAAGCCTGGCTTGTCGCTGGAGCGGCCCAAGTCAGGACAGAAAGTGTTGGGGAGCACAGGTCAGCGAATACATCTATGACAGGTGTATGTGGAGAGATGTTCAGGGGAAAGAAGATCTCTCAGGCCCGGCTGCCAGTGTGGCTCAGTGGATTAACCATCATCCCATGCACCAAGAGGCCACCTGTTCTATTCCCGGTCAGGGCACATGCCTGGATTGTGGGCTCAGGCCCCAGTAGGGGGCGTGCAGGAGGCAGCTGATCGATGATCAGTGTTTCTCTCTCATTGATGTTTCTGTCTCTCCCTCTCTCTTTAAAATCAATAAAAACGTATTTTTTTTTAATAAAAGGAATCTCTCACCTGGCCACAGTGGCTCAAGTGTTGAGCATCGACCTATGAACCAGGAGGTCATGGTTTGATTCTCGGTCAGGGCACTTGCTTGGATTGCGGGCTCCATCCCCAGTAGGGGGCGTGCAGGAGGCAGCCGATCCCTGATTCTCTCTCATCATGGATGTTTCTCTCTCTCTCTCTCCCTCTCCCTTCCTCTCTGAAATCAATACAGATATTTTAAAAAAAGAAAGAACACAAATCCTGCGGACAGCCCCTCCAGACCACGCTGACGACAGCCTACCCACCATCTTCTGGAGCTTTTCCCCAAAACGCCCCTACAGGCTTCCCCTCCTGGGGAAGGGCTCAGACCCACACCTGCGTCCCCCTCTCCATGGCTGGCACGGGCAGGTGTCACCTTCTGCACCCGGGCACCCATCCGGGGCCTTCCCAGGCACGGACAGGCAGGCACTGGCCATGTCATCGGTGCCTTAATTAACACACACCCTTCACAACACACACCGAGCCCTGCCCTCCACCAGACGAAAGGCAGCGGCATCCACAAACCCACTAGCATAGAGGCCAGAAATGCACGATTTCCTCAAAACCTCTCCAAGGACCAATTTTTAAAAAATATATTTTTTGTTGATTCCAGAGAGAGGAAGGCAGAGGGAGAGGGAGAGAGAGAAACATCAATGATGAGAGAGGATCATGGACCGGCTGCCTCCTGCTCACCCCTCCTGGGGATGGAGCCCGCAACCCGGGCATGTGCCCTGACCGGGAATGGAACCGTGACCTCCTGGTTCATAGGTCGACGCTCAACCACGGAGCCACGCCGGCCGGGCTCAAAGGACTATTTTTAAGGAAGAGACTCGTATGGCTTTAAGAAGTGGGTAGAGCTTCTCTGGTTATTTTGAGGCGAGGAAACCGGCCTCCAGGCCTTGGTAACTGCGAGATGCCAACCTCCTGACTCACCGCCTATTTGTGACCGTTTCATGTGGCTCCCCAGGTCGGCGGCCTCCTCAGCAGGAAAATAAGTGGACGCGTGTGAGAAAACCACGTCTCCGGCCTCATTAAGGAGTCGGGACAAGCCCAGCCGGCGTGGCTCAGTGGTTGAGCGTCGACCTAGGAGCCAGGAGGTCACGGTTCGATTCCCGGTCAGGGCACATGCCCGGCTTGCGGGCTCCATACCCAGTAGGAGGCGTGCAGGAGGCGGCCGATCCATGATTCCCTCTCATCATTGATGTTTCTCTTTCTCTCTCCCCGTCTCCCTTCCTCTCTGAAATCAATAAAAATATATGTAAAAAAGAAAAACAATCCCAGAGACAAAGCATAAAATCAGTCTCCTGATTGCAACCCAGAGAGGAAACAGGAAGATCCCTGCCGGGAAGAGACCGGCCTGGCATCCGGTGTTACCCAACACCGGCTCAGAGCTGGGTTTCCGGGCCGGCCCGGCATCGGCTCTACAGTGGTGCCAGGTTTGGGGCACCTCCCACCCCAGCCTCCGTCCATGTGACTCATGAGGCCCTTTGTCCCCTGGCCAGAGATGGACGCATGACTCAGGAGAGCCTGAGAGCTGGGCCTGGAATGCCATGGGGATGGCTGGGAAACAACCCCTCCTACGTTGCCAGGACAACGGCCCCTCCTCAGTTGCCAGGACAACGGTCCCTCCACCGTTGCCAAGACCACAGCCTGGAGCTGCCGGGAGCCCATCCTTACCGATAGGTTGCCACCTCCAGGCTGAGGCTAGTCTTCACCTGCACCAGCTCCTGATAGTCCCGCAGGTGGTCGGCCATGGCCAAGGTGAGGGCGGCCTTCTCATCCTCCAGGCGGTCAATCGCACTCTAGAAAGATCAGAGGGTGTTTAGGTCAAGGCCCGGAGCTGTGCTGGGTCCAACTGGAGGGACCAATAGTCCAGGACACAGAGAGATGAAAACCATCCAGGTTAAAGGGGCAGTCATCGAAAGGATGGTTTTAAGTGGTGCATTTGTTCCATGTAGTTTTTTTTTTTTAATTATTATTACATATGGAAGTTTTGTGTGTTTTTTAATCCTCACCTGAGGATATTTTTCCATTGTTTTTTTTGTTTGTTTGTTTGTTGTTGTTTTTTTTGGAGAGAATGGAAGGGAGGAGGGGGAGAGAGAGAGAAACATTGATGTTAAAGAGACACACCAAATTGATTGTCTCCAACCTGGCTGGGGATTGAGCCTGCAACTGAGGTATGTGTCCCTTCTATAAAATGAATGAATTTTTAAAAATTCTTAAATATTTTTATTGATTTCAGAGAGGAAGGGAGCTAGAGATAGAAACATCAATGATGAGAGAGAATCATGGATCGGCTGCCTCCTGCACGCCCCCAACTGGGGATCAAGCGCACAACCCCGACATGTGCCCTGACTCGGAATCGAACTGTGACCTCCTGTTTCATAGGTCGATGCTCAACCACTGAGCCAGGCTGGCCGGGCTAAATCTTTTTTGACTGTACTTGTAGGACATCAGTAACAGGGTACATGGTCACATGACTCTTACAGCCCTTCTGCTGGTCAATCACATCTGTCCATCTCTCCCCATGTGCTGGTGTGTCCCCACCTCTAGAACAATGCCAGCCGCACGGCACCCCACTGATGACTCCAGACTCAGCCACAAGGTTAGCGTATAGAACATAAACTCATTACTTCCTTCTACTCTACAAAATTCAACCTAAATAGTCCAACCTGAGACTGTTGTAGTTTATTCATTTCAAAGACGTTCATGTATTGTCAAGCTGCTTAGAAAAAATAAAAACAGATGCACTCAATTCTCCAACCACAAACCTCCTAAGCTGGTTAAGGTCTCCTAGCCATGCCAAAGGGGTCTGGGCAAAGAATCTCTCTTCCCAGAAGGCACGGAAGAGATCTGTACCCCCCTTCGCCCCCCAAAACACAAAGAGGAAAATCAAACGCGTTGGAATGAAAGGAAGTATTGTCCCAACCACATTTCTATGCGAGTCAACTTTTCCAGAAACTGCCAAAGGGAAGTTTGACTTTTGGAAGCAGGGACATAAGACTCATTGGCGCCCGAGCCGGTTTGGCTCAGTGGATAGAGCGTTGGCCTGCGGACTGAAGGGTCCCAGGTTCGATTCCGGTCAAGGGCACATGCCCGGGTTGCGGGCTCGATCCCATTGTGGGGCGTGGCAGCTGATCCATGATGCTCTCTCATCATTGATGATGTTTCTATCTCTCCCTCTCCCTTCCTCTCTGAAATCAATAAAAATATATTTTTTTAAAAAAGACTCATTGGCTCTCAACATTCTCCAGAGAAATTGTAACCCATCCCATTGATGGACTAAAGCTTCAGACTTGGGCCTGGCTGGCATGGCTCAGTGGTTGAGCGTGAACCTGTGGGCCTACGAACCGGTTCGAATCCCGGTCAGGGCATATGCCCAGGTTGGGGGCTCGATCCCCATTAGGGGGCGTGCAGGAGGCAGCCGATCCATGATGTTTCTCAGCAATGTTATTTCTATCTCTCTATCTCCCTCTCTCTTCAATCAATTAAAAAAAATTTAATTAGGGGGGTAGGGGTTCTCTCCACCCCTAGAGCTCCGAGGTCCGAGATGAGCCGAGTGAGCCGCGACAGCAAAGAAATGGTGAGGATTCAGCCCACACAACACGCCTTCAGGGAACATCTTCCAAACCCACTCACTCTTGCACCGCAGTATCACCCGATCACAAATCTTTTAACTCGGAGCTACACAAACTGTTCCCTTAAAAAAATACTTCTGAGTTTATGGGCGTGTTATTTTAAGCCGTCCTCCTGGGAACTACTGATAGGAGAATTTGGGAATATTTCCAATTCTGTCCGGGGCTGGGCAGGGTGTACAGACAATAAATCACACCAGGTGTCACCCAGGCAGTATCCGAGGTTTGAGCCTGTGCTTCTCTGGAATAGCAACTGTTTACCTTACTCGGCACTTGTTATAACAGCCTGCCACCCGGCCCCGTTTCCGCGGCTTTTACACTCCCCAGAGACCTGGCTTCAGCTCCGACTGTGAAAAAACACACACACACACACACACATCTCTAGCCCTGGCCGGTTTGGTTCAGTGGATAGAGCATTGGCCTGCGGACTGAATTGTCCCAAGTTCGATTCCAGTCAAGGGCACATGCCCAGGTTGTGGGCTCGATCCCCAGTAGGGGATGTTCAGGAGGCAGCTGATCCATGATTCTCTCTCATCATGGATGTTTCTCTCTCTCTCTCCCTCTCCCTTCCTCTCTGAAATCAATTTAAAAAAAATTTTTTTTAAGATGACAGGGACAGAGCTAGCCACCAGAACCTGGCATTTGGCACTCGCCCACTGAGTCCATGGGCCAGGGGTCCATTTTCTGGGGCTGGAGAGATGTTGGGACCCTGAGGTCCTGAGGCAGAGCAAGGGGCCTTCCTTCAGTGTCCTGGCCCCAGGCGGTTCAGGCACCCTCAGGGCCGACCCCACCCACCGGTGACGCCCCGTGAAGGCGCTGTGGGTCCGGGGATACCCGCCGTTCCCCCATCCCCTGCAGGACGCTCCGGGCCTGGGTGGGGACCGGGATGGAGCCGGTCCCTGTGAACGGACCTGCCGCTCCTGGGCTTGCAGCTCGTAGGCCTCGCGCATCCGCAGCAGCTCGTCTTCCAACAGCGCGCGCAGCTGCTCCAGCTCCAGCGCCTGGCGCTGCAGGGCTTCGGCCTCCTGCGCGCACAGCCGGCTCTCCTCCTCCGCCTGGTGCCGGCTCTCCTGGCCGCGCCGCAGGGCCGCCTCCAGCTCGCGCACTTGGTCCTCGTACACCTGCACCGTCTCCCGCCACGACTCGGCCACCAGCAGCGAGTAGCTGTCGTGCACCTCCCGCAGGCGCGGCGGCGGGGGCGCGGCGGGCCGGAGGGCGCGGGCGCTGTAGCTCAGGGTCAGGCCGGCCGCCAGCGCGCGCAGTTCCCGCAGGTCCCGCTCGTGGGCCGCGTCCAGGCCGCGGCGCTCGGCCTGCAGCCGGCCCAGCAGCGCCTCGAGGGCCGCGCGCGCGCCCAGGGCCTCCTGCAGCTCCCGCCGCTGCGCCCCCAGCTCGGCGTCCAGGCGGCGGCGGGCGGCGCGCGTCTCCTCCGCCAGCAGCTGCACCTCCCGAAGCTCGCGCCGCAGGGCATCGCGCTCGCCCTCGGCCAGCGCCGTGGCCCAGCTCAGCTCGTCCAGCTGCTGCCGCAAGCTGCGCGCCTCCTCCGCCCAGCGGGCCTGGTCCTCGGCGTCCGGGCCCTGCAGCCCGTGCCGGCCGCGCAGCTCCTCTTCCAGGAGCAGGTTCTCGCGCTCCAGCTCGCGCACCCGGCACACGTAGTCGTAGAGCCGGGCGTTGAGCTCCTGCAGCTCGGCCTTCTCGGGGCCCGTGTGCAGCTGCCAGGACAGCATGGTTGCGGGTGTGCGGGGCGCTGCCAGCCGGCCGGCCTGTCCCCTCCTGTCCCGGTCTTGTCCCCTCCGATGCGCCGCTCCCACCCCGCCGCCGCCGCCGCCCGGGAGGCCCGCAGACTGCGCCCCGAGCTGGCGAGCAGCCGCACTTGGGTCCCTGGCAGGGGGCGGGGCGCGGGCAGGTGCCCAGCCAATCAGAGCGCAGCGCGGCGCGGCGCGCCCAGGGCGCAGCGCACGGACGCCGCGGGCTGTGGGGACGCGCGGCGCCACCTGGTGCCGGAGTGGCCGCGGCGCCCGGCCGGTGCGCACCTCGGGGCCCGCGCGCGCCCGGGTGCTGGTCGCCGGCGGAAGGGACGTGAGGAAAAGGCTCCCTGTTGCTGCCCTGCCGCGCGCACCGACGGCTCCCAAGGGTCCGACCCGGCCTTCGTGGGCGGACTCTGAAGCCGCCATGAGGTGAGAGGCCGGGTTGGGCAGGGGGGCCTTGGAGTTTGGAGGAATGTCTGTCTTTAAAAAGTGCACAGATACGCGTCTCATATACGGATGTAACTTATCGTATGCACTTATGCACACCCCTATGCAGGAAAAGTGACATTTTCACTTAAAACGGAAGTGCATGCCCAGGTGCTGAAGTTTTGACGCACAAGCGAGGCGTCTGAGACGGGGTTGCTGGCATCCCACGGCTGTCTTAGAGCAGCGGTTCTCAACCTGTGGGTCGCGACCCCTTTGGCGGTCGAACGGCCCTTTCACAGGGGTCGCCTAAGACCATCCTGCATATCAGATATTTACATGACGATTCATCACAGTAGCAACATTACAGTGATGAAGTAGCCACGAAAATAATTTTAATGGTTGGGGGTCACAACATGAGGAACTGTATTTCAAGGGCCAGAAGGTTGAGAACCACTGAGAGGGTCGCAGGCTGCACTGTGAGACCTCGGCTTCTATCCTTTGGCGCGAGAACTGGTGGCGAGCTCTGGGGGCAGGGTTTTCGTGGGCACCTGACATTTCCCCAAACTTTTTTTTTTTTAGAGAAAATTATTTTCTTCCTTTTATTGGTTTCAGAGAGCAAGGGAGAGGGAGAGAGAGAAACATCTTTGATGAGAGAGAATCACGGATCGGCTGCCTCCTGCACGCCCCCTGCTGGGGATCGAGCCTGCAACCCGGGCATGTGCCCTGAAGGGAAATCGAACCGTGACCTCCTGGCTCATAGGTGGACACTCAACCACTGAGCCACCGAGGCCGGGCCCATTGCAAGATTTTGGTAAAATTACTAGTAATTAGAGGCTCATCGTGTTGAGTCTAATTGTCAGAATGATGCTATGGCTGGCATGAAGTAGTGAGTTGTTTTTTTAAAAATATATTTTATTGATTTTTTACAGAGAGGAAGGGAGAGAGATAGAGAGCTAGAAACATCGACGAGAGAGAAACATCGATCAGCTGCCTCCTGCACACCCCCCACTGGGGATGTGCCCGCAACCAAGGCACATGCCCCCAACCGGAATCGAACCTGGGACCCTTCAGTCCGCAGGCCGACGCTCTATCCACTGAGCCAAACCGGTTATGGCAAGTAGTGAGTTTTAAAAGGATAACCAGAGAGGCGGGTAAAACACAGGTGTTGTATGCTCATTCTTAGCCTATCACTTCATATGTGTTACACTCCTAAAAATACTAGGAAGACTCAGGCAAAATTGTTAATATGAGATTTTTAAAAATATATATATATTTATTGATTTCAGAAAGGAAGGAAGAGGGAGAGAGATAGAAACATCAATGTTGAGAGAGAATCATTGATCGGCTGCCTCCTGCACGCCCCCAACTGGGGATTGAGCCCGCAACCCGGGCATGTGCCCTGACCAGGAATGGAACCTGGGACCCTTTAGTCTGCAGGCCGATGCTCTATCCACTGAGCCAAACCGGCTAGGGCTTAATATGAGATTTTAACATGTACAAGCTAGACAATCTTAATGAATAAAGAACTAGAACAAGTCGCTTGCTACACCAGCTTTTCACTAAAAATGGTGTGCTTTTTGATGAGTAGAATTTTTTATTTTTTCACGTGGCCCCGCCCCCTTGTTCATGTGACCACTCCCCCCCTTCAGGTGGCCCCACCCCCTTGAGACCTTGGATGCTCTCTGTTTGTGGGTGCCACCTCCCTGGTTGGCTGTCGCTCCTGCTCTCACACCTGTCCACAGTCCCTTTGCCAAGCTCCTTCCAGAAAATCGTTTGCCTGTGCCATCTGTTTCCTGCTGGGACTGTGACTGCTGGGGTTGAAAAGGAGTCAGGAGAGCAGTGGCCCCTCCAGAGTTCATGCAAGAGGTCCAGAGGGGCCTGTGGTGTCCCTAAAAGGCTGGGGGAGGGGAGGGTGGTGAGATGGGGGTGCTGATTAGGGAGTGGAAAGCCCTCGGGACAAGCGGGCACACACACCATCACCCCACACTCCTGTGAGGAGCCGCTGTGGCCCATGATACAGGTGAGGCTGCTGCAGCCCAGAGAGGGCGAGTGACTTCCTGGAGGGCACACAGCAGTCAAAGGGCGGAGCTAAAAAGGGAACCCTGGGCTGCCCACAGCCTGTGTCTCCTTTACCTGCAGCCTCTGGGTAAGTGGCCCCTCACCCCGTGGCCATTTGCTCTGATGGGCTTTACAGCCCCACTCTGCCCCCAGCAGGCGGGGGCCGTGTCACTGCACCTGTGCCTCTGGGCGGACGTGCCTCTGTCATTGATTGGCTGCCTCCTGCACGCCCCCTACTGGGGAGCGAGCCTGCAACCCGGGCATGTGCCCTGACTGGGAATCGAACCGTGACCTCCTGGTGCCTAGGTCGCCGCTCAACCACTGAGCCATGAGCTAAGGCCATGCTAGTGAAGATGTGAAGAGAGGCTGGACTCATGTGGCCACCAGAAGCTAGAGGACGGTGGGACCCTCCTCCAGAGCCTGCGAGGGAGCCTAGCCCTGCTGGCATCTGAATTTCAGACTTCTGGCTCCAGACTTGTCTGACAATGAAATTTTTGTTGTCCTGAGCCACTAGGTTTGTGGTAGTGCATTATGGCAGCTCTAGGAAACACCAGGAGGCTGCTGGTTCGATTCCCAGTCAGGGCACATCCCCGGGTTTCAGGCTTGATCCCAGGTAGGGGGTGTACAGGAAGCAGCCGATCAATGTTTCCCTTTCACATTGATGTTTCTCTCTCACTCGCACTCCCTCCCTCTCTCTGTAAAAAATCAACTTCAAAATCTTTAGAAAGAAAAGAGATTTCCTTAACTTTCCCAGTTATGCGCTATGAAGAATTCATTTATTCAACATTATCTTTTTTTAAAATATTTTTTTATCGACGTTTACAGAGAGGAAGGGAGAGGGATAGAGAGTCAGAAACAGCGGTGAGAGAGAAACATCGATCAGCTGCCTTCTGCACGCCACTTACTGGGGATCGAGCCTGCAACTGAGGTACATGCCCTTGACCAGAATTCGAACCCAGGACCCTTCAGCCCGCAGGCCCACGCTCTATCCATTGAGCCAAACCAATTAGGGCTCAACGTGATCTTTTGAAGAACCTATGTATAGACACTAATTGCAGAGTATTTAATAATGAGCCAACAAAAGCCCTGCCCCCATGCAGCTTAAATTCTAGTGGTGGCAGAGGCGGTACGCATGAAAATTAAATGGAATGTGTAGTGTGTTAGAGGTGGTAAGTGCTCAGAAGAAATGCAGGGTGTGGAATATGACTGTTCATGCTGACTCTTCCTCCCAGCCCTTGTACACTGGCTTCATAATAGTGACATATCTATCATACATGTGCCTAAATCTTCTATGAACACTTCTTTTTTTAAAAAAAATATATATTTCTGTTGATTTCCAAGAGGAAGGGAGAGGGAGAGAGAGACAGAAACATCAAGGATGAGTAGATGAGAATCATCCGTCGGCTGCCTCCTTCATGCCCCCTGCTGGGGATGGAGCCAGCAACCCGGGAATCGAACCGTGACCTCCTGGTTCATGGGTCTATGCTCAACCATAGACCAGGCTTTTCAAATTTTTTTTTAATTTCTCATTTTCTTGCTGCTCTATCTATAGTCCTTGGATCATTGTTGCATTTTGTCTTGTACGGCAGAAATCACTTTTCTCAAATGCCTGAAAGCAGCCTCACTTTCTCCTCTCCATCCCCTTACAATTAGAGTACGTTCCATGGAATGCAATAAAACCTCTCTGAACTGCATTAACCCTCAATTTTGAAATCCAAATGACCGCTGAATCCCATGGCTACTGGCATTTTTTTCCTCTTTCTATAAAGAGGACTGTATTACTTGGCTATTTCATCATAGAACCTTACCCCGAAGTCCCCAGTCAAGGGAATGCCTAGGCAGCCACTGGGATTCCGTATGCCCTGTCAGTGCTGCTAAAATGCAATGCAGTCAGCCCACATGGTGTGGCTCAGTGGTTGAGCATCGACCTATGAATCAGGAGGTCACAGTTCGATTCCTAGTCGGGGCACATGCTGAGAGGGGTGGAGAAGGGGAGGGAGGGGAGGGAGGGGAGGGAGGGGGTTTGCAAGCTCGATCCCCAGTGTGGGGCATGCAGGAGGCAGCCAATCAATGATTCTCTCCTATCGTTGATGTTTTCTCTCTCTCTCTCTCTCTCTCTCTCTCTCTGATATCAATAAAAATATATTTAAAAAATGATCCAATTTTAGAGAAGGGGGAAACACCCCTTCTATACATAAAACTATTTTTATGAAATGTGTGATATGAAATATTTGCAGGAGGTTATTCTAGCTTTTCATGCCTTGTCTTGGTTGTGGAGGTCACCGGCTTCCTATTAGAGCTTTAAAAAATGCCGATGCCTGAGTCCCACTCTCAGGAGTTCTGACTTCATTGGTACGGGGTGTCGCCCAGGAAACGGATTGTTCACGCACCGCTCAGGTGATTGTAGCGGGTGGCACAGTCTGAGAACCATAGATAATTTAGGTCTGAAGCCCAGTTTTGCAAATAGTTTGGCAGTTTGACCTGGGAGGCTGTGTTTTTGCAATGATCCTGTTGACCACTAGATGGAGCACTGACCCCGTGACAAGGATTTAGCCACCAGAATTTTGCAAAAAACGTTCTTTGTCGGCCAAGTAGGAGACATCCAGGGAGCATTGAGGGATTGAAGGGACTAGATCGGGGACCAGGTATGTGTCCCGGGTTTAAGCCTCATGCTGTATTATGTCGTCAGCACCCATCTCTTCTAAGTTCTAGGAAGAAAGCCACGTCATCTTTGGAGCTGGACTGTCCGTCAAGTCCGGGAGACACAGCTCTTTAGATTCTCCCCATCGCTGCGTCTTTTCTTGGATGAGAAATGCAGAAAGTCACTGGGTGGAAAGGCCACACCCTCTGTTGTTTGGCTGCAAGGGCGAAATGGAATGAGGCTGTTTGGAAATCTCTTGATTAGGAGTACATAGGGGCCTGGCCGCCGATGTGGCTCAGTGGTTGAGCGTCGACCTAGGAACCAGGAGGTCACGGTTCGATTCCCAGTCAGGGCACATGCCCGGGTTGGGGACTCCATCCCCAGTGTGGGGCATGCAGGAGGCAGCTGATCCATGATTCTCTCTCATCATGGATGTTTCTCTCTCTCTCTCTTCTTCTCCCTTCCTTTCTGAAATCAATAAAAACGTATTTTAAAAAAAGGTACATCATGGATTGGGTAGTAAGTAGCCAGGGGTGGGGGCAATATGGAAACCCTTATGTATAGATTCAGATTAGTAAATAGGAGAAAACAGTTACATTTTAAAAGATCGCTGTCTCCCTCACACACAGGCGTGTGATTTTTCCAGAAGACAAGTACCTCTGGGCTTCATTTCTCCCCCTTTGACCTCCAAAGAAACACCAACCTCCACGTTGCTGGGTCACGCACTGTTGGTTCCTTAAAGGGCCATAGGCTGACTTCCTGCAAGTGCTTGCCTCGTTGTGGTTAGGGGCAAAGTCAAGACACACAATTCAAGGAAAATTGTGCAAGAAAACCAGCCTCACAAACTAAGGTGTAAGGACTGGGTCAGTGTTGACGCCATTTGGACTTTCCCCCCCAAAAGGAATGTATACCTCGTGTTCTTCGCGAAGGTCCAACTTACATCCTTCCTAGAACAAAGAACGCCAGCTCACGCAGGAATGAGACGCTGGCTGTGTCCCAGAGCAGGGGGTTCACGCAGGGGACCCCAGATTTCCGTCACAGCTATTCATCCACCAAGCAGGCTCGGAACTCCGAGGTGCCGGGAACCACCCTATCCCACAAGTTGTACCAAGATCTGTGTGAGTCAGGATTCCCTAGGGAAAGAGAATCAACACACACACACACACACACACACACACACACACACGTGATGCACCATATAACGACGTTTTGGTCAAGAATGGACCACATATACGATGGTGGTCCCATAAGATTATAACAGAACTAAAAATTCCTATTGCCTGGTGATATCATAGCCACTATGATGTCATAGCCACTATGATGTCATAGCCACTGTGATGTCATAGCCACTATGATGGCATAGACACTATGATGTCATAGCCACTGTGATGTCGTAGCCACTGTGATGTCATAGTGCAATGCACTGTTTACATGTTTGTGGTGATGCTGGTGTAAACACACCTACTGCGCTGGCGGTTGCATACAAATACAGCACGTGTATAATTATGTATAGTAAATAATACTTGATCATGATGATAAATGACTACTTCCTGGTTTATTATTTACTAGATAATATACTTTTAAATGTTTCATGTTTATTGATTTCAGAGAGGAAGGGAGAGGGAGGGAGAGAGAGAGAAACATCCATGACGAGAGAGAATCAGGCATCGGCTGCCTCCTGCACACCCCCTACCGGGGATCAAGCCTGCAACCCGGGCATGTGCCCAGACCAGGAATCGAACCGTGACCTCCGGGTTCCTAGGTCGACGCTCCACCGCTGAGTCATGCCAGCCGGGCACCAAGTTGGGTTTTAATCGTATGGCAGGGCGCTGGGGTACCAGGGGAGCCTCCACTGTGAAATGGGATGATGCAGAGAGTCTGACATTCTCTAGAGACACAGCAAACCTTTCCAGACACGTTCCCCTCCCCTCCCTCCAGTCCTCCTCATTCATATTAGAAGACATTCGCTGCCACTTTAAAAGATGAAGCTGTGTAACGTGTCTGTAACTCGCGCGGAACAAATTCATTTCTTTCAGGTGGATGCATCGCAGCCTCGGGGGGAAGCTTCCTGCAGACGTCGCGACCCAACCAGCCGGCGCCAGGGGACCCGTTCTTCCCTCCCTGGGGACTTCGGACAGGGTAGGTCCTTCAGGAGGGTCTGTGTACCACCACCGAGGAGAGAGGAGCTGCCCCTCTTACATCTCTCCCAGGCACCTTCTCGAGCAAAAGACTTTGGGTTTAGGCGCAAAACGAGGGGCTGGTCGTCTCTGCTGTTTTTATTGTTTTCTGCAGACATGAAACAACTGATAGGCCAGTCATTCTACTCTGTGGCTGGTGCCGTCCTCATGGGTTCATACCAATAATCCGCTGATAAATGTTTGACCCCTGCCGAGGGCAAGGTGATGTGCGAGGGTCTGGGGGACACGCTGGAGACAGCTCAACAGTGTGCCTGTCTTGTCTTGGAGTCGAACCTTTGCGGGCGACACGAGTATGCGGTCACGTAGCTGATGACCTGTCCAGACATAAGGAGCGTGGGGAGCCGTCCCTTTCCATGTGGGGACCAGGGAAGGCTTTGCGGAGCAAGGGGGATTCGCGCGCAGACTTGACACCCCAGGGTGACCGCAGTTAGCAGTGCCACGGGTGTGCATCTGTGGGTCTTGTTATGTGCGCTGTTGTGCAACCAGCTGTCTTCGCTCAACATTGCGTCATGGACATTTTTTCCCGCGCCCATCATTGCCCGTCGATCTCGGCATGGCGGAGGCTGGAGAGAGCTCCATGATAAGGACCTACTCTAAACCAATCGGATCCCCACCGACAAGCATTCAGTGTTGAGGTCCAGGGCACACTGACGGGAGCCCCCACATCCAGGCCTAGATCCTGCCTCTGCCATTCAGCAGCTGGGTCATCTTGAGTGGAAACCCCAACTCTGAGGACAGGTGCCTCCTCGGTGAGGCAGGGGCGTGAATAATACCCACTGCATAGGAATGATGTGAGTCGATATTTTTCTTAAAGATATTCTTATTGATTTCAGAGAGAGGAAGGGAGAGGGAGAGAAACATCCATGATGAAAGAGAATCATAGATCGGCTGCCTCCTGCACACCCCACACTGGGGATGGAGCCCGCCACCCGGGCATGTGCCCTGAGGGGGAATCGAACCGTGACCTCCTGGTTCCTAGGTCAACGCTCAACCACTGAACCATGCCGGTCGGGCGTGAGTAGATATTTGAATAAAACATGGATGACACTATCTAGCACTTTGCAAATGCTCAACTAAAGCCAACTGTTGTTGCAGCCATGAGCAGGATGGTGACCATCATCTGAATATGAAGCTTACATGGACAAAGAGATAGCCAACGGTAGACATATTGGAGATCCTGAGAAATATCATCCCGTTGCTCATCCCACTGGTGAGCAGGAGGGTCTGTGTTTGGCAGAAGGCGGTGAGAGGGGGCTAGGCCTGGGGCGCTGGAGACCCTTACGCGTCGCCCGCCACAAACCAGCCAGCCAGGTCTCCTGACTTGCCCCGCCTGGCCGCTGGCATTCTGCAATAGGGAGGCCAGGTCCGGACGCTCTCATGTTGATTTCTAGAAGGAAAGAAACCCAGGGTTGAGGCCAGACTCGAAAATATAGGTCACATCTCGGTTTCTGTGGTTACCAGATCCTGTCAGCCACCAGGGACGGCCTCCCTCGGGGGCGATGCCAGGGTCCTGAGGCCTGGCAGCCTGAACTGGGGGTTCTAGAGCTGCGCCCCCTCCCAGCCCGCGGGCTTGCATGGGGTGCAGGGGTGTGTGGGGGGACCCTTTGCACCTCCACTACTCCAGGGGTGAAGGGCTCAGTGGCACTGCCGATGGGGCTCTGAGGACCCCAGAGTCCACGGCTGCAGGGAGCGCCCCCCCTCCTGGCCTGGGACAGTGCCCGCCCAGAGGAGCAGGAGGAGGAGGAGGAGGGTGGAGGCCAGCAGGCAGCCTCAGGAACAATGTGGTCGGTTGTTTTGCGGACTGTCAGCCTCGTTCCCGGATCTCCCTTTCCACGCCCCTTGGCCTCCCCGCCACAGGCCGGGCCGCGCTGAGAGGAAAGCGCCCCCTTATTTGGTGCTGGAGAGAAGGGGGGAAGGTGATCCCAGATGCCTGCGGCATTGGGTCATCCGCCCGCAGGGGCTGGGTTGGCCGGCCCGCGGTGCAGCGCCGGCTCCCGCCGCCAGGTGGCGGCGCTGGGCAACCGTCCGGCGGGGATGCCCCGAGTGGTAAACAAGTCCGCAGGTCTGGCTCCTCCATCTGGTCGGGGGGAGGGGGGGGGGGGTGCTCCTTTGTGTGCGCACTGGAAGGGAGAGGGAGGGCTGCCGGAGGGGGAGAGGCCGGGGGGCCGGCAGAAGAGCAGGAAAAGAAAACACACACACACACAAAAACACAAACAAACCAAAAAACCCAGAGCCTTTGGAATAAGATAGGCCAGGCTGTAATTGGAGGGTGTGACTTTGCTGCGTCAATTTCTCGGGGACCCTTGGCGATTGCGCAAGGGGAGGCGGACACGTTCCACGCCCAGTTGGGATGTAGATTCTTCGAGGAACACAAATAAGGTGCCATGTGGGGATGGTTCCAGCTTCTTATGGGGGAGGAGGTCCTTCCTCTCCTCTCCTCTCCCCCCTGCCCCTGCCCCATGCCAGACTCTCAGGTGAGCTGGGGAGCTGGACACCGGCCGCCCACCTGCCTGATGCAAAGGGAGGCTCCCACGCGCTCAGCACGCGCAGGCCGGCCTTGCTCACCCTTAGGAAGGGTCCTTACACTATACCAGCCGGGCAGCAGCTCTCCTCTCCACTTTTTTATTTTTAAAATATTTCTATTGTCCTGACCGGTTTGGCTCAGTGGATAGAGCGTCGGCCTGTGGACTGAAGGGTCCCAGGTTCGATTCCGGTCAAGGGCATGTGCCTTGGTGGCAGGCACATCCCCAGTGGGGGGTGTGCAGGAGGCAGCTGATTGGTGTTTCTCATGGATGTTTCTAACTCTATCCCTCCCCTTCCTCTCTGTAAAAAAACAATAAAATATATTTTAAAAATATTTGTATTGATGTCAGAGAGGAAGGGAGAGGGGGAGAGAGAGAAACACCCATGATGAGAGAGAGTCATGGATGGGCTGCCTCCTGCACGCCCCCTGCTGGGGATGGAGCCCCAACCCGGGCATGTGGCCTGACCGGGAATCGAACCGTGACCTCCTGGTTCATAGTTGATGCTCCACCATGGAGCCACGCAGGCCGGGCTAGATTTCCTTTTCCTATCCCATCCGGGGAATGGCAGGGTCAATTTCCCTGCTTGTCCTTCGGTGCTGAGGTCTGGATGTTAGATTTGCTGTGAGCGGTGCTCTCTCAGAGTCAAAATAAGTGACCACCCTGCCCGGCTTTCTCGCTCATCCTCACATCCTCTGTGATTTCGTTTCCACAACCTAAGCTTCCATTTGGAACCCGGCAGAAACTGTTACTTTAAGGCAAGCATAAAAAAAAAATTGGAATGCTGCCCTAGCCAGTTTGGCTCAGTGGATAGAGCATTGGCCTGTGGACTGAAGGGTTGCGGGTTCATTTCCGGTCAAAGGCACGTTACTGGGTCGCAGGTTCGATCCCCAGCTCTGATCAGGGCACGTGCGGGAGGCAGCCCATCGATGTGTCTCTCTCACATCGATATTTCTCTCTGTCTCTCTCCCTCCTTCCCACTCTCTCTAAAAGTCAGTGGAAAAATATCCTCGAGTGAGGATTAACCAAAGGGGGGAAAAGAATGCTTTCCTCTAACTTATCTTCGGAACTCTTGGGGGAAGGAGTGTCCCCAAGGGACAGGCTTGGTTGGGGTGCGGTTTGAACCCACCTCAGAGAGCGTGAGAGCCCTGCCCTGCTCCCTAACTCCTGGCAGGGGGTGGCGCTGGCTTCTCCATCAGGCCAGGCAGCCCAGTCCTCTCCTGACCCCGCCCACTCCAGGCATATGTGTGTGTGTGTGTGTGTGTGTGTGTGTGTGTGTGTGTGTCTCCACCACATTTCTGCACCCCCTCCCCAGCCTTTTTTTTTTCTTTCTTTCCATCCCTCAGTGGGTAGACTGGTGGGGCTCCAGGATTCCCAAGGAAGGTGTCAGCCACCATCTGTTCAGTCGCTTTTCAACCCAGGAACACGAGCTAGTCAGCTTGACGTCGGTGCGAGATGCTGGCAGGACTCAGGCCCGGGGCAGGACGCTCGCCTCCCTTGCAGGGTCTGCCTTGGACAGCAGCGAAATGCCGGAGTGCCCAGCCTCCTTGCTGTGTGCCGGGGCTGCTTCGGGGGGGAGTCACACCGCACAGGGATCCCGGATGATAACAAAAACAAGGCCCGGCTGGTGTGGCTCCGTGGTTGAGCGTCGACCTGTGAACCAGGAGGTCACCGGTTCGATTCCAGGTTAAAGGCACATGCCCTGGTTGCGGGCTCGATCCTCAGTGCGGGGCATGCAGGAGGCAGCGGATCCATGATTCTCTCTCATCATGGATGTGTCTCTCTCTCCTTCTCCCTTCCTCTCTGAAATCAGTAAAAACATATTTTTTTAAAAATAAAAGATCCCCAGGCCCAGAAATATCTACACCTGAACCTGCTATGGGAGGTTCCCTGGGATCCAAACACAGGATGATCAAACAGGTTGGCGCTGGCCTCCTGTCACGCGCACCCTCTTGGGCAAGAGGTCCCTCCAGCGTGGGAAAGACCCTCCGTATTTCTCTTCCCTCCGCGTGGAGCAGGGACCCGCGTAGGGGATGGCGCCCACCCTGACAGTGAGGCGCCCACCCACTGGCAGGAGGAAGACCGATCCTTCTCTCCGTGTGTGAGCTTCCAGAGAGAGACGTGTGGCTCCCTGGCGGTTGCGATCTTCACATGGTTTGGGAGTGAGTCAGAGATCCCGGGAGCTGATAACGCCCTTAATGCTTCTATAAACACCTATGGGGCAATCGCAACTTCGCACCCAAGCATTTGTCCTCTGCTTAGGATGGAATGAAATCTCCGCCCACAAACCTTCTCTCTCTCTCTCTCCCTCTCGCTCTCCTTCTCGCTTTCCCTCTCACTCTTGCTCCCTCTCTCCCCCCTCCCCCTCTCCCCCTCCCCCCTCTCCTTCCCCCTCCCTCTCCCCCTCTCCCTCCCTCTCTTTCTCTCTCTCTCTCTCTCTCTCTTTCCCTTGGGGACCCACTTCCTAATCTAAAGGCCTCCGTTTCCCCTGCAGCATCTCTGTTTTCATTTCCTCCTTCCCAGGATCTGGGCAGGTGCGACTTTTCCTCTCGCCGCCCCACTTTCTCTGAAATGACTGTTTGCAACAGAACAGGGGCCGAGTGCAAACATTGTAGGTTTTGCGAGATCTCCGTGGTTAAGGATGCCGCTCGGCTAATTGTCAGCACGAAAGCCGCCACAGATGGTCCCTCATCAGATGCACGTCCCTGTGTTTCCCAGTAAAACTTTATTTCTTTTTTATTTTTTAAATATAATTTTTATTGATTTCAGAGAGGAAGGGAGAGGGAGAGAGAGAGAGAGAAACATCAATGATGAATGAGAGAGAATCATGGATCAGCTGCCTCCTGCACGCCCCCTACTGGGCACGCCCCCACACTGGGGATGTGCCCTTGACCAGGGATGGAACCGTGACCTCCTGGTTCATAGGTCAACACTGAGCCACTGAGCCACACCGGCTGGGTCCTAATAAAACTTTATTTGCAAAAATAGACAGGGGCCAGATTTTGGCCCTTGGGCTGTCGTCTATAGGACAACAAAAGCAGACGACAGTGGTCACCCACCAGATCCACTCTTCAGGGTATTAGAGCGTCGCCTTGCTTTTGAAAGTGATTTTTTTTTTTTTTAATGGAACGCCGTGTCCACAGGAATTTCTATATTTACTCCTAACGCCGCATTGAGACATAGCCACCGTTGTGCTGTAGGCTTCTCTGCATGCACCCTACTTTGTCCACCGAAAGCAATAATTAGAGCCCCCGTATTCATGCATTCATTTAAAAAACAACAACAACAACAAGAAGAAAACCACAGACCGGCCACCACGGCTACACCTTGGGTCCATTCATCGGCGCTCCTTCCTGCGCTTTCTCTCTCCTCGCGCACGCTGTAATTTTGTTTACCACATGAGGCGCGAGAACAAGGGTTTGCTCAACTGTGGACACGCCATCGAGAGAAAAGGAGACTATTGACTCTGCCAACTTGGACCAAAGACCTGGGTTGGAAACCTCTGGGACAGAAATGCCCTTTCCCTGCCCACCCCCCTCCACAGGCCCGAGCCCAACTCCGCCTCGATTGTCATTGTGGCGTCACTCACACCAGTTCATTAACATCACCATCCTGATCTTTTTTTTTTTTTAATATGTTTTTTATTGATTTCAGAGGAGGATGAGGGAGAGAGAGAGAAACATCCATGAGGAGAGAGAATCATGGATCGGCCGCCTCCTGCACGCCCCCTACTGGGGATGGAGCCCGCCACCCGGGCATGTGCCCTGACCGGGTATCGAACCGTGACTTCCTGGTTCCTAGGTCGATGCTCAACCCCTGAGCCACGCCGGCCGGGCCACCATTCTGATCTTGGTAATAAATGAGTTTATTTAAACCCGAGCACAGCTGCAGAATGAAGCCACAGAGACACGGTGATGGTAGGCAGCCCTGCGTTTTTTTCAGCAAGGTGAGCTCTGACCGAGTCCCAGGGCCTCAGTGAGACAAGCTGCCATTCAGCTCGGGGTGAATGAAAGTGTGGGGTGTGCGCACACTTTGTGATTTATCAAATGACACGAGCCATTGATGCATCTCCTGTTTTCTCCTAACCCCTGGGCGCTTAGAATCATGAATGAGCTGCCTCCTGCACGCCCCCTACCAGGGATCGAGCCCACATACCCGGGCACGTGCCCTGACCGGGAATCGAACCATGACCTCCTGGTTCATAGGTCGACACTCAGCTGCTGAGCCCGTGCATAGAACAAGGTGAATCCAGTCTCCTCGGTCACACTGGACGGCTGTCGGCTCTCCGGGAAACACCTCTTTGACTTAGAATTAGATATCAAGTCGTTCCGCCCCCATGACAACACCTGAGCTGCGAAGGCTCCGGGTGCTTTTCTGAGATTGTGCGAGTGACCATACGTAACCGTCACCCGTGGGGGTCGGGCCGGGTGTTTCCTTCTTTGAGAGCGGAAAGCGCCCTGGCCCGTGTGGCTCGGCTGGTTGGTTGGTTGGTTGAGCGTGGCCCCCGTGCACCGAAGGGTCGCCGGTTCGATTCCGGGCCCGGGCACATGCCCAGGTTGTGGGTTTGATTCCTGGTCGGGATGCGCGTGAGAGGCAACTAGTCAGTGTCTCTCTCTCATCATGGATGTTTCTCTCTCTCTCCCTTCCTCTCTGAAATCAATTAAAAAAAAAAAAAGAGTTGCGGTCTAGCCATGGCACCTTCCACAAGATGGGAGATGGTGGCCAGTTGTCTCTAAGTGGGGTTCATAACACCACCGAGGGGCTCGGTCCAAGCTGCTGGCCCCAGGGCCCTTCCCAGGATCCTCAGCAGCTACAGGAAAGGCGGGGTGTACGGCCTGGAGGTGAGCGATGCCCTGGTTCATGCCAAGCGTCCCGGCCACACTCCCACTCGGGAGACCACCGTTCAACCACACGGCGCGCTGAGGACGCCTACGGCTCCTGCATCTGTTTCCTCACCCAAATGAGCCCCGTGGAGCCCTAACACATGGCAGGGGTCGTGTCTGAATTGTCTGCCGTGAAGATCAGAAGCTGAGAGCGCCCGGCCGGCGTGGCTCAGTGGTTGAGCGTCAACCTAGGAACCAGGAGGTCACGGTTCGATTCCTGGTCAGGGCACATGCCAGGTTGTGGGCTCCGTCCCCAGTGTGGGGCGTGCAGGAGGCAGCCGGTCCATGATCCTTTCTCATCCTTGATGTCTCTGTCTGTCTCTCTCTCTCCCTCTCCCTTCCTCTCTGAAATCAATGCAAATATATTTTAAAAGAAGAAGAAGGAGCTGGGAGGCCGCTGTGACAGATAGTCCACGAAAGCCCTCGCCCACACGCTGCTAGAGCCGCCCTCGGGGTTGCCGTGGGTTTTTGCATGTCGAGGTGCCCAGCCCTTCGAGGCGGAAGGGCTGGTCCCCTGAGGTCACTGGGGCTGCCGGCACCACAGGGCGCCAGGGAGGCCGTGGCCTGTCGGAGGCGCCCAGGGTCAGAGCTGGCGAAACCGCAGTTGTTGGAAAGCCTCGGCGATCCGAGCCAGAGCAAGGGCGGGAGGCACCTGCCGGGACACAGGGCGTGGCCACCCTCGCTCTCCTGTGTTTGGCACAAAGTCCCGGTGAACAAATGGGAATCACAGACGTTGCAGGAACCACAGCAAACGCTCAGGGGGGTGGGGGGATGGCGGGGGTGAGGGGGGGAGAGGTCAGTTTCTTCTAGAAAAGTTCCAGGGTGGCCAGCCAGGGCTGACCAATGTGTTCCACAGGGATCTTTTTAAAATGATTATTTAGCCCCAGCCGGTGTGGCTCAGTGGATCGAACGTCGGCCTGCAGACAGAAAGGTCCCGGGTTCAATTCCTGGTCAAGGGCACATGCCCGGGTTGCAGGCTCTATCCCCAGTAGGGGGTGTGCAGGAGGCAGCCGATCCATGATTCTCTCTCCTCACTGATGTTTCTCTCTCTCTCTCTCCCTCTCCCTTCCTCTCTGAAATCAATAAAAATGTATTGAAAAAAACAACAACACACAAATGTATTATTAAAAAAAAAAAAAAAGGGACACATGCCCGGGTTGTGGGCTCGATCCCCACTAGGGGGCGTGCAGGAGGCAGCCGATTCACGATTCTCTCTCATCGTGGATGTTTCTGTCTCTCTCTCCCTCTCCCCCTCCTCTCTGAAATCAGTAAAAATATACATTTTTAAAAAGGGAGCGAAGGAAGAAGGCTTTCTCCCTGGGGTAATGCCTGTACCTCCCTGTGCCCCCAGAGTCCCACAGATCCTGGTCTGTGACCCCCCCGCGGTGCCCTGGTGCCTGGGAGTCCTGCTTGCTGTTCAGGCATCGCTCCCACGGGAGGACGGAGGACGAGAGGGAGCAGCTTCCCTGGACCCCGGCCTCAGTCGGAAAGGGGGGCCCCAGCCTCATGCGAGAGGAGCGGCAGGGAAGGCGCGAAGGGCAGGGGGGTCCGGGCTGTGCCGCACCCACATTTTGTTTTCCTGTTGTTGTTTTTTTTTTTAAATTTTCCGATGAATAATTCAGTGGCTGTGCCAAGGTTGAAATATTGTTCTGTTTTCAGTGAGATGTGAGAAGAGAAATGAATCTTAATGAAATGTTTCGGTTTCCTCTATGGGAGGCTCCCCGTGCGTGCGGTGCGAGTCCCACGCCCCAAACAGGCGGCGGCTGCTTCATCCTCCTGCCTGCAAAAGGCCAGAGGCAGTCCAAGTCCGGGGAGTGGCTGCCCCACGCGGGCCCCTCCCGCCCCCCCACTCCCCCCAGCGATCTATTGGAAGAGCTACCTGTGAGCACCCAGCTGGTGGACACTGGAATCCACGCGAATTTCAGAAAACGAAAATTACGAGTGAGCCCGGCCGGCGTGGCTCCCTGGTTGAGCGTCCATCTAGGAACCAGGAGGTCATGGTTGGATTCCCGGTCAGGGCACAGGCCCGGGTTTGCAGGCTCCATCCCCTGCAGGGGGCGTGCAGGAGGCAGCTGGTCCATGATTCTCTTTCATCATGGATGTTTCTCTCTCTCTCTCTCTCTCTCTCTCGCTCTCGCTCTCCCTTCCTCTCTGAAATCAGTACAAATATATTGTTTTAAAAAGCAGCCCCAATCAACCGAAGGACTTGTTTGCATGCATATAAGCATAACCAATGGACATAAGACACTGGGGGCTAGGGGAGGCCAGGGGATTGTCAAGGGCGGGGGGGGGGGGGGGAAAGGACACATATGTAATACCCTTTGTAATACTTTAAGCAATAAAAATAATAATAATAATTATTATTATTATAATAAAAAGCAAAAAAAAAGCAGCCCCTTGCCCTCCCCAGTTATTAAGAGAGACTGACACCTTGGTCTCTATCAAGAAATCACGTTCCCTAAGTGGCGATGCGGAGTCATTAGCTCAGCGTGCAATCAGCACCGCCACGATCTTCTTCAAAGCACTTTGCGAGTCCAGGACACGCATTTTTAAAGAGAGAGGGCGTTGGAGAGGAGCCTCTTAAACCCGCTCAGAAGGCATTTACCGCTCCCCTGCGGGGAGGACGCCTACCTGGGACCCGGGATTCTCTCTCCTGGGGCCTCGCTTCTTTGAGTCAAACCAAGTCGTTTTGGGATCGGCCCCAAACGCACCCCTTTTCTCTCCGGGCAGCTGTGCCCTAACAAGGCGCTGCAGGTCCATAAAGCCACTCCCCCCCAGAACTCGGGTCCTCCTTCAAAAGCCTCCACCCGACTTCATTTGTTTAGGTTTTTTTAAAAAATGTTTTTATTGATTTTTTAAAAAAAAATATTTATTGCCTCCTACTGTCATTTTAATTGAGTTTTAAGGAAAGAAGTTAAACATGTACAGTCAATGTGTCATTTCAATGGCAATTTTTAAAATTATTATTATTAATACTAGGGGCCCGATGCACGAAATTCGTGCAGGAGTAGGCCTTCCTTCCCCCAGCTGCCGGCACCGGCTTCGCTCGCTGCCCCGGACTTCGTCCAGAAGGTCATCTGGAAGGACGCCCGGGAAGGATGTCCGGTCTAATTAGCATATTACGCATTCATTATTATAGGTATTTTTATTTGATTTCAGAGAGAAAGAGAGAGAGAAACATCCGTGATGAGAGAGAATCACGGATCGGCTGCCACCTGCACGGCCCCTACTGGGGATCGAGCCCACATGTGCCCTGACCAGGAATCGAACCTCGACCTGCTGGGTCACGGGGTCGAGGCTCAACCACTGAGCCACGCCGGCCATGCTCTCCTGCTTTTGAAAACGGACGCTTCTCATTGTTGGGGGGCCAGGGGAACCTGTCAGGTAGATCACGCCCATGGCTGCCCCTCGAGCCCCCCACCTCGGCTGCCCCAGGGCACATTCCCTCGGGACGGATGAATCTTTGGAACTTAGGTCTGGAGCTTAATATTGGCGTCCTCTGAGCCCCCAAACGGGAGAGATTGGTGCCTACACGGACTCCCCCGTATTTTCTGCAAACAGGGCTGCTAGTCACACCCTTGCACCTGCCCCCACCAAACCTTCCAAGAGACCCCCGGCTGCTTGGAGAGTCACAAATGGGAAAGGGGTTTGGGGAGGGGGGAGGAGGAAAAGCAGTCAGATAATCAGGGTGGGTCAGCCGGGAGCACAGAGCCCAGCGTGGCACAGAGAAACCCACTGGATACGAGGTGCTGGATTGCTCATGGCCTCCCCGGGGGGGGGGGCTCGGTTCCCCGCTGCTGACGCCTTGCTCCATCCCATCCATCGCATCGCAGCCTCAGCACAGTGAGAAACCACAGCCCTGCGCACAGCGTGAGGCGGCCGCTGGCCCGTGCTCTGGGCGTTGGCGCCGACGTTCTGTACGGAGGAAAGACTTCGTGCCCACGTGACCCAGCTGCAAGTCAGCATGGACAGGCACTTCCAAGGAGGCCACTGTTACTGTAACCGCCATTGTGACCCCTGAGGCTTTTAGATTGTAGCAATAGCCCGGCCTGCGTGGCTCAGTGGTTGTCGACCTATCAACCAGGAGGTCACAGTTTGATTCTCAGTCAGGGCACATGCCCGGGCTGCAGGCTGGATCCCCAGCAGGAGGCAGCTGATCCGTGATTCTCTTTCATTGTTGATGTTTCTCTCTCTCTCTCTCTCTCCCTCCCTCCCTCCCTCCCTCCCTCTCTGAAATCAACAAAAATAATTTTAAAGAGTAAATTGTAGCAATACACAGAACAAGTTTGGAGCGGGTGATTTTAATTCTGAGAATGTGTGTCTTTTCCATATTGTTTCTTTCTTTTTTTTTTTACCCCCCCCCCATCTCCTACCCGACTTGGATTCAGCCTCCAGCCCTCTTTCGTCATGGCTCTGCTCTTTTAATCCCTCTCCCTATCTGAGACACACTTGGCCTTGGATTTCCACTTTGCTTCCCCTAGCGCGTGGGGTTACGAAACCACAACAACCTAGTTTTAAAATCCAACCAGGCGCGCTGAGGTGTGTATGCCCAACGTGTCCGCAGGTAGGTGGCATCATCTGTAACTGGATAGGAATCTGTTTTAATCGGCGTGCGAGTCTGCATATTTATTCGGAGTTTTCTCAAGTTACGGCCACAGCAGTCACTCTCTTTTCATCTTGATATTTTCCTCTCAAGTCGGTAACTCTCTATTTTTATTTTTATTGATTTCAGAGAGAGGAAGCGGGGGGGCGGGGAGAGAGAGAGAGAGAAACATCAGTGAGGAGACAGGATCATAGATCGGCTGCCTCCTGCACGCCCCCTACCGGGGATGGAGCCCACAACCCCGGGGAATCTGTCCTGATGGGGGAATTGAACTGTGACCTCCTGGTTCATAGGTCAACGCTCAACCACTGAGCCACGCCTGTCGGGCATTAGGTCAGTAACTCTTTTAACGTGTCCTTGGGTACTTGGATAGAAAGATTTTTTAAAAAATATATTTTTTTATTGACTTCAGAGAGAAAGGGAGAGGGAGAGCGAGAGATAGAAACATCAATGATGAAAGAGAATCGTGGATCGGCTGCCTCCTGCACACCCCCTACTGGGGATCGAGCCCGAAACCCGGGCCTGTGTCCTGACTGGGGAATCGAACCTTGACCTCCTGGTTCCTGGGTCGACGCTCAACCACTGAGCCACGCTGGCCGGGCTTGGCGGAACTGACCTAAAACTAAAATAATTGCTCACTTGGCTCCCTTTCCCGGTTACAGCATGACCGTCTCTCTTGGGTTAGTCACTTGGGTGTTAAGCACGTTTTCTCATCCAGCAAACATAACCGAGACCCTGTGGTGCCAGGCCCAGGGCTCCTTTGGGGAATTTTGTGGTGGTGGCAAAGTGTGGACAGATTTGATCTGAAACCGTGCCTGGAGGGGAAGCAGTGCCAAGGGCGAGGAAAGCCAGGAGGGCTTCCCAGAGGAGGTGGCAACTCAGAGCAGGCAGTTCCAGCAGAGCTTGAAAGCACTCTTGGTATCAATTAACCTCTTGTCTGTCTACAAATAACAGAGATGCAAAATGCGTGGCTGGCACCGGGAGAAGTGGGTTTCTTGCACACGTATCCCAAGCCCAGAGGTGATACGGGAGCTCTGTAGGCGTCAGCAGCCTACGGCCCTTCCGTCTTGTGGCCCTGCCATGCTCGACCTCGTGGTCCAGGGTGGCTGCGGGAGCTCCAGCCATGACGGCTGCATTCCAGGCAGCATGAAGGTGGGAGCAAGGGAAGCCAGGTCTTCTCCTTAAGGAGGCCTCTTGACATGCCATTCTTTCCCCATTGATCAAAACTGATCACTTTGGCCCTGGCTGGTTAGGCTCAGTGGATAGAGCGCCGGCCTGTGGACTGAAAGGTCCCGAGTTCGATTCCGATCGAGGACACGTACGTTGGTTGCAGGCTTGATACCCGGCCACGGTCAGGGTGTGCAAGGGCAACCAATTGATGTGTCTCTCTCACATCGATGTTTCTCTCTCTCTGTCTCTCCCCCTCTCTTCCCACTCTCTCTAAAAACCAATGGAAAAAATATTCTTGGATGAGATTAGCAAAAAAATAAAATAAATAAAAAATAAATAAAATAAATAAAAATCTATTACGTTGGCCTGGCTACAGTGGCTCAGTGGTTGAGCATCAACCTCTGAACCTTGATGTCATGGTTCTATTGTCAGCCGTGGTACATGTCTGGGTTGTGGGCTCCATCCCCAGTGTGGGGGCGTGCAGGAGGCAGCCCGATCCATGATTCTCTCTCATCATGGATGTTTCTATCTCTCTCTCTCTCCCTTCCTCTTTGAAATCAATAAAAAGATATATATATTTAAATCGATCACTTTGTTCCACATAGCTGCAAGGGAGGCGAGGGAATGAGGGCCTTAACTCCATGGCAACATGCCTCGGTAGAGTTGGAAGATTGGGAGGCAACCAGCTGTTTCGGTCAGGGTAGTGATGGTGGGTGGAGTGACACCTCTGAGCAAAGGAGGGGAAGGGAAGCTTATCTCCTTTCAAGGAATAGATAAAGATAAGTAGGTCAGTTTGCCCTAGAGTTTGGTGTGCCAGGAGATAAGGCTGGAGAAACGCACAGATGCTGGGTTGTGGGAGGTTTGAACCCCGTGCCCTATTGAGGAGCTGAATTTTAGCCTGAGGACCACGGGGAGCTACGGAAGGCGTTTCATCCTTGACGTAGCGGAGAGGCGAGGGCAGGGACATCATCCGGAGGTGACCAGAGCCTTTCAGGAAAAACAGCGAGGCCAGCCGGTGACTTCAGGGACGAGGAGCGGCGAGCGGATGGCAGAGATACTGGAGAGGTAGAACCGGTCGGATGTGGGTGGCGAGAGAGACGTGGCCCACGGTGGCAGACACCCAGGCCCGTGGCGGACCTGACGCCATTGGCAGAGATCACAGGGAGGCTGGCGGAGGCGGGGGGGAGAAGGTGAGGTTGGTGTGGACATGTTGCCCCGAACCTTCTGTCTACACACACAGTTGGGGTGGATGCATTTTTGAAATTACATCTTTATGGATGGTAGAGAGGAAGAGAGAGAGAGAGACATCCATGATGAGAGAGAATCATGGATCGGCTGCCTCCTGCACGCCCCCTACCGGGGATCGGGCCCACAACCCCGACATGTGCCCTGACCGGGAATCGGAACCGTGACCTCTTGGTTTCTAGGTCGACGCTCAACTATTAGAGCCATGTCGGCCGGGCCCAAATGTATTATTATTTCTATTATTTGTCGACAAGACTGGCAGGCCGGGGGAGAACAAGAGAAGGGAGAGGAAGAAGGGAAGCAGGCTGAGGGCCGGGTATGACCGAGGACCATTTTGGCACGGTTAGGGTTGGGTAACGCCCCCACCCATCCACCCATCCACCCCAGGCCAACAGCCCAGGCCGGGTCTCAGGGCAGGGCATGCCCATAAGCCAGCACGAGGCTCGCACAGCTCGCTCTGCCTGCAAAGGGACGAAGGATGTCCATGCCAGTGCACACAAGGCTTTCTGGCGGATGGCGACCCACCCTGGCAGGGTGGGGACCAAATGGAAGGCGATAGAGGAGCCCCCATCCCCTGTTGGGGTGCTCGCTGCAGCCGGGAGGCCTGGCGGGGATGCTGCTGTGAGTGAGAGTGTGGGTATCACCCAGGCGTCCTGGGAATCCGGCTGGTCCTGGGCTCTGCCCCTTGAGCGAAATGATTCCCGCGCGTGCCTGCTCTCGATGACGTGACGTGGCGGCATCCCTCCCCGGCCCCATCGACAACACTAATAAAAATAGACGACGTATTTTTAAAAGCCTCCAGCAGATTGTCATGGCGATAAATAATTGTATCGCGGCGCTGCCATGGCAACGGAGTCTGTGTCACCGAGACCAATCAAGTCTATGTAAAACTTGTCTAAATTTAGGTGTTTGAAAAGAGTTAAAATAGCCTATAGGCACGCAGAGGTGCACGGAACGTGTTTTGAAATCTTCGCTGGGGAAAATAGTTTTAGTCGTTTGGAAAGTCTGAATTGCTTATTGTTATAGTTCTCCACTCTCTTCAGATTATAAATCTCAACTTCTCTTTTTGTTATACATATGTTAATATTATGTGTTATGGTGTATATATTCTTAAAGGCTTTAATGAGCAGTAGAAGACTATAGCGCTCTCTCTCTCTCTCTCTCTCTCTCATTCTTTCACTCTCTTCTTCCAAAGTAATGTAGTCCTAGCCGGTTTGGCTCAGTGGGTAGAGCATCAGCCTGTGGACTGAAGGGTCCCGGGTTCGATTCCAGTGGGGGCGCGTCCAGGAGGCAACCCATCGATGTGTCTCTCCCACATCCATCTTTCTCGCTGTCTTTTCCTCTCTCTTCCCCGCTCTCTAAAAATCAATGGGAAAATATCCTCAGGTGAGGATTTTAAAAAAAAGGGGGAAGAAAGAAAAGTACTTTACAAGGCCGAACACCATCATTCTTGTACCTTTTCCCACTTGCCGCTAATGACACCGTATTAATGGAATAACAAGTTGCATTAGCGAAAGCACGCCACGCCGGATGAATAGCTCGTTCCCATACTCTTGGCATTGTCCCCCCCCCCCCCCCCAAAGCGTTTATGACGGCATCTCAGCGAGTGTGTGGCTGGGAACTCCAGACCCCCAGACTCGCTGTGGTCCTCCTCCTCCGAGGCAGTCACGGTTCCCTCCTGACTTCAACTCTGTTCCACTGAAATGACAAACAGTTGGCATTGCCCCAGTGGGGACAAAACTTTTTTTTTTTCACAGACGGGTGAGTATTGTGCCATGAAAGGGACACCTCCAAGTCCAAAGTGATGACATGAAAACATGCAGCAGGTGACAAAACCAGACCCCTGTCACCTTTTCCCCCCTTCTTTCCTTTGGTTTTAATGAAATAAAAAGTGTCTTTTTAGAAAATTTTTAAATTGATTTCAGAGAGGAAGGGAGAGGGGGAGAGAGAGAGAAACATCCATGATGAGAGAGAATCATGGATCGGCTGCCTCCTGCACGCCCCCTACTGGGGATGGAGCCGGCAACCCGGGCATGTGCCCTGACCAGGAATCGAACGGTGACCTCCTGGTTCCTAAGTCGACGCTCAACCACTGAGCCACACCGGCCGGGCCCACCTTTCGATAATAAAGCACGTCATGTCTTTGAGAGTTATACGCCTCCAGAAAGTTATCACACGTGGGAAAATCCCTCCGCAAACCAGAAAGAAGCCCGCCTTGTCGCCTTTCCCGTTGCAAAACCTAATTTCATACATTCACCCTCTCCTGTTGTTTAGGACATAAGTTTCAATATGTACTTCCAAAGAAGGAAGGGCAAAGAAGAAAATTAATAGATGTTCCTTCTCAGCCATGGTTCTATGATGAATGATTTTTATTTTCCCCGTCTGCATTGTACCCCATTCCTGCAACGAATACTTTAACCTGAAAAATGAGCCATCTGTAGGGAAATCAAATTCTCCTTCCTGCGGCTCTGTTGCCCTGGCTGGAATGGAAACTAAGTCAAAATGATGGTGATGGACCAGGTGGAGCCTGTGACCGCTTCAACTTTTAGGTGCCAACCTCGAAGAGGAGGCAAAGAGAAAGTCATCCTACTTATTAGCTTATTTTTGGCACGGCTGGCCTGGCTCAATGGTTGAGTGTCGACCTATGAACCAGGAGGTCATGGTTCGATTCCCACACTAGAGGCCCGGTGCACGAAATTCGTGCACGGGAGGGGGGTTGTCCCTCAGCCTGGCCTGCACCCATCCCTCTTGCACTTCAGGACCGCTGGCTCCTAACCGCTCGCCTGCCTGCCAGCCTGATCCCCCTAACTGCTCTCCCCTGCCGGCCTGACCCCCACTAACTGCTCTCCCCTGCCGGCCTGATCACCCCTGACTGCCTCTGCCTTGGCCCCACCACCATGGCTTTGTCCGGAAGGACGTCCGGAAGGTCTCCCGGTCTAACTAGCATATTACTCTCTTACTAGTATAGATATTTTAAATTACCTTATTTTAAACATTTCCTAATTGTTTCCCCATTCGAGAGTTTCTTCTACGACTGTATAATATGACTTCACCCATTTTACAGATGGGAAGACTGAGTCACAACCCCCAACCCCCGTTTGGATTTCAGAGCCACTTTTCGTACCGTGTCTCTCTAGGAAACCCAAAAGCCGCTGAGCGTTGCCGTTGGTTGTTAAGTGGCGTGTGATTTGTGTGTGTACGGTAGAGCTGGCAGCAAATTGATCTTCCTAATTATGTTTTGCTTAGGCTGACAGAAAAACCGCCCGCGTCATCTGAGCCTCCATCAGCTGGGAAGTGGAGAGTGTTTTGCCGGGGGGGGGAAGCTGCTTTGAGATTCCCAACTTGGCCATGTTTTTCAAACAGATAAATAAATGGAGGAAAACATCCGTAGCACATGACCGAGCAGAGCAGCAAGGGTTAATGTCATTTTTTTTTCCTAAAAAAATATTTTCATTGACTTCAGAGAGGAAGGGAGAAGGAGAGAGAGAGAAACATCGATGATGAGAGAGAGGGGTCATGGATCGGCCGCCTCCTGCTCGCCCCCTACTGGGGATGGAGCACCCAAGCCGGGCACGTGCCCTGACGGGGAATCAAACCGGGACCTCCTGGTTCAGAGGTTGGCGCTCAACCCCTGAGCCACACCGGCCGGGCAGGAGTTAATATCTTTATTCTATAAGGAGCTCAGGCACATTGCTAATAGCAACACTAAACCCCAACAGATAAAACGAGCAACACCTTCTACTTCTGTATTTTCAATGACCATGAAAGAAATATTTCCGGCGGAAAATATAGAAATGGTTGTTTAGATGTTGCGTTTTTGCTCAGCCCCCTCCAATAGCCAAAGCAATTCAGTTTCGGCCACATTGGGGCGAGACACTTAACAAAACAAGCATTTAAAAATGCAAACTCAGTGTCTTTGATGGTGACAGTAGTTTATTTTGAAAGCCAATAGCTATCGAAACGCGTTAGAAGCCATCAAAAGGCCCTGTCATGTTTCTGTGTTAGGGCAATGACTACATATTTGGAAAACACACGAGGACAGTTGTCATGTGTAAAGGGCCTCTCTGGAAGTGTGGGAAGATACTCCCCGTGAAATGTATACCGGGGGGAAAATTGCTTGTACTCTCTGATTATAATGACTTCAAAATAAATGTGGGAAAAGGATGGAGACGCCTGGATGTCCGTAATGGCGGGCTTTTGATTTTTTTATCTTTATTATTTCTATCTCTATCTGTATCTGTATCTCTATATCTATATCTATCTACTTATTTATTTTTTATTATTTTTTAAAAAATATATTTTATTGATTTTTTACAGAGAGGAAGGGAGAGGGATAGAGAGTTAGAAACATCGATGAGAGAGAAACATCCATCAGCTGCCTCCTGCACACCCCCTACTGGGGATGTGCCCGCAACCAAGGTACATGCCCTTGACCGGAATCGAACCTGGGACTTTTCAGTCCGCAGGCCGACACTCTATCCACTGAGCCAAACCGGTTAGGGCTATTTATTTATTTCATCGGAGTCCTGGAAATGCCGTTACTCCTTTACTGATTAAAGATTTCTGTAGAGGGTGATTCTGAGAATTATCTATTTGAACAGAATTCAGCTTCTACAAGGACCCGGGTGAACAATTCCTGCTTGAGTTTAGTTCTAGAAAAAGTTTTTACAGAAGTGGTTTAATTAGTGAGCTCTCTTTTATTTTTATTTTAAAGATTTTTTTAATTTAAAAAATTTTTTTTTAGAGAGGAAGAGATGGGAAGGATGGGGGAAGGCACAGAGGGAGGGAGGGAGGGAGGGAACAATGTGAGATTGAAACATAAATTGGTCCGGCCGGCGTGGCTCAGTGTTTGAGCATCAACCTATGAACCAGGAGGTCACGGTTCGATTCCTGGTCAGGGCACATGCCTGGGTCGGGGGCTCCATCCCCTAGTTGGGGTGGGGGGGGGGCATGCAGGAGGCAGCCGATCCGTGATTCTCTCTCATTATTGATATTCTCTTTCTCTCTCGCTCTCTCTTCCTCTGTGAAATCAATAAAAATATATATTAAAAAAGAAACATAAATTGACTGCCTCCTACCCCCTCCCCCCCTCTCCGCTCCAACCAGGGATGGAGCTGACAACCCAGGTATGTGCCCTGACCAGGTATCGAACCGGCAACCTCTCAATTCATGGGACGATGCTTAACGAACTGAGCTACACCGGCCAGGGCTGTAGACTCTCTTCTTTAAAAAAAAAAAAAAAAAGGCAACAGAACCGCCCCCCCTCCCTCCAAAAAAGCAAAAACAAAAAACCAACAGCTCTGTAACTCCGTGTCCTGGACAAGAACTTTTTTTTATCTGTTATCCCAGCGTTGCCTGGGCGCCTCCAGCCAAGCCACTGCCTATCTGGCTGTAATCAGCCCTGAACATCTCCTCCTTCTGTTTCCTGCAGGTTATCTGTGTCCTGTGGTTTCGCTGCTTTGATGTCTTCGTCTTGAAGTTTCCTCAGAAGTAGGTAGGTACAGGAATTGAAAACAAACACGCCAAGAAAAGCGTTTTGTGATAGAAACAGAACAGACTCATTGTGTTGGGTTTTTTTTTTTTTTATATAGAAAGATGTAAATCTTTATAAAAATCTTCCCCAGGGGCAACCTAGGTTGAGTATATGTTTTTACATCTATGAATAGACAAGCTTTTTTTTTTTTCTTCCCCCTTCTAAATTATGAAAGACACTGAAACTTTGTTTATAACACTGAGTTTTAAAGTACTATTGAAATTTAAAAATATATATTTTCAGTTTATTTAAAAAACAAACAAAAAAAAACAGAGGGTGGGGGCCTGGCCGGTGTGGCTCAGTGGATAGAGCGTCAGCCCGAGGACTGAAGGGTCCCGGGTTCAGTCTTGCTCAAGGGCACGTACCTCGGTTGTAGGTTCAGTCCCCGGCCCTGGTTGGGGGGCACCTCTGGGAAGCAACCCATCGATGTGTCTCTCTCACATCAATGTTTCTCTCTCTCCCTCCCTCCCTCCTCCTCTCCCTCTCTGCTCCGTAGTATATAATTGCTCACAGTTCCAAGCAGCTGGGGTACAAGTAGTTGAGGTGTGTTCTACAGAAAAAAGAATTATGTTCTGTGTGGCAGATGACCTGATGTTTTACAATGGAGATTAAGAAATGACCCATAAAAAATAAAAAAATAAAAGAAAGAAATGACCCATATCCAAATATTGAACCAAGCTCATTTCGGAAGAACTCTGAGCTGCTTCAGTTTGCAAATTCAGATGAAACCCTTTTTTTTTTTAACAGATTATATATATATATTTACATTTTATTGCCTTTTTACAAAGAGGAAGGGAGAGAGGTAGAGAGTTAGAAACATCGATAAGAGAGAGACATCGATCAGCCGCCTCCTGCCCAGGTACATGCCCTTGACCGGAATCGAACCTGGGACCTTTCAGTCCGAAGGCCGATGCTCTATCCACTGAGCCAAACCGGTTTCGGCCAGATGAAACCCTTTTGGAAAAAAGAAGCGGGGAGCCGCCCGGGGCGGTTTCCGTGTCTGGCTGTCGGTGTTTGTCACTGTGTGGATGGAGCCTGTTCCTCTGGTAGATGGGCCTTCGGTGCTGAACATTCGGACACGTGATGAGAAGCAGCAAACCAGTGTCGGTGACTGCAGGCAAACAGCGAGCACAGCCTCTGACACCTTAACTCCCTGAACTTCTGCTTAAAAAGGAGCCGACCCTTTTCATAATAACAAAGAAGTGAAATAATTCCTTTTTAAAAAATATATATTTATTGGTTTCAGAGAGGAAGGGAGAGGGATAGAGAGAGAGAGAGAGAGAGAGAGAGAGAGAGAAACATCCATGATGAGAGAGAATCATGGATCGGCTGCCTCCTGCACGCCCCCTACTGGGGATCGAGCCCCAAACCTGGGCATGTGCCTTGACCGGGAATTGAACCATGACCTTCTGGTTCATGAGTTGATGCTCAACCACTGAGGCACGCTGGCCGGCTCATTTTTTTTTAATTTATTGATTTGGGAGAGAGAGAGAGGAAGGGGAGAGAGAGAGAGAAAAACAACATCGATGTGTTGTTCCACCTATTGATGCATTCATCGGTTGATTCACTCTTGCATGTGCCCTGCCCGGGGATCGAACCAGCAACCTTGGTATGTCAGAAGGACACTCTCACCAACTGAGCTACCCGACCAGGGCCACAGGATTCTGAGTGGTTTTAGTTGTCAATCAAAGAAAGACAGCTAGGCAACTAGGATATGCACCATGTTTCACCTTCTGAAAATTTTCAGAGTCCACTTGGAAAGCTTAAAGAAAAAAAAATTAAATTCATCGCATATGCATAATAAAGAAAGTTACCAAAGGGTTAGATGAAGGTTTTATAGAAAATAATCTGAATGAAAAAAGAAATTCTTCCCAGAAATATTAAGGGGAATGTTAAATCAGAATTCTTTATTTCCAGGGCTTTCTTTTCAGTGTGGTACTTACAGGCAAAGAGTGTGCTTGCAATTTGCCAAAAATGGATAATTGTGTTATTTCAAATTAATGAAGCTAGAAAAACTCGAGGTGGGGTTATGTTATTTAAATGGCTATTGATGATTGTAAATTATTTTTAATGAAAACATAGGGTGTAATCCCTGTTAAAACAAGAAATTACTTAATCGTTAATTTCTTCCATCTGCAAGGGAGCTGAGAAAGCCGGCATCACTTACAAAAGAGGTGTTTCATTTATTTAAAAAGGCTACAGTTTTTCTGTAGGGTAGTTATTAAACCTAATAATTTAAAATTCTGTTGGAATAACTAGCTGGACAAATTGCACACGAGGACTAAAGAATGGGGTTAGGATAGCCTATTTGCCAGCAGGAAACACATAGAAAATCAAGAGTATTTGTAAAATATGTGAAAAGACCAACCAAAAAGTGTTTATTTGACGTACTCATATGAATACATAATTTTCATCGGACACAGACAATCCGTGTTTTTCTTTTTAGTCCTCACTCAAGGATATTTTATTGATTTGAGAGAGAGGGAGAGGGAGGGAGAGAGAGAAACATCGATCGGTTGGCTCCTGTACACTCTCCTACAGGAGATGGAACCTGAAACCTATCTGGTGTACAGGACAACACTCCAACCCACTGAGCCGCCCAGCCAGGGCCAAAGGCAACCTCTCTCTCTGGATGTTTGATACTCATTTTAGGTTATAACCGGGGACAGTGTTACTTGCCATGATTCAGAAAAGCTTCCTTCAAACCATCACACCTGAACACACACACACACACACACACACACACACACACCACATCTTAAAAGCAAAGTTTTCTCTCTTTTTTTGTTAAAATATATTTTATTGATATTTTTACAGAGAGGAAGGGAGAGGGATAGAGAATTAGGAACATCAATGAGAGAGAAACATCCATCAGCTGCCTCCTGCACACCCCCTACTGGGGATGTGCCTACAACCAAGGTACATGCCCTTGACCGGAATCGAACCTGGGACCCTTCAGTCCGCAAGTAGATGCTCTATCCACTGAGCCAAACCGGTAGGGTGCAAAGTTTTTTTACATTCGAGTTTTAAACTTTTCTATAAAGGAAATTTCAAAAAATAAGTTTGAGTTTCAAATTTCAGCCTATTTCACTCTTAAAGATTGTATTATTTTATTTTTTAAATATATTTACTTTTTAAAATATATTTTTATTGATTTCAGAGAGGAAGGGAGAGGGAGAGAGAGAGAGAGAAACATCAATGTTGAGAGAGAATCATGGATCAGCTGCCTCCTTGCACGCCCCCTACTGGGGATTGAGCCTGCAAACCTGGGTGTGTGCCCTGACCCGGAATCCAACTGTGACCTCCTGGTTCATAGGTTGATGCTCAATCACTGAGCCATGCTGGCTGGGCAAAAAAAAAGTCTTCATTTTAAAATCTTAATTATGAAAACGGTGATATATCCCACTCTCTCTACTTTTCCATAGATTTGGGCATTTTAATAAAAACATTGACAATTAAGTGATACAGGCTCGGGCCGTCTTCACTTGTGTCTCTTCTCCAGAAACCACCAGTGAGTCTCTGCCTGCGCGCGTGTCTCCCCCGCACCTGATTGGATAGCCACACGTTGATCCTGCAAAGCTGGGCCCCACCCACTGCAGGTGACTCAGGTGAGGGGCCAGGGGAAGCACTTTCTCCTGCTGGGAACATGGCGACGCCCATGACCTGGCCCGAGGCTGAGCCGACTGACATGAGCACCTCCCACCAGCGTCACGCAGTCCAGACGCAGAATCGTGAGTCCATGTAGATGGAGACGTCAATCAAATGGTGGAATGAGTCCATGTAGATGGGATGTCAATCAAATGATGGAATGAATCCATGTAGATGGGATGTCAATCAAATGATGGAATGAATCCATGTAGATGGGATGTCAATCAAATGGTGAAATGAGTCCAGGTAGAAGGAGATGTCAATCAAATGGTGGAATGAGTCCAGGTAGAAGGAGATGTCAATCAAATGGTGGAATGAGTCCAGGTAGAAGGAGATGTCAATCAAATGGTGGAATGAGTCCAGGTAGAAGGAGATGTCAATCAAATGGTGGAATGAGTCCAGGTAGAAGGAGATGTCAATCAAATGGTGGAATGAGTCCAGGTAGAAGGAGATGTCAATCAAATGGTGGAATGAGTCCAGGTAGAAGGAGATGTCAATCAAATGGTGGAATGAGTCTATGTAGAAGGAGATGTCAATCAAATGGTAGAATGAGTCCATGTAGAAGGAGATGTCAATCAAATGGTAGAATGAGTCCATGTAGAAGGAGATGTCAATCAGATGGTGGAATGAGTCCATGTAGATGGTATGTCAATCAAATGGTGAAATGAGTCCAGGTAGAAGGAGATGTCAATCAAATGGTGGAATGAGTCCAGGTAGAAGGAGATGTCAATCAAATGGTGAAATGAGTCCAGGTAGAAGGAGATGTCAATCAAATGGTGGAATGAGTCCAGGTAGAAGGAGATGTCAATCAAATGGTGGAATGAGTCCAGGTAGATGGAGATGTCAATCAAATGGTGAAATGAGTCCAGGTAGAAGGAGATGTCAATCAAATGGTGGAATGAGTCCAGGTAGAAGGAGATGTCAATCAAATGGTAGAATGAGTCCATGTAGAAGGAGATGTCAATCAAATGGTAGAATGAGTCCATGTAGAAGGAGATGTCAATCAGATGGTGGAATGAGTCCATGTAGATGGAGATGTCAATCAAGTGGTGGAAGGTGGCCTGTTTTTGTAGTTCCTGTCGAGGGGGACGTGGATGTCACAAGGTTGTGTTTAGGATCCTGGGGCTTTGCCGGGCTCGTGGTTGGTGGTGGGTTTGGGGTTACCAGCCGGGTGCTGGTCACGCGGGGGTGTTCAGTTTGCTGTATGCTGATGGTTTACCCCAAGTGGTGTCCTCTGATAGAAGCATTCGAAATCACACAGCCCAGCCGGCGTGGCTCCGTGGTTGAGCATTGACCTATGAACCAGGAGGTCACGGTTCGATTCCCGGTCAGGGCACATGCCCGGGTGCGAGCTCGATCCCCAGTGTGGGGCGTATAGGAGGCAGCCGATCCATGATTCTCTCTCCTATTGATGTTTCTCTCTCTCTCTCTCTCCCTCTCCCTTCCTCTCTGAAATCAATAAAAAAATATTTAAAGAAAAAGAAATTTATACACACCCACACACACACACACACACACACACACACTCACAGATTGCTACAAATGGCTAACAGTGGTTACTTCTCAGATGGTTAGATTTTGAGAACTTTTTTCTCCCCCTTTTGCACTTTACTGCATTGTTCAAATATTTTACCGTGAGCAGGTATCGTTTTACAAAAGTAATAGATTAAAAAAAAAAAAGAAAGAAACTGAGGAGGAGAAAGTTAGGGCAGAGGAAGGCAGAGGAAGAGGAGAGACGAGACCTTCCACTGTTTGTCGGGGCCGCTGGTGTCTACAGTCATCAGAAAGCAAACGGTCATTATTCCGTGTGTGTTTCGTTTTCTCTTGTGATTTGAGTCCTGTCCATCCTCTACCCATAGAAATGGCATCGGTTTCTCCCCCTCCCCTGCCTGCCGAGGCCACAGGGATGGGAGCGCCCAGAGGGCTGGCTGTGCAGCCGCCTCGATGAGTGTGAGCAAGGCCTTGCCTTTTAAAGTGATACCCAGGCTCGGCCGGTGTGGCTCAGTGGTTGAGCGTCCACCTATGAACCAGGAGGTCACGGGTTCCATTCCCGGTCAGGGCACATGCCTGGGTTGCGGGCTCGATCCCCAGTGTGGGGGCCTGCAGGAGGCAGCCGATCCATGATTCTCTCTCATCATGGATGTTCCTGTCTCTCTCTCCCTCTCCCTTCCTCTCTGAAGTCAATAAAGATATATTTTTGAAAAAGGGCTTTCGATCCGAGGAGAGCCGGTGTCGCAGGTGAGACTGTCCCCTTCCCAAAGGCAGGGGACACGATCGCGGAGGTTCCTAAAAGGAAAAAAGGAAAGGAAAGGGGTTCCTTGAAAGTTAGCTACCGGATTCAGGAGCAGGAAATGCCGCATATACTCCCTGGCCCTGCGCCCCACCTTCATACAGCACTTCCAGCGCCATGGCAACAAACAGCCAGCATCGGGGACAGAAACATAAAAAAAAAAAAAATGTTTTTAAATGATTTCTTTCTGCTATAAATGCTATGAGGAATGGGAGAAGGAATGAGGCAAGGGAAGCATAAAGTCAAGAGTGCAAAATTCCAAGTATCCAATTTTTCCCGTTACTACTACATACTTATAAATGGACCATTTTTTCTATTTCTTTTTAGAATCTCGCGAAGTAAAAGAAACCTAAATAGACTTTTCCAAGTGGAGAAACAAAGAATAAAAAAACAGAGGATAATAAAAATATGTTGCAATTATTTAAATATTAGCATTGTGAAAGTACATGCCAACAGATTAAGTTTTCCTATATTAAAAAATTTTTCAGGTTATATTTAAGAAAAATATACAAGAATAATTTACTTAAAAATGCAAGGATATTCTGCAGGATGCAGAAAGAGTGAAAGTAATTGGTTGAAAATAGCAAGCAAAGATGATATCAAAGCAGAATTCAATAAAAAAAAGAATGAAACAATTAAAGTTAGTTGATTATGTGACAGTAAAAGGCAAAAGAATTAGTAAAAACGGGAAGCGTTAAATTTATAGGCACTAAAACACATTCGAATTGTAAGATAAAATTGTAAGAAGCAAAGTTATAGCAGAAATCCTGTTCCACCATAACAAGTAGATGAAGTAGGGAGGAAAAAAATAAGAATTTACAAAACGACAGCGAATAAGGTTGAATGAGCAATTTTAAGGCGCGAAGTTAGAGGGAAAACATGAGATATGGAAAACTTTTGCAGAAAGAGTTAACAAGAAATTTCAATAAAGAAAAAGATACCAAAAATCATATAGACACTACATTGTATAATATCACTGCAAAAAGTTAATATTTCATTTTTAAAAATTCAAAAATAACCAAATATCACTGAAACAAATACATGGTCAGAGAAGAAACTTGAAGTACAATAACAAACCATTTTAAAATATGGAAGAGCCCTAACCGGTTTGGCTCAGTGGATAGAGCGTCGGCCTGTGGACTCAAGGGTCCCAGGTTCGATTCCCGTCAAGGGCATGTACCTTGGTTGCGGGCACATCCCCAGTAGGGAGGAGTGTGCAGGAGGCAGCTGATCGATGTTCCTCTCTCATCGATGTTTCTAACTCTCTATCCCTCTCCCTTCCTCTCTGTAAAAAAATCAATAAAATATATTTTAAAAAATAAAAATAAAATATGGAAGACGAAGGTAGTACCCATCAAATCCTGGAACTTAAGGGAAAAAAATGTGTTTAGTGCTGGTATGGCTCAGTTGGTTGGGTGTTTTCCCATGCACTGAAAGATTGCTGGTTCGATTCCCTGTCAGGGCACATGCGTGGGTTGCGGGCTCGATCCCCAGTAGGGGTGTGCAGGAGGCAGCCGGTCCATGATTCTCACATGGATGTTTCTCTCTCGCTCCCTCTCTTTCCTCTCTCTCTACAAAGCAGTAAACATATTTTTAAAAACTTAAAAAAGAAAAAAAATGTGTTCAGAGAAAACTTACTGCTTTAAATGACTTTATTAAGAAGAAAGGCAAAATTTCAAAAACTAGAACTAGACTTCTAAAAAAAAAAAAAAAGCAAGCAAACACCTTCCGGAAAAAAAGAATTCATGCAGAACTAAACAATTGGGACAAGAAATAGTTTCTGAAATACTAAGCAGAGACCTCCTACTTACAAAAGACTGAAAATAAAATTAAATCCACTAGCAAATTCAATAATATATATTAAAAATTCAAAAATAACTAAATATCACTGAAACAAATACATGGTCAGAGAAGAAACTTCTTCTCATATATATGCCAGTGAAAATTTAAAAATCAATAATAAAAAGAGATTAAAAATCATTAAGGAATATGTTGCCCATTTACAATGGTGATGCATTTTGACACCCAAGGAAAAGAAATGATTTTACCAAAGTTACAGAATTTTAAATGATACAGTTAAGAGCCTGAGCAAGTGAATAGACCAAGAGCTAAGGAAGGAGTGACAGTTAGCCAACTGGCTGCTTTGCTTGCTACGATGTCACAGAGAGTTAACTGGAAATTTAAAATAAAGCCTAAATTATAACTCGTAAAATATTTAATTGAAATATTTCGGTTTATTCTAGCAGGCAAAAACGGATCCTGTTCTTTTTAAAATACTTCATTTTTTAAATTGATTTCAGAGAGGGGGAGAGAGATAGAAACATCAAGGATGAGAGAGAATCATGGACCGGCTGCCTCCTGCACGCCCCCTACTGGGGATGGAGCCCTCAACCCGGGCATGTGCCCTGACAGGGAATCGAACCGTGACCTCCTGGTTCCTAGGTCGATGCTCAACCACTGAGCCACGCCGGCCGGGCTGATTCTGTTCTTGAAGCTGGTAACAGTATGAAGGAAACCTCTCTCAGATGAAGCTCCATATAAATGTGAAAATATCTGTGAATAGAAGGTGACACTATTTTGAAAGTATTTTTACCACGAACAAGTAGGGTTTATCATAGCAATATGTCCAGGTGAATGTAAACAAAGTTATGAATAAAATCCCCAATTTGAATAACTTCAGGAACAAAGTTTATATGGCCTTCATAAAAGGCTAAAATTGATAAAGCTTAATGGTCTTTTCTCCTAAAAAAAAATATATATTTTAAAATAGAAAAAACAAATTTTTAACACGATAAAACCTACCAGTCTTTAATGAGAAACTTTTGAAGCATTCTGTTGAAAAACAAGTAAAACAAAGATTTTTTTTTTTTTTGGTTACATTTTTAAGCTTATCTTTGGAAGTTCCTGTTTTTCTAATAATGCATCCAAAAGGCACAAAACATTACCATTGTAAAAATTATTAAAAATTGTTATTTTAAGCTGCACCAGAAGAAACTAAGAATTCCAATAAAAAAATACTAGAACTACAAAGAGAGCTTTTGAAAGTGTCCAGGTAAAGGCTAAATCCACGAAACGCCAAAGTTTTTCTGGTAAAAACCAGCCCGCAACTGGAAATTGGTTTGAGGCAACCCCATTCACAATACTTGAAAAAAAAATAGAATATTCCAGAATTACGCTAATTCAAGTTGTACAAAAGCTCATAAATGCTAAACTTTAAAAAGAGATGTAAAGAAAAACAACCAAATTAAAATTAAGTGATGGGGGGGGGGGGAGAATATATTTTCTCCCATGTTAATTTTTAGATCTGATTTGATTTCAATTAAACCTATAAAAATACTTACAAAAATCTGAAAAAAAATCTATTCCAAGGTTAGGTCTCAAAAATAACGATGTCTGCATGGTAAATATTATTTTAAAGATGTTTCCTCATTATGAAATGTCAAAATCAAATAAAAATAAAATGTATGCTTATGGACAAAGTTTAGAATACACAGATTAGTGAAAACGAGAAAGTAAAAATAGTTATGGTCTTGGTTAAAAAACAAACAGATTTAAACACGACAGAGAGTGGAGGAATAGACTGTCATATATAAGAATTTGGTGAATGATAAATACTAACAAAGCTAATGGAGAGGGAATGATTATTTAATGAAGGCTGTCGGGATCATTAGAAATCAAAATAAAGAAAACATTAACTTAGACCCAGACCTTAAATCCACCATAAACAGTGAGCAGATTAAATGGTAAAGCAATAAGAATAATAATTGTTATAGGAAAAATGAGGAGAGAACAGAATAGTTCTATTTATGAAAATAATTTTGGTCATTCCAGCAAGAGCAAAAGTAGATGGACAGAATTTTATTTTAAAAAATAATATAAGATTAAAAAAATCATATAAGATAAAAAATAAGATAGATGATAGGTAAATGCTTATTACCTAAAATAGACTTCCAATGCATATACGTTCATTAGGACAGAACCAAGTGCCAACGTTCAGGAGAAAAATGTGAAAAGAGAAGGAATAGTTTAAACAACACGCAGCCCTAGTAGGAAACCAACATCTGACGAACTAACCACTGTTTCTAAAACGTAAAGAAATCCTTTGAATTTAGTTAAGTCAACGTGTCATCTCACACCCATTAAATTAATTTAAAGGAAAGCAAACGACAAACCCCATCGCTGGCTGTGCTTTGGGGAAATACAGGACCCTTGTCTGTTGGTGGCAATAAAAATTGGTTCTTATTCTTCTGTAAAGTAACTTGACAATGCATATTCCACACAAACAAACAAAATTCTGCCCTAGCTGGTGTGGCTCAGTGGATAGAGCGTTGACCTGCGGACTAAAGGACCCCAGGTTCCGTCCGGTCAAGGGCACATGCCCAGGTTGTGGGCTCTGTCCCCAGTGTGGGGCGTGTAGGAGGCAGCTAATCAATGATTCTCTCTCATCATTGATGTTTCTATCTCTCTCTTTCTTCCTTCCTCTCTGAAATGAATAAAAAAAATATATTTAAAAATAAACAAAAAACTTTCAATCAGAAAAATCTGCCTTTCAGAATTTATACTAATGATATTAATTTTTTAAAAAGTATAGACAAAAGTGCTTCTAATAGCATTGCTAACGAATCTCATCACGGAAAACAGCTTAATTCTATAGGAAAGGGACATTGGACATGTTGGCGTGAACTACCACAGTGGTTAGTGCTCGGCTGGTGGGTAACCCACCAAACCATATAGGGTTTTGTTCGAGGAAAGAATTATTTTACTAAAGGAAGTTGGAGAGCTACTCCTTTTCAGGAAAAATAAATTCTTTTAAGGTGATTGTAGCCACATTGAAAAATGTGTCAAGGAAAAAAACAATTAAAAGTGGCAAAAGCAGAACATAAAAGTGTATGGAAATGTATAAAACAGATGAAGGGGTGTGAAATCCATTCACCTGTGGATAAAAATCAGAAAAAGGCTTAACATGATATCAAGAGTTGGATGAGATCATCAAGAATGTGAGGATTGTTTTAGGATTGTTTTATGAACGAACACAATGAACATTTGAGGTTGAAAAGCAGGAAAGAAAGGAACGTGTCCTTAAACTTGATGCCGGAAGCATGCTAGGCGTCTCTCAGATCACACCCTAGCAAGACCCCCTGATGAAATCAGAGGTGCTTTTCCCATGACCTGACGAAGGGACACAGCAAAAGAACGTCATTTCTGACCTGGATCTTTGCTACTTCTCTCATGCTCATCCCTTGGACATTTTTCCTGGAGCTGAAACCCTCCAAGAAGAAGTGAGGGTTACTCAAGTGGTCTGAAGCCTTGTTGGTTGGTACTCATATGACGTCAGCGTCTCTAGGCTGTTATTTCCCGTATCAGTTAATGGACTATTTAGTGACACATGTTTATGATATTTTTGCTTAGAGAGGAAAACAAACATTTCAATCAAAAACAACACATCCTTCCACTCTCTTATGGATGTGTGTGTGTGTGGGAGAGAGTTGGCATCTTTTGGCCGGCAATTCTGGCTTGCTCCAAGGAGGTTTTTTTAAAATATATATATATATTTTTTTATTGATGTCAGAGAGGAAGGGAGAAGGGGAGGGAGATAGAAACATCCATGATGAGAGAGAATCATGGATCGGCTGCCTCCTGCACGCCCCCTACTGGGGATGGAGCCCACAACCCGGGCATGTGACCCGAGAGGGAATCGAACCGTGACCTCCTGGCTCATGGGTTGACGCTCAACCACTGAGCCATGCTGGCTGGGCAGAATTCCTTCCTTTTAAAGGCTGGATCATCTTCTACTGTATGGATGTACCGCAGTGTGTTTATCTAGCTTCCTGTTAATAGACCCTGGGTTGTGGTGAATCATGGTGCCAAGAATATGGGTGTGCAAATATCTATTCAAGCCTTTGCTTTCAATTCTTTTGGAGTATATACCTAGGCGTGGAGTTGCTGGGTTGCCCGGTGGTTCTGAGGTTCATTTTTAAGGAATCTGCTGGGGGGTTTTTTCATTAGAAAAAAAATGACATATTTTGTTTATTATTATTTTTTAAATATTTTTTTTATTGACTTCCGAGAAGAAGAGAGAGATAGAAACATCAATGAGGAGAGAGAATCACAGATCAGTTGCCTCCTGCACGCCCCCTACTGGGGATGGAGCCCACAACCCGGGCATGTGCCCTGACTGGGAATCGAACTGTGACCTCCTGGTTCATAGGTTGATGCTCAGCCACTGAGCCACACTGGCTGGGCAGAAATGACATATTTAAAATCTCAATGTGATTCAGCTTTCAAGAATATCGGGTAGGAAGGGACAGTTTGATACGGACACGGCTGTCTATGGGCTAGGAAATGGAATGCCTTGAAATGTTCGGTGTTTGACTCGTGCCCACAAACAGCTAGAGAAACCTAGAGAATGTCAATAGAAGTTTAATTCATCCAAATATCTGTAAAAGCTCTGCATACGCCAAGCATCTCAAGGCTAGACGCTGGAAGAGGCGTGGTGATCCGTAATTCTTTTGGCAATGTTTCAGGCTGCAAACCCACCCATGAGAAAACCATGTCACTTGCTTTATTGGAATCTTTGGCCACCACCAAGGTCTTTGCCTCACATGCCCACAGAACCTCAGATCCAGGAAAATCTACGTATTTTCACTTAGGAGTCAGGTATCTCAGTTAAAAAGATCAGCCCGGCCGGTGTGGCTCAGTGGTTGAGCGTCAACCCATGAGCCAGGAGGTCAGGGTTCGATTCCCGGTCAGGGCACATGCCCAGGTTGTGGGCTCCATCCCCAGCGTGGGGCGTGCAGGAGGCAGCCGAGCCATGATTCTCCCCCATCATGGATGCTTCTCTCTCTCCCTCTCCCTTCCTCTCTGAAATCAATACAAATATATTTTTAAAAGAAGAGAGCTTAGAGTACAATGAGGAAAAAATCACCTCATATTTTTAAAAATATATTTTATTGATTTTTTACAAAGAGGAAGGGAGAGGGATAGAGAGCTAGAGACATCAATGAGAGAGAAACATTGATCACTGCCTCCTGTACACACCCCACTGGGGATGTGCCCGCAACCCAGGTACATGCCCTTGACCGGAATCGAACTTGGGACCCTTCAGTCCGCAGGCCGACGCTCTATCCACTGAGCCAAACCGGTTAGGGCTCACCTCATATTAAAAGAAAAAAAGATCAGAGTGTCACTTTTTAAAATTTATTCTGAAGTTCAATTTCGTTTATTTTTAAGGAAATTTTTCTTAGGTACCTTGTCGGAAAAGCATGATTGATTGCTTGTGACTCGAATGTTTTAAAAATGAGGATCCTGGAATTTAATAAAGTGTATTCTTTTCTCAGGGGCTTACGCTATCGACAAAAGATCCCATTCAAATGTGATGTTTAACCTTTTCCATTCTTGCCCCCAAAAATCTTCTCTTATTAAGCTGGCAAAAGCAGTAAATTTGGCCAGCAATTTCCAAGACAGGGGCTATCTCTCTGTCTGCTTTGAAAACTCGTGCACACACAGAGATGTTTCCGTAAATAGGAGGATGGATACAGCATGGGTAGGAAAATCAGAAATTGTGTAGACATGTGAGTTTCAAACTTTTCCAGTTGTACAACTTAATGGTATAATCTAAAACCACAGCCTGGCCGTGTGGCTCAGTGGTTGAGCGTCGACCTATGAACCAGGAGGTCACAGTTCGATTCCCGGTCAGGGCACATGCCGGGGGTGCGGGCTCGATTCCCAGTCGGGGGCGAGCAGGAGGCAGCCCAACCATGATTCTCTCTCATCATTGATGTTTCTCTCTCTCTCTCTCCCTCTCCCTTCCTCTCTGAAATCAATAAAGATATTTAAAAAAAATAAAATAAAACCACAGGTACCTAGGATCTATTCCATAAATATATGTGTTTTTTTATAGTTGAGCAGAAACATAAAAAAAATAGACTCAGAGAGAGAGTGGAGACATTAAGAGGTAGAACATAAAAGTAGAAATTTAACAGGCAAAGGATTCCTAGGTAGAATGCCTAAAGAATTCCTCTAGATCAATAAGGAAGAGACCAAAGAATCCGGCTTAAAGATTGACAAGGTAATACCCAGAAGGGGAGGCCGGAATGGCCAGTAAGCACAGGAAAATACTCCCAGCTCCGTGAGCTGTGAGGGAAATGCAGAAACAGCCCCGAGGAGGCATTTTATACGCGTGAAATTCATAAAAATAAGGTCTGACAACATGGGGTCCTAGCACGGAAGCAGAAAGCAAAGACTGTCCTCTCCTGGTAGGAGTGTGGATGTGGGAAGCCACGTTGACGAGTAATTTGGAAAAAATCTAGGAGAGTTGAAGATGGACCTTCCCTGTGTATACTCCAGAGAAACTCTTACACACACGCTTCAGGAGAGAGGTGCAAATTCCCCCACTGCAAATAGCACGTCTGGCCCAGCCAGGGTGGCTCAGTGGTTGAGCGTCGACCTAGGAACCAGGAGGTCAGGGTTTGATTCCCAGTCAGGGCACGTGCCCGGGGTTGCGGGCTGGATCCCCAGTGTGGGGCATGCGGGAGGCAGCCGATCCATGATTCTCTCTCAGCATTGATGTTTCTATTTCTCTCCCTGTCCCTTCCTCTCTGAAATCAATAAAAGTATCTTTTAAAAAATTAGCAAGTCTTATGGGGCAAACACTCAACAGCCGTGGAATTTTGTCATGCGGGAACTAACGGAAACAAAAGTATTTAAAAAAATCACAACCAAAACATAGCACAGTTAACCCACCGATATTATTTGCCCCTAGAATTCCAGATGCCAGTCCTTTTCAGACCCCTTCCTTCTTGGACAGGGACGTGTGGGTGTCCTGTCGCAGAAACTACCTTCATGAAAGTGAAAAATACAGAGGCCGGCCTAAGGAGGTTTACTGAGCCACTGCGGCATTCTTTGGCGTTAACAAAACTAACCTTAATAATCGTAACCTTTGTGCCTTCTTCCGTATGAACAACTGGAAGCCTATTTAAAATATATGGGTTTTTTTTATTGATTTCAGAGAGGAAGGGAGAGTTAGAATCATCAATGATGGGAGAGAATCATTGATCGGCTGCCTCCCACACGCCCCCTACTGGGAATGGAGCCACAGTGCAACCCGGGCATGTGCCCTGGCTGGGAATCGAACCATAACCTCCTGGTTCCTAGGTCGATGCTCAACCCCTGAGCCACACTGGCAGGGCTGTAAGCCTGCTTTTGCCCACCCCTGCAGGGCCCCGGTATCTAATAGCCTTTTTTGTTATTGCATTCCTTTAGTACAGGGGGAAACGCTTCCGATTTCTTGTTTTCTTCATCTGCACTCCTAGCATGAAATCGCGGTGGCCCTCAAAGCCACCAGACCTGTCACTTTTGGCTCTGAGGAAAGACGTTTCTGTAGGTTTTCCAGCTCAGGGCTCCCTCCATTCACGGCTAAGACGTGTGCTTCAAAACAGTAACATGTTGGGGAAAATGACATATATGAGCCAACATCACTCCCATGTCCTGCCCACATCCTTCCCCCCTGTTGACCAACGGTGTGTTAGACAATGTGCGTTGTAATGAGGATGTTGATGACAGACAGCCTCGTTGGTCAGAGCGAGGAGTTGGGCAAGGCGGCCGCTGACTGCCTCTCACTCGGGAATGTCAGCGGGAGGTGACCTTCCGAGGCTGGGCCGTTCAGAACGACCTTGTCCTTCCTCTTCCTGTGTGCCAGGTGCTTTGCTCATTTCAGTTCATTTCAGCCTCTCCGCAGCCGGTAGGACAGCACCAGAATCACCGAGATGCAGATGTGTAGGCTTGGCCCCTAGGATTCTACCTGGTAAAGAAAGTTCCACGCTCGGCCGGCGTGGCTCAGTGGCTGAGCGTCGACCTAGGAACCAGGAGGTCACGGTTCGATTCCCTGTCAGGGCACAGGCCTGGGTTGCGGGCTCGATCCCCAGTGGGGGGCGTGCAGGAGGCAGTCGATCCATGATTCTCTCTCACTGATGTTTCTATCTCCCTCTCCCTCTCCCTTCCTCTCTGAAATCAATAAAAATAGATTAAAAAAAAAAAGAATTAGCCATGGTAGTAGGATATTTATACAAGGGAAATTGACAAGCTCTACAGATCAGCTCCCCCCCCCCCCCCAAGCCTAGTTGCACATTTGCACTAACCCAACAGCACAGGTTGTCTTAGCCTCTACCTGTCTCCCACCTGCCTCCACCATCTCCCACAGGGTGATGGGTCTGAAAGCAACCCCCCGGCCTCCTCACTTGACTTTTTGGCCTCTTGGAACCGGGCCTTGCACGTCTTCCAGGAGCGATTTCATCGGGGTTTCTGTAAAAGGAGAAAAAGTCAATCTGGTCCCACGAAACAAATGCATCTTCATCGTTGAAGGTGATCGCTATTCAAGCTCCTTCGCTGGCCACCAGGCACAGCAAGCCCCATAGAGAGAGAATTGAAAC